>NC_053167.1:76476113-77076113 GCF_016835505.1 Polypterus senegalus
AATACAACACTACTTTAATATGCTAAGGGAAATTATGTTTGCCACAATAAAAACTTATAAAGACTTTAAGATCAGCCCTCTGCTTAACAGTTACTCTCTGATCCCACTATCACAAACACTATACAATCAATTTAAGAACAGCTGCCAAGACAATTTGGGGTAAAATTAAGAACATGTATCATAAAGCACATCTTTACAGAAGGCATTATCCTTTCTGAATCCACTGCAGTGCAAAACAACACAGCATTGTTTTGAACTCATGCCCTCCAGACTACACGTACAGTACATGCAGAATTATCCCAACATACAGTACAGTACTCTTTCATTCCTTATGTTATTTAGGTTTGAAAAGAACAGCACAGTGCCACACTGGTTGATATTATGGTCCACTTAGGTTCAGGGACTCGGGTTTAACTCTGTGCTCAGTTATACTCTGGGATGTTTTCAAACTTTTCATTGTTCTTAGGAACACTCTTCATGTACTGTGCTTATTTATCATTTTATACTGCAAATATATTTGACTTTGGATGGACTTGATGCAAAATTTTTCAGTCACACTTCCTAACGTCAAATATTCATATTTGACAGTTTTTATTTTAATTGTACTGACCCGACAGTGTACTGACATTTTGTGTGTTCTGTAAAGTGTATTGCTATGGTATATGTTGTTGATAATTACTTTATATGTAAAAGATTAGGTGCCTAACCAGTTGTAGTAACATACTTTAAAAGTGACATAGTTCTAATGATAGAATTCTAGGATACAAAGAAGTGTTACAATATAAGAACACAAGAAATGTGACAAACAAGAGGAAAACTTTCAGTCCATCAAGCTCATTTGTTTAGTTAATAGCTAAGCTGTCCCAGTATCTCACTCAGATTCTTCTTAAAAGGTTGTCAAGGGTTCCACTTCAACTACATATCTCAGTAGTCTGTTCAAGATTCCCACAACACTTTGAGTAAAGAATGGCCTCCTGGCTTCTGTCTTAAATGCGTTTAACCATAATTTACACTGGTGTACTTGACTATGTGATTTGCCATTTAGTCTAAAACATCCTTTTAGCTATGAAAATATCCTACTGATTAGGCATGACTTACTGTTCAGAAAACACACTCAGGTAGTAAACAGTCACTGCATATCTGCCATACAGTAAAGACTCTACACAGGAAAGTATTAAGTAGGACCATTTGAGGTATACTGAGCTCTGTGCAAAACAAAAGTGGACATTTTCCTATTTTGCTGTAGATCTTAAGATTAAAAAGTTCAAGGCACTGAATACTTGATTAGTCCTGGGAAACTTGGGCCGCATCCCCATTACTATATTTTCATTTAAAAATGCAGACATTAATCTGTTTTTGACTTTCATCCACACTAACTCAACATTTTCAACCCCCCAATAGAGAGACTTCAGAAAACATTTTCAGAGCCATTTACTTGTGGAAATGCAGCCTCAGTATTGTAATTTGGACAGATGAAAACACTGATTTTTTTTTTTGAAAATACAGACTCTATTCACAGTCCGATTTGTTCATGATTATTCAGTGGCCCTTCCCTGATTGGATCCTTCTCTTTACCAAGTCTGATTCCCTGAGCGTTCACCCTTCACAAAAGAAAACCATATTCCAACACTGTGGGTACAGAAGAGTTACTTTCCATGGCATTTGTTGTGTTGGCCCTGCTGGCCGCTGTAGAGCGTTGATTCCACAATAAGATAAAATAAAAATAAAAGAGGAATAACCTTGGAGGTCAATCATCACCCCAAAAGCAGATAGCAGATGTTACGTAGTATATGTGGACCAAATTTCAGGTCAATAGATCAAACAGTTTGTGAACTACAGGTGATTTAAAATCCCGGACAGACAAACGAACAGCAGCAGTTGATTATAATGCCCTGCAATGGGTCAATGGCCCATCCAGGGTTTGCTTCTGCTTTGCACATCATACTGGTAATAGCCTCCAGCCACTGTATACTGGAATTGGATGGAATATCATTTATGAATAACAATTAAATTGTGAAGGTAGGATTTTCAGTCCTATATAGTTTTCATTCTGCAGCACTGCTCAAATGAAAGGGTGTATAAAACTGACATTTATAAACTGTACATGTGCAGCTCAAGCTTGATGATAATATTGTGGAGTGAGTTATCAAAACTAAAAGTTCCAGTAAATAAACCTTGAGACATAGAGTAGCAGCCTTTCCACAAATTTCCTACTGCCTCAGCAGTAAACTGTAATCAAGTTAAGTCTGCGGCAGCAAACTGATGTGCTCTGCAAGATAGACAGACACCAATGTCCCACTGCAAAATTAAGTGCAGTTTTTAAGCAGCTAGCATTGCCAGTCCCCACTGTAACCACAAGGGTAGAATTAGGGGAGAACAGCAAAAGAAAAGAAAAAACACTCTGCTGTTTAGATTCGGCCAAACATTAATAACACCCCAGTGCAAGGAACACAAGTGAACATATATTCATGTTGACCCAGGGATGAACCAAACAAACTAATGAAATCCATCCCATCTGTGCCTTATTACAATCTAAATACTGTTATTGACTAGAGGAAACAATTTAAATACATTTAAGTCAGTGGTGTACCTCCTTTTGTGCACTAAACTGAGCTTAATAGACTTCAAGGTGCAATTTAAAGCATGAATGCATGCACTGCATATATTTCAGATTCTCATACCTGATTGAGTTCAAAGCATATATTACAATATCTGTCTATATATAGTAGGTCTGTATCTCCTATCAGTATTTAAACACTGTAATAAGTGATGGCACCTTTATAACATCTCTCTACACCCTAAAAAGTATCTGTGTCTATTACTACAATATAAAACACCCAAGTTAGGGGAGAAGTAAAGGAGAACACATAATATAAACAATGCCACCATGCAGCCCCTATTTGGCTTAACTACAAAGGTCTTAAGCCGCTATATGCCATATAGAGTGGATCACCCTCTTACCTTAAATGTGTTCTCTTCTTGCCTCCTGTTTGTCTATGTCTTCTCTTTAACCTCCTTCCAACTCGATAATCAAATCACACTTTTAAACTGTCTCCCAAGACTAACTTTCTGTCAAGCTGGAGGATCACTTGCGGTTATGGCAAGCATCACAATGGCTACAAGTAAAGTAGATTCAAATCTCCCCTAGGCCTATGTGGCCTCTGCACCTCTGAGCTGTACGTGGCCCATAAAATTCTAAGTCTCCAAGGCAGCCTCCATCCTGCATTTCCTTCTCATTGGGCAACAGAGTACCACAAGTCTGATGTATATGCTATCTGCTCCCTGAGAGCTCTTCATACTTCTTAACAGCCCCCAGACTAAATGTCTCTCTCTTTGCTAAGGAGTGTATTCATGCTGGACCACCGGTAGACTAGTATCCTTAAAGATCAAAGCAATTTTTATCCAAGTTGAACCTCTCTCTTCCTCACACTGGTGCCCTTGGTGTACTCGTCCAGGTCTACTGCTCCTTGCCAACCATATTATAAAATAAAGTAACTGTCCATTGCCAATGTTATACTCTTTCTCTCCAGGAGATTTCATGCAACACTTAAGATTGACCTGTGCGATTGTGGAACCCTGGCATCACTTCATGGTATTACATTTATTTTGTATATCTGTAATTACATATACACACACATATATGTTAGGTCTTTAAAATATGAGATATAATCGTACAGCTCGATAACAGAACTTTGAGACAATAAACCTTTTGTAATGAAAGCATCTATTGAGTTTTCCCTTAATTTTATCTACGTGTTACTTTTTTCCCCAAAAGATAATCAGTAAGTTTATTATTAATTGTGTCTAGATCAGAGGTGGGCAAATGTGGCCTTCGAGGTCTTTTTTTGTGGCCATCATGAAAGTATCAGTGAAACAAGTGATTGTGGCCTTTTGGCTTGTTCACACTAGTCGAAAATGTTCAACAAAACAAACAACGTAAACGAAGATTCGTTTGGCCTCTGCGTTCATACCTGATGGAATGGTCAATGACAGCTAACGAAATACAGCCAAACTGAATGCAAGTTATGCCAACAGCAGTCAAGCTAGATATTTACTGCGGATAGAGTGCATGCGCACTGTAGATTTTCGCGAGTACCACTGTAATTAGTTCCCACAATAACTAAAGTGGCCAAGCAAATGGCACCGAAAAGGGTTGAAGTTCAGCATGCTTACATTTCAACGAAACTAGTCAGATCCATCATCTCCTCATCTGATAATTATCGTTGTGTTTTACTGGCCATATAATGCAGTTACCACCGTCAAAGAAATCCAGACATGTAGACGATGAAAATCAACAGTTCAACAGTGAATGGGAGTTGGATTTCTTTATGTCAAACCAAGGAAACTCCATGATGTGCCTAAGATGCAAGACGCAAATAAGAACATTAAAGAGATCAAATGCAAAACAGCACTATGACAGTTGTAAGTCACACATGAAGTGTGTGAATTTCCCTTTGGGATTAATAAAGTATCTATCTATCTATCAATTTAAAAGATGAGGCCAGAAAGCAAGCGTATGATTCCTTGAACAAGAGCCATACAAAAGAAACATCCACGTTTGCCAAATTCAAATCATCCTCTCACAATCCATAAGTTGAGGCAAAGTTTCGAGTTGCCTTCAAATTGGGTGCCGCTGGAAAACCATATACTGATGCAGAGCTATTCAAAAATGTATGCTTGAAGTTGTTCAGTGTCTCGAATCATCTCAACTTCAAAAATTTAAAGATTTACCTCTATCATGAAGGACAATTGAGAGGCACCAAGGTGAGATCGTGGTTGACTTAAAAAATCAACTGAACAAAATATGTCAAGAGTCCAATACTTTGTATTCTGTAGCATTGGATGAATCCTGTGATACAACAGATACGGCACAACTGCTTATTTTCATCAGAACGATATCGCCAACATTTGACATCCATGAAGAGTTGTTGTCCCTAATCAGTCTCAAATCAACAACAAAGGCACAAAATATTCTCACAGCATTTCATGGAGTTCCAGCAATGGTAGGAACAACGGGCGGTTTTGTGACTCTACTTAAACAACAAATTAACTCTCAATATCCGGAATCTCCCACATTATTGTCACTGCATTGTATTGTAGCGGTGCCACATAGTGTTTAAATGTCAGTGCTGTGTGTGTGTCTCGTTTCATTGTCCCATTGACTGCGTGTATGTGTATCAGTTAATGTTGTCCCCGTAAAGGAGGATGGATGATGGGAGGAGTTCACAACCACTAATCTGGAAAGCACCTGTGTATATCAATTAATCAATTACTACTGTCACGGACTATTTAAGGAGAAGAGGAGGAGACGAAGAGGACTAGCACGAGAGAGAGAGAGAGAAAAAGAGGAGAACAATATCGCATTCACGATCACAACTTGCCTGCCGAATCATTCCATTGCGCTTTCATCCAGTTTGTTTTTCATTCATCCGGACTGCCTTTCAACCTGCTTGCCGCTGAAGACCCCGGGGTCGAATCATCATTCACCACACGCCGAGGAATCACGGTGAGGTTGTTCCAAACGCCGGGAAATACAAACATTACAATCGCCACTAATCAGTACCCGTATTCAGGACATTTATTCACGTATCGGACTCAAGTTCACACTCATTCTGTTTGCTAGCCATTTGTCGTTTGTGTGGTGTGTGTTATATGTTACGTGGACAAGGGAGGGGATTTGTATATATATATTGTCAGTGTTGCTTTGGGATTGTTGGGGTGGAGGAATATTTGGGTGTACATTTGTCTTGTGGCATGTCTTGTGTCATTTAATACATTTATTCTTGTTTAATTTTACATTCTGCTTATTGTCTTTGCATTTCAAACCGTCGATAGGGGGGGAAAGTTTATCTGTGTAAGAGTACGGCTTGGCAGGGAAGGTTTTCAGTTAATTATCCAGGCCACAGGTCTTGGAGGTGTAGCTGCCGGCTGGGAATAAGGGGTCGGCCGTTACAGTATTATACACCAACAAGCTCTCTGTGCCAAGTCTGCCACCTTGACGCCGTTGGTACTGTGAATTTCATTCGAGCTCGAGCCCTCAATCATTGCCAGTTTAGAGAACTCCTCCAAAATGATGATTCAACTGAGAAAGAGGACATTTTATATTACTCAAACGCTCGTTGGTTGTCAAGAGGATCTGTTATAAATAGAATTTATGAATTGCAAGGCACTATCAAAGAGTTCTATGTATCCAAAGGAGTGATTTGTAAACTCGATGACATCAACTTTAGCATGAACCTGGCTTTTCTCGGCGATCTTTTGAGCGAACTGAGCAGTCTGAATAAGCAACTTCAAGGTAGAAATCAAAGTGTCTGTGACCTCTGGCGGACTATAAAAATTTTTCAGCACAAGTTGAAATTGTTTCATGGCAAATTTCAAAAGCAGCAGCTCTCTGAATTCTTTCAGTGTCTGAGTAATTTTGCCAGTAACAACCCATCTGTAAAAATACATTTTGATGAGTTCTGTGAAGTGTTCAGTTCACTATTCATTAAATTTGAGGCTCGATTCTCCGATATCTACAGTATGTCAATGACAATGATTTACGGCTGGTTTCAGAGCCACACCTGATGGAACCTGACAATGTGCCAGAGAAGTTCCAAATGGAATTGTTGGAACTTAGTAAAGATCCAAATGCTCAACAGAAGCTATCCCAAAATTCCGTGGATTTGATTTCATTTTGGCGTGATGCTCCTGACAGATGACCATTTGGAAGGCCAGCTACATTTAAGAACAACAACTTTTGAGCCAAGTTTTAATGAATTGTCAACAAACAAATAGACTCAAAAAGTAACTGAAAATTACATAATTAATTTGTGTTATGGATTATTCTTACACTTATACACACTTTGGAGTCAGTATAAAGTTTAATAATAAATAATGAATAAAAGCATGCCTATATATGTTGTTAATGATTTCATAATGGTGCGGCCTTGTTCGAGTTAAAGCAGTTGTCAGTGGCCTTAGTGCGAAAGAAGGTTGCCCACCACTGGTCTAGATCATTGATGAGCTGGGGTGAGATGAAACTGTAACACTTTCTTTTAAATTATGCTTAAACCAAAAATTTGTGCTCAAAAATTTGTGTCCCAAAACAGAAGCAGTTGAAAAAAATATATACATTTTCAATATGAAGGTTGGGGTTGGCACACAAAATGCAAACAGCAGACAGGAATGGAAACCTAAGCACTAAACAAGCTAGTAACCGCCATAATTATGCAACTCTTGATGAAAAATAAGTGCAGTAATTGTCTGAACTGTTCACCCCAATTTGACCATGAAGGTCAAAATAGGTCAGCTTGTTATCACATATCACAGACAATTCGAACCCCCCACCACACACAAAGAAGGGTCTTTCCTAACTACTTTTTCTTTGGTTACTTAACTGCCTCTGCTCTTTACGAAGGGGTTTTATGGGGTTAATGGGAGGATTGGGATAAAGTTTGATACTCAATGTACTAAAAGAATGAATTTCAGTTTTTTTTGCAGAAATTAATTGCTGGTTCTAATCACTTTGGTGAACACTGAAAGGTATATCATTATACAAGTACAGTGGCATTAACAGGAGGTTGTTCAAAATACGAGTTTAATCTGGAGTTGCATTATACAAGTAACAATGCTGAAAAGCAGCAAGCCTACTGCAAGATAAGCACATGCAGTCAAAAGCCGGAAGAGGTAATTGAACGAAAAGACTAATTTTTAGCTTGGCTGGCTAAGACGGTTGCTGTTACCCTGGATTGGGAGTGACTTGTGGCTAGGACATTGTCCATAATATGAGACAATCTCTCTCTCACTCACACACACAGACACACACCACACACAGCCTGCATATTACTTTGGTTCCCTTCTGTGTGGAACTTGTGTTCATCATTTTTGCATTGGTTTACTGAAGAATTTTTTTTTTTTTTTTTTTTGCTTAGCTACAAACCAACCATTCCGATAGCAACTAATACAAGCATGCATAATTTCTGACAAAATTCACATAATGTATTCAAATTCTCATTGTGTTAAGATGTAGAAATGTAAGAATATAGTAACATACTGCACACAAAAAATGAGCAAGTGTCTACATCTTTTTCTTTTTCATACATCAATTTGCTACCAATGCTCACATTCAGAAGCTGCAACCTGTTAATGCTACACACCCCATTTTGTATGCATGTTAGTTCTTGCTAGCATTACAGGGCACAAAAGGGAGGTAAAAAAGTTCTCCTTTTTTAAAAATGATGGTTTATTTGATTAGAATAAGGATGGGCACATATATTGTATCATATACAGGAACTTGGAGCCTATCACTGGAGCAATTTATAAAATAAAGCAACAAGTGGGCCAACTCACCCACTCATTCATACCAGGACAGTTCAGTATCGGCTGTCAGCCTTAGCTGTGTGATGAGGTAAGGAAGACAAAAGTAAGGTCAATAATTCTTTGCATTTATATAGCTCTTTTCTCACTACTCAAAGCGCTCAGCAATTCTAGGTTAAAGGCCTTGCTCAAGGTCCCAACAGAGCAGAGTCCCTTTTGGCATTTAGGGGATCCGAACCGGCAACCTTCCGATTGCCAGTGCAGATCCCTAGCCTCAGAGCTACCACTCCACCTTGGTTGTTGTATTCAGTTATCTGGGTGCCAGAGAGTGGTGATGTGTTGCATATTGAGTAGCATATTTCATGTCAGAAATTCATTGTCCTCTGTACATGTGACAATATTGACCCTAAATCAGCTTACATACTGTTTCACAAGATTGGAATAGCATCACACCAATAATAAATAAATATATATGCAGGAAAAAGTGATAGAGGGACAGGGTTCAGAAAGATGTATGTACTAACATGGACAACACACGCTGAAAGAGCACAGGCAAGAGGCAATATACCCTGCTAGACATGCAGGGAGTCCAGAATATGCAGAGGGGTCCTTAAATAAATCAGTACTGATGATCACTTACTTCCTGTCTCTTGATTGGTTACACATCTTGGGGTTAAATGTGATTCTGCACTTAAATTTCAGAGTCACAGATTGCTTGTCTGTAACTGCATTCAATCATTTACAGAATATAGCAAGAATAAGACCTTTTCTAAAAATGCATGACACTGAGAAATTAGTTCATGCTTTCACCACATCTCATCTTGAATACTATAATACCAAGTGTAGTGATTGCCCTGAAAAGACAATTTAGAGGTTTTACAGTATGTTCAAAACAGTTCTGCATGTGTTTTAACAAAAACCTGTAAATTCACTCAGACAATTCCAGTTTTATCATCCTTGAATTGATTGCCTATTAAAGATAATTCTTCTAGTTCACAAATGTACTTCTAGTATTGCCCCTGTCTATCATCAAGACTTACATAACATGTACACATCTGTTAGTTTTTTGCATTCGGGGTCCTTTTACCTCCTGGTTGTTCCAAGGATGAGACTGTGCATAATGGGCAATTGAGCAGTCTCTGTCTGAAGCTCTGCAACAGCGACTATTTTTGAGAAAATTTTAAATACTTGCCTTTTGCAACGTGTTTTTAATAATTTATAGTAATATTTACTTTAATTTTATTTTTACATAGAATTTCAAATAGAATTATTGCCTGTACTAGCTGTACAAATCTAAGTAATCAACGTAGACCTCAGCATTAACATTTGTAGAAGGCCATCTATTGGAATGTATTTTCTCGTGCATATAGTAATAAAATGCATAACTTTTGTCATTCTAACAGAATGCAGTGGATACGTCTCTGTTACATGCCATTTGGTTTGGGATGCATAAAAGCACCATCCGTTTGAATGACAGAGACACTGTAAATGAACTGACACAGAGATACACACTTATTTTTTTTTTTTAAGGTTGATTTATTGTTTTATTTATCTTGATTTGTGAAGTACCTAGGGGTGACTATGTTATTATAGTGTGCTACTGTATATAAATAAAATTCATTAGAGATCCAAATGGGCAAGGCAATAAGAGAGCTCAGGACCTTTTAATGGTAAGTGAGGGTTCAGGCACACCAGAACGTGCCATAGGAAGGTATACTAATTGCAAGAATAAGGCGATCTAAGATACTGAAATTGGCCCTGAGTTGGGATCTAAATATGCATTGTGACAAGAAGCTCAACAAGTCTAAATATGACTTTTGGTAAGGACACAACTCATGAAAGGAAGATAAGCCACTAATAGTAAGAGAGATGAGAACAATGTGAGATTTGCTCATGCTTTTTTCATACTGTTTGCTGTTGTTCAGTGTTGGTTACCGTAGACCCTTATTATATCAGAAACGTTATCATCTCCGTTGTGCATGAGAACATTAGATTAAAAGGTTTTCTCAGCCATTACTACAAACTACATGGGTAAGTAACATATAAAAAAATCAAGTTTGGGTGGAGTATTCCCTTAACATCTGTTACCAATGACTGTGTATGCTGCATCTGCTACTCCCATACTTGTGTTTCTTTAGTTCATTACTCTACTTTTGCCTAGTTTGGCATCTTGCCGTTATTCAAGCTAACAGAGAGTTGCTATGATAGAGCCCTCTATTTGTAACAGTACACAAGCACACAGTATAGTAAATGACAAAAAAGCTAAAAGAAATTTCTGTTAGCACATAATGTCAGAAATATCTTTAATAAAAGCCATTTTAATAATTACTGATATAATCATTGTATAATAAGCTAGCCATTCACTCGTGTCTACTGAAGCAATCAGCTTATTACAAACTGCACATTAACTTCACTTTTCATAATTAATTTAGAAATACTACAAAGACTCTGGCAGAAAAGGAAATGGAATTAAAATGTAACCTCTCCATTTCACCTTATGTAAGCTACAGAGGTAAGAAAGTAAGGTCTCTTCAATCAATGTACAAATATTATTGCCTCTGAAACTCAGATTAAATAATTCAGCGGTTGTCATAAAGTGAATAAACATTACTCATCCAAATCTCAAATTACCCATGCTTTGAAATTTGTAAATCCTTGGAAATTTTAAATATTGTACTCTCTTCCCTTGAAAAGGTGAAAAATTCCCAAAAACCCAAACACAATGCCAGAACAATAAAAACGTTTAACTCAGAAAGAGCCAGTTACTTCTTAATTAACAAATACTGGACATGAAAAGTAGTAATCAGTGTTCTAACTTGCAGAACGAGAAAGGAACAGGTTTTCTGCTTAAGTGGCTAACAAAAATCTTATGCCTAATAAGCCCCTGCTTTATTTATTTCAGCATGTCATTTATTGAGTTAATAAATATGAATTATTCGAGTTAAAACATTTTCTTAGAAAGTCAATTACATGTCCAAGAAAATCAAGGCAATTTTATATACTGTATATGGTGAAATCATAAATAACTAAACTCTTCCCACAATTAGAAAACCTCTACTAAGAAGCAGGCTGACCACTGGAGTACAATACAAACCCTCACTAAACTAGGCCGTTTTAAAATGCTAACAGAATATTCTTAACTTCATAACCTTAATCTTAAATCTCACAAAATTACTATTTAATAACCTATCAGGCAGAGAAAAACCTGTCACCCAACTCGCAATATAAAGTGTCCAATTTTAAAAAATCCTTATAATGCCATCAAATAGAACAATAGTATAACTGGCAAAAACGTTTTACATGGCATTCTGTCTATTCACACTCTCAATAATTTAGATCTTATTTTAGATAAAGGGCAAATGCCTGATAAGAAATTTTTATTTTCACTTTAAAAAAGGTATAAGACCCAACGTCTCCTTTTTTGAAACTGAATGTCGTATAACAGAAAATGTTCAGTCAACAGGGAATGTAATATTTTAAAACATCTCAAGACTCCATAAAGGAAAACCAACCTGTATCATAAAACCTCTGCAGTCACAGAGTAGGAGTATGACTGGTCATGGAGTAAAATGGCAAGGACTATGATGCCTCTGCAACATATCAGTTTCAGAAATGACAGGTTGGCAGCTGGGGGTAATGGGGGATATCTGACCTGTGTCACTGTGACAGAAAGATGGCACTGACAGCCAACACTAGGGAATACCAGACAAACACGAGGCATGGCCAGAATTCGGTGACTGAGGTTTATTATGCAAAACATCAAAGAAAACAATGAATAAAATCCAGTGATAAAGTACTGGAACATATAGACTTTATTTTCAAGAATAAAACAAGTCAATAGGTAGAAAATGTTTCAAGCATGACATATTTTAGATGAGGCATAGAACAAAGCCATTTTTTGTTGGTTTTTGGGAAGGAACCCAAAGTCATTTTCATTTTTCTAGTATACAAAGAATTTTCACTGCCAGGTATCCTAAGGCTAAGATCTTTGATCAAACTCCACTGAATTCTAGTATGTAACAGCTGAACTTGCATGTGTAGATTTTGCATTTAATAAGTTAATTACAAGATAGCCAGAAATATAAGGAAATGTGAGAAAACAAAACAGAGATGTTAATTACTGCAGTCGCATGAGATCCAGCAATTAGATTTGCAAATAGCTAAATTCTTCAAAAACTGGGTTCTTAAATCAAAAGTTTACATAACAGCCAATTATGAAAATCCACTGTCATCTTGTTATTATGTACATAACATTAATCTAACAGGACTTTGTTACCACGTAATAAAAGAAGGTATTTCTTAATTGTGCTCACACTGTTTGGGGACATTATATATTCAAAACAATAAATGGACAGTGGATAGCAAGGTTAACCTTACATTGGCATCTGCAGTAACCATCTTTAATAAACTGAACTTTGTGGTGGGTTAAGTGGAAAAGTGTCTTATTTAATTAAATAATTCTAGGATATGCTATTGCACCCTGCAACTCCATAATAAAAACATTCAACAGGAAAAATACAAATGTGCATTGTTACTTTTCAGTAAAATAATGTGATTCCTGTTGAGACCAATCACCACAAATACACAGACCGACCAAACTGAATGTTATTACTGTTTGGTGAAAAATAAAGACCTGGCATAAACCTACACCCACAGCTGAAATAAACAGTATACAGAAAATTTTAATTGCACTTTTAGAGGAAACTGAAGAGGTCAGTTTTGGTCTGTTCAAAATTATGTGATGCATTTTAAATTTCAGTATAACTAAGAGCCACACATCTGTTGCATTATATTTTGCCATTTAGCTTTTGACCATCTATGGAAATTTCACACTTGGAATCAATTACAGACCTTTTGCCTGCATAATAGTTAATGAAATAATGAGGGCGCTGCTCCCACCTGGCTATGGAGCAGCTTGTCAGTCAAATATTTATATACTTTTGAGCCCCTGGAAATGGAGGGCTATGCAGAAAAATGACTGCCATTCCTAAACAGCTCATATAATTAAATCACATAATGACTGCTCATTGTGGTTGAGTAGAGAGCCAAAATTATTAAAATTGGGTCACTGTCCGAATACTTGTGAACCTGATTGTATTTATGTCTGTTTGTATATATCTACTCTCTGTATATAAAATCCTAAGCCTAAAAGTGCAACGATTTTATGTGACGTTTTAATTTCACGTTTTTTGTCACGCTGGCAGCACTTCCACCACACTAGGAGGTGCTGCCGAACCAGGAACTGTGTACGCCCGGAGTGCTTCCAGGTGCAAGGGCAGCATTTCCGCCACACTAGGGAGTGCTGCCAGAAGACCATCACCGAGCACCTGGAGCACATCCGGGGCATGATAAAAGGGGCCGCCTCACTCCATTCGGAGAGCCGGAGTCGGGTGGAAGAGGACGGAGCTTGCGAGAGAGGAGTGGAGGCGGCTGAAAGACCAAGGACTGAGTATAGTGTGGTGATTTGGGCACTGTGTGTTGTTATGTGTGTCACGAAATAAAGGGTGCATGTTTTTAAGACATCAGGTGTGAAAAAGCTGCCATAAGAGACAATAAATGGAGGCTGAGGAAGAGTTTAGTTTCTTCTGTCCCTGTGAACGAACACAAACAAAGAGACCAGAGTGGCTATCATCAAGGGATGTAAAGTGTTCTATAACTGACTTTGTAAGGTTTTTGGTTTTAATGGTTCAGACGTGCTCCCTGAAAAAGTTTCCATGTTTCACCTATGTAGATGGCTGGGTACTTCCTACAAGAAATGTGGTAAATTAAGTTTTTAGACTGACAAGAGGCCTGTTTTTCTAATATTGAATTTACCAGAGGGACTAGAAACAGGAGTATTGTTGATGACATATTTGCAAGTGATATAGTGACTACTGTTACATCTCAGTTTCTATTGAGGAATGTGGCTCACATCTGTCAAGTGAGCTGTGGATGAGAAGTTTCTGTAGATTTGGTGGTAGACAGAAACATAACAATGGAGGTTTAGGAAAAAAGTCCACTGTCTAAGAATCAGTGTGCAAAACTTAAAATTTTTGTTTGATGACCAGTAGGAGAGAATGGAGGAACAGGACAGACAGCAAAATTTGGGTTTCATTATTGGGGTTCCTCTTAAAGTGGATGTTAAAAATCTACTCTTGGCTTGATTAAGGCTCCTGTTCACAATGTGGGAAAGGTTTACTCTATTAATAAAGAAAGTCCTCATTCTGATTTATTACAAAAGAAGTCAACCTCATCAATGCAGAGGCAGTGAAGCCTAGAGAAATGTGGAAAATGTAGAGAGTTTTTAGTATTCCGGTGGTGGAAGAAGCTGCAGAGAATGTAACTGTGCCAGTCGCCTGGCTTGTAATAGAAAGAGGTTTTGTGTCCTAGAATGCTGACAGAAAAATTGATATCTAAAAATGCTAGAGTTGTGGTGGAAATATTTGACTGAAAAACTGAAAGATGGATGAAAACTAGTAAAATCATTACTGAATTCCTGTAGGTGGATTCTGTAAGAATACGTAGCACTGATACAATCGTTGAAATGTCTGCTGTACAGGTCTGGTGTCATATATATATATATACATACCTGTATAGACAGAGATAGATGGATAGATAGATAGACAGATATAAATATATACACAAACAGAAACATTTATGAGTTTTCTTAGCCCACTTATCCCAGACAGACAGAACTATACACACACACACACACACACACACACATACATATATATATATATATATATATATATATATATATATATATATATATATATATATACAGCGACCATAATTCGTTCCAGATCTCTGGTCGTAACCCGATTTGGTCGTGAACCGAAGTAATTTCCCCCATAGGACTGTATGTAAATAAAATTAATCCATTCCAGATCGTACAAACTGTATGTAAATATATATTTTTTTAATTTTTAAGTACAAAAAATAGTTAATAATACCATAGACAGCATATTAGTAAACTAAATGTAAAAACATTGAATAACACTGAGAAAACCTTGAACAAAGAAAACTAACACTGCAAGAGTTCGTGCTATAGCGCTACGAACCACTTTTTTTTATGAGTTTTAAGCACAGGTGAAAAAAATGAACATTTGAAAAATCCGTAATTTAATAAACCACCAAGAAAAGTAACATTGCAACAATGCACGCTACTTAACCGATCGCTGTAAACAGAAGTGAAAACAAAACAAGCCCGGTGCATTCTTTAACTGCATTCTCTGCCTTATGCGTCCAGCCCTCTCTCTTGCTCTCATGTGTGTGTGTTTGTGTCTCTCTTGCTCGCTGCACAGGGAATGCACAGGGAGAGACTGAACACGTGCGGAAATCATCGGTGCGCACAAACCGAAAGGGAAACTGGCTTGTTCGTATAAGGAGTGTGTGGTTGTGAACAGATGCAAAAGTTTGGCGAACTTTTTGGTCGTAAACCGATTTGTTCATGTTCCAAGACGTTTGTGAACCGAGGTTCCACTGTGTGTGTGTGTATATATATATATATATATATATATATATATATATATATATATATATATATATATATATATATATATATATATATATATATATATACACACACACACATCTATACTAATAAAAGGCAAAGCCCTCACTGACTGACTGACTCACTCACTGACTTATCACTAATTCTCCAACTTACCGTGTAGGTAGAAGGCTGAAATTTGGCAGGCTCATTCCTTACAGCTTACTTACAAAAGTTAGGCAGGTTTCATTTAGAAATTCTACTTGTAGCAGTCATAACGGTCGACAACGTCCGCCCCGTTGAACTTTCTTATTTATAGCCCCATCTTCACGAAATTTGGTAGGCGGCTTCCCTGCGCTAACTGAAACCGATGTACATACTTATTTCAGTGGTATGACGCCACTGTCGGCCGCCATATTGAACTTTCCAATGTCACTAATTCTCCAACTTCCCATGTAGGTAGAAGGCTGAAATTTGGCAGGCTCATTCCTTACAGCTTACTTACAAAAGTTAAGCAGGTTTCATTTCGAAATTCTACACATAACGGTCGACAATGTCCGTCATGTTGAACTTTCTTATTTATGGGCACATCTTCACGAAATTTGGTAGGCGGCTTCCCTGCGCTAACCGAAACCAATGTACGTACTTATTTCGGTGGTATGACGCCACTGTCGGCCGCCATATTGAACTTTCCAACGGTCTTTGTTACTTATGGGCCCTTCTTCAAGAAATTTGTTACGCGGGTTCCCAACACTAACTGAAACCTACTTACATATATATATACGTCCATAGCCTGCAGCTCGGTTACCGTGTGAGGCGGTGTTGAGTCCCACATCATAACGCCTCTCACGTTGTTGGCTGCCTGCCTGCCTATATAAGGCCGTCCATCGCTCCGGTCTCTACAATCCTTTACTTGCTTCGCCACGGGATTCACGTCTCCCTGCTGATAACCAGAGCCTTTTTATTTAATCCACGGCTTCTCCGCTGTTTTATTGTTCGTTTATTACGATTATAGTTATTGTGTAGGTATTTTAGACTTACTTTACATCGTTCAGATACCCATTTCCTTTATCGTTCCAACTGTACCCCCATTAACATGTCTATCGAGGTGATCACCATCGATCAAAGAACTGTCACTTACCGAGTGGTTTCCATGCCCGGAGATGGCACCTGCGTTTTCCATTCTCTTTGTTACATATTGCACGGCCATATCAGGCTCACTCTTGATATCCAGAGGAACATTGTGTCTTATGTATTGAATGACTGGGACAGGTTCAAGGTGTGGACTGATGGCAGTACAGGAGATAATTATACTACACAGGTGCACCATAACAGTGAAATGCTTAAGCCCTTCACCTATGGTTCTGCATGTGAGTTGATGGCTGCCGCTGAATTGTTCGGTTGTCGCTTTCAAGTGTACCGAAATGGCCAAATATTTTACACCTTTCGACAACCGCCAATGCCTCTTAAACATCTTAGATTCACAGGTGACGATTTCAGTTGTGGACACTTTGATGTTTATGAATGTTTAAACTCTCAAAAGCTGGATGTGAAGTTATCGATGAAACCAGTTGTATGCTTACAACGCTTGACAGATGCCGAATGTTACTTCAACACAAGTCCTGCAAATACTGTCATAATTGAAACAAACCATGAAACTCAAACCGATTATGACAGCAGTGATCCAAGCTGTGAGATTTGAGACAAGATTACTTTTCACATGGCCAACTGTACGTTGCATGCTTAAGAGTAAGCTCAGCGCACAGCTTGGTCATATTACAACCGGAGGGCGTAACTGACAACGTGGCATCCAAAGAGATCCTTAACAAATAATTATTGGTATATTTTCCCTCAGTTTAAAAAGGTTTAATTTTCTTCTTAATAAAAATTGTAAGGCAGTACATCGCCACTGCGAAGCGCGGGTATTTTGCTGGTATATATATATATATATATATATATAACATATACTGTGGCAAGCAGCTGGGGGTGGTACCCACCCGGGACGCCCAGAAGGACCGGAAGAGGGCCTATGCCTACTCCGGACCATAAGAGGGCAGTTGCCCTGGATGGTATGGGGACCACGGGAACAGAGCTTGGAAGCTCAACCCTATAGGGCCCATGGTCACCGCCAGAGGGCGCCCGGATGCTTGAAGAGCCCTGGCCCTCAGCACTTGCACCACACCCGGAAGTGCTGGGGGAGGGAAGAAGACCAGGGACACCCGGAGTGCTTCCAAGTGCACAGCCGGCACTTCCATCACACCTGCAAGGGCCGGCTGAAGATTATCAGGGGGCACCTGGAGCTCGTCCGGGTGAGCATAAAAGGGGCCGCCTTCCTCCATTCGATGGCTGGAGTCAGGTGGAAGTGGACAGAGGAGAGGAGGCGGACCTGAAGAGGAGAAGGCATTTTGAAGAGGTCTGGACTTTGGGGTGATTGGTGCTGCGGCACTGGGTTGTGTGTGCGTCATCTGTGTAAATATTGTAGATAAACATGTATTGGGTGCTTAAACAATGTCTACCTGTCTGTGTTCGGGCTGCTCCCCACAATACACATATAAATATATACAGTGCATCCAGAAAGTATTCACAGCACATCACTTTTTCCACATTTTATTATGTTACAGCCTTATTCCAAAATGGATTAAATTCATTTTTTTCCTCAGAATTCTACACACAACACTCCATGATGACAACACGAAAAATGTTTACTTGAGGTTTTTGCAAATTTATTAAAAATAAAAAAATTGTGGGGGTCCTATGACCTTAACCCCTGTGAATCACGAGAAATAAACTATATTTTAAAAGCATGAACAAGTTTAAAAGTAAAAGAAATAAGCAAATGAACAGAGAACATTGATGTCAAGCTAAGTATGTTAAATTAGTTTCTTAACTAAGAAAAACTATTTTCAAAGTTTACCCACTTTTTGTCTAATTACCTGATTTTATAACTGAGCAGTAATCTCACACACAACTGCTCTTGGGAAATTATTACTGCAGCTTCTTCTTATAAGAAATTAAAAAAAGAAGCTAATATTTCAAGGAGGAAAATATTAAGGTCTAATGTATGCTAAAATCTTGTTTTGATCAGAAAGAAAAAGCTTTGGCTTAAATTATATCCATATGTTAGATGAACAAGTACAAAGCCCATTTCCTTTCAAATTTGATCTCTCAAGCTATGTCAACACAATCCCCAGTGAAAATGCCTCAAGAGTAAAGCCTGATTTAACATGGAGAAAGAATGCAGGTAATAAAAAACCCACTTATATATCATTAGCAGGGAAGTAAATATGAGACAGGCATCTTGTTTAAAGAATAAAATATATATTTTTTGTTTTCAGAGCCTTACTTTTAAAGATGTTTAATGCAATTCATAAATAGAAAGCAGGACAGACTGCTGCTGACCTACAGTACAGAAACCAGGGTAAATGGCTCAAGTGCTCCATGCGAGATTTCATGTTTGAATGTGTCCACCTGGTTTTCCCTGGGAGCTCCAGTTTCTTTTCACAGTCCAAAAGCATGTGAGTTAGGTGATTTGGGGATGTTAAACAGGCCATTTTATGTGTTCCTGCCTTGTGATCTATGACAGCTGGGATAGCTCAGGCTGCCCCACGACACTGCCCTGGAAAAGTGTAAAAGAAAAATGGATGGACGGATGGATGGATAAAAGGAAAGTTTAATTACTTTTAATAAGCAACATAATCTTGTAAATATATTTGAAAAAAGCATACAAATCTGAAGATGTGAAGTTTGCACTAATGTTGTACTTAAGTTCTGGTTATACAGTATGGAGTTCCACTTATCTATTCCACTCTAAACTTTGACTTTTGAATTTGACTTTCTTATTTTTGTCTTCTTTTTACAATTCATTTTATGTGCCTGAATTTTATGAAAAATAGCAGTTTTACTGAGCTCAGAGTAAACAGTGGATGTAAATGGGATTGTGTTCACAGTGAACTGTTATACAAGGGTTCTTCGAAGTTTTCTACATTTTTCTGGATTCCAAGCTAATTTTGTGAGGCAGATAAGTAAACCTTTCCAACACTACAACTTTAACCTGGTTGCTCAGTACCCTGCTGCTCTTAATCCTGTAGTTGCTACAAAGTTGTGAACATGGATTCCCATCTATCAATTTCCACCAAAGAAGAACAAAGATGTGTTGCTTGATTCTTATGAACTGAGGGTGATCAAGAAGCTGAAATTCACACCCGTTTAGACACCTACTACAGAGACGAAAATGTGAACAAGTAGAAACAAAAGACAAATGACATCAGCCAGTGATGAGAACCATGGAGAAACTAAGGTTACCTTTCTTACTGATGTAAGCGAAGAAATGGAAGAATGTGGGTTACATTTAACTTGCTGGTGATAAGGTTAAAGAAGTGGCACCTTTATGCCTACTCCGGACCATAAGAGGGCAGTTGCCCTGGATGGTATGGGGACCACGGGAACAGAGCTTGGAAGCTCAACCCTATAGGGCCCATGGTCACCGCCAGAGGCCCGGATGCTTGAAGAGCCCTGGCCCTCAGCACTTGCACCACACCCGGAAGTGCTGGGGGAGGGAAGAAGACCAGGGACACCCGGAGTGCTTCCAAGTGCACAGCCGGCACTTCCATCACACCTGCAAGGGCCGGCTGAAGATTATCAGGGGGCACCTGGAGCTCGTCCGGGTGAGCATAAAAGGGGCCGCCTTCCTCCATTCGATGGCTGGAGTCAGGTGGAAGTGGACAGAGGAGAGGAGGCGGACCTGAAGAGGAGAAGGCATTTTGAAGAGGTCTGGACTTTGGGGTGATTGGTGCTGCGGCACTGGGTTGTGTGTGCGTCATCTGTGTAAATATTGTAGATAAACATGTATTGGGTGCTTAAACAATGTCTACCTGTCTGTGTTCGGGCTGCTCCCCACAATACACATATAAATATATACAGTGCATCCAGAAAGTATTCACAGCACATCACTTTTTCCACATTTTATTATGTTACAGCCTTATTCCAAAATGGATTAAATTCATTTTTTTCCTCAGAATTCTACACACAACACTCCATGATGACAACACGAAAAATGTTTACTTGAGGTTTTTGCAAATTTATTAAAAATAAAAAAATTGTGGGGGTCCTATGACCTTAACCCCTGTGAATCACGAGAAATAAACTATATTTTAAAAGCATGAACAAGTTTAAAAGTAAAAGAAATAAGCAAATGAACAGAGAACATTGATGTCAAGCTAAGTATGTTAAATTAGTTTCTTAACTAAGAAAAACTATTTTCAAAGTTTACCCACTTTTTGTCTAATTACCTGATTTTATAACTGAGCAGTAATCTCACAAACAACTGCTCTTGGGAAATTATTACTGCAGCTTCTTCTTATAAGAAATTAAAAAAAGAAGCTAATATTTCAAGGAGGAAAATATTAAGGTCTAATGTATGCTAAAATCTTGTTTTGATCATAAAGAAAAAGCTTTGGCTTAAATTATATCCATATGTTAGATGAACAAGTACAAAGCCCATTTCCTTTCAAATTTGATCTCTCAAGCTATGTCAACACAATCCCCAGTGAAAATGCCTCAAGAGTAAAGCCTGATTTAACATGGAGAAAGAATGCAGGTAATAAAAAACCCACTTATATATCATTAGCAGGGAAGTAAATATGAGACAGGCATCTTGTTTAAAGAATAAAATATATATTTTTTGTTTTCAGAGCCTTACTTTTAAAGATGTTTAATGCAATTCATAAATAGAAAGCAGGACAGACTGCTGCTGACCTACAGTACAGAAACCAGGGTAAATGGCTCAAGTGCTCCATGCGAGATTTCATGTTTGAATGTGTCCACCTGGTTTTCCCCTGGGAGCTCCAGTTTCTTTTCACAGTCCAAAAGCATGTGAGTTAGGTGATTTGGGGATGTTAAACAGGCCATTTTATGTGTTCCTGCCTTGTGATCTATGACAGCTGGGATAGCTCAGGCTGCCCCACGACACTGCCCTGGAAAAGTGTAAAAGAAAAATGGATGGACGGATGGATGGATAAAAGGAAAGTTTAATTACTTTTAATAAGCAACATAATCTTGTAAATATATTTGAAAAAAGCATACAAATCTGAAGATGTGAAGTTTGCACTAATGTTGTACTTAAGTTCTGGTTATACAGTATGGAGTTCCACTTATCTATTCCACTCTAAACTTTGACTTTTGAATTTGACTTTCTTATTTTTGTCTTCTTTTTACAATTCATTTTATGTGCCTGAATTTTATGAAAAATAGCAGTTTTACTGAGCTCAGAGTAAACAGTGGATGTAAATGGGATTGTGTTCACAGTGAACTGTTATACAAGGGTTCTTCGAAGTTTTCTACATTTTTCTGGATTCCAAGCTAATTTTGTGAGGCAGATAAGTAAACCTTTCCAACACTACAACTTTAACCTGGTTGCTCAGTACCCTGCTGCTCTTAATCCTGTAGTTGCTACAAAGTTGTGAACATGGATTCCCATCTATCAATTTCCACCAAAGAAGAACAAAGATGTGTTGCTTGATTCTTATGAACTGAGGGTGATCAAGAAGCTGAAATTCACACCCGTTTAGACACCTACTACAGAGACGAAAATGTGAACAAGTAGAAACAAAAGACAAATGACATCAGCCAGTGATGAGAACCATGGAGAAACTAAGGTTACCTTTCTTACTGATGTAAGCGAAGAAATGGAAGAATGTGGGTTACATTTAACTTGCTGGCGGTGATAAGGTTAAAGAAGTGGCACCTTACTTGCTTCATACCCAGCCAGAAAACTTATTGATGGTACTCACAAGTTTGTAGATCATTAGGATAAATGTTGTGATAATCTTGGATGATATGCGGAGGAAAAAAAAGATTTTTAATTGTGTAAAATAAATTTCAAAAAAATAAGGTACAAAATTTTGTACATTAAAGTGATTATTGCCACGGATTTAAAATTAAACAGATTTTGTTTTATTCAATCAAACTGACCATGACTTACTAAAATGAGAAAAAAAAGTCATAGTGAAAGGATAAAAAACAGAAAAAACAAATAAGACACTTTATTTATGGTTTGATTGGTCTTCCAGCTATTATTAGAATGGTTCAAGTCTGTTCCAAATGTGTACGGTATTTTAAAACAAAATGAAAACCACAGCTATGTTCACGTCCAGCCAGAACAAGCCTTCACTGAACTCTCATGCAACCTGTATAACTGGGTATATGACAAATAAAACTCTTGAATCTTAAATGAAAACTAAAAGGTGGCAGAATTAATCACCAGCATAAACCGGGGGAATCATGCTGGTGCCCTCAAACAGGAAGCCATTTCGGAGATCGCACTCATGTTATTTAAAAGAAAGTGATGCAACACAGTAAATGCATTTTAGAACAGTATCATTATTGACGGGGAATTAGCACTATTGATTTAGCAAAAGAACATCATTTGTAAATATGTCCGATGCTTAGCAGCTAGCTACTGAATAGCTTTTAATTAACATTTTTTCCTTGCTGTTTTGTCTTTGCAGGTTCCAGCAGTTTTCCAGATTGGATAAATGTGTTAAAGCAGAAACTATTCTTCTGGAAAATGTAAGCCATCACAAAGGTTAAAATGCCATCTATAATGTATCATTTAAAGCTTTCAGTGAAACATTTTGTGCTCTATTTGCTGCTGGGACACTTGTAATCTGCTATCCATGGTGAAGAGGCCGCCAAACCAAATGAAACGACGTGTGCCTGAGCATGCCAGCAGATTGTGCCACATCTTTTTAAACTGAACTTAACGGAAAGCAAGGTGTGAGACAAGTATTTGCCTTATTTTCACTTTAAACCATTCTTAGAAGACGAGAAGCATGACACCTTTAACAAATAAACTTCACCAAAGACGACGATTTATGGACTATACTAATAATTTGATTCTGCACTAGAAGCAATAATAGAAAGTATTTCAAAGAATGGTTTGAACATATTCAGTGTGCAGAACTTAGCATAATATACACCTGGAATAATGTAACTAACAGAAAGACAACAATGTTGTAAAATTTCTGGCATCAAGTAAATACAAATCATTGTTCAGACACTCCGCAATGGAGGAAGATGGGATGTAACCAAACTATGGTTACAAAAAGGGCAAAATAATATGATATGGTGATTAATATGGTGTTGTTTCATTGTTACCTAGCAAGGACCTTACCCGGCAGAGAGAGCAGTGTTATCCCCCTGTAGTTGCTGCAATCCAGACAATCACCTTTCCCTTTCCAGATAGGGATAACAAGTCCCATTTTCCAGTCAGTTGGGATGATGCCAGTCTCCCAAATGGAAGCAAAGATTGCTTGTAATGCCATGAGGACAGCCTTACCACCAGCCTGAAGAAGTTCACCTTGGATACTACAGATCCCTGGAGCCTTTCCTCCTCTCAGCTGGTTCACCACTTGTGCAATCTCAGTGAGATCGGGAGGTTCACAGCTAATTGGAGATCAGCCTAAAGAACTGTGGACCCAGAGATATCCAAGGTCCTAGCCGGAGGATTAGCTTTGAACAATTGAACCTTGCTAGGGTCATCCTCAATAGGATCCGTGATCAGTGACCGGAACAGTCTGGTTTTATACCCAAGAAGTCTACCATCGACCGCATCCTGGCACTGAGGGTTCTCATGGAGCGCAAACGCAAATATCGGCAGAGTTTCTTTGCAGCCTTTGTTGATTTTCATAAAGCTTTCGACTCAGTTGATCGAGCTGCCCTGTGGGGCATCCTAAGGGTCCATGGGATCCCCTTGTGGTTGCTGGATATCATGGCCTGTTTATACACTGGTACTGTAAGTGCTGTGTAGAGTGGAGGCAAAACCTCTGTGTTTTTCCCAGTTGATTCTGGGGTTTGTCAGGGGTGTGTTCTTGCTCCTACTCTGTTCAATTCTTGTATGGACTGGGTGTTGGGCAAGGTCATGGGGTCCAGCAGCTGTGGGGCATCTATTGGTGAAGAAAGATTCACGGATCTTGACTTTGCTGATGATGCTGTGATCTTCTTGGAATCAATGGAGGCTCTGATCGGGGCGCTCAAGAGACTGAGCGAGGAGTCTGAGTATCTGGGCTTTTAATGACCTCTTGGGCACAGCCATCAGCAGTGTGTCTGTCTGCAGAGAGAGTGTTGACCTTGTCGAGAGGTTTGCTTACCTCGGCAGTGACATTCATGTGGGGGTCATGAGGTTGCTGGAAAGGGGTGTGTGTCACTTCCGATATCTATGCAAAAGGACAAAGGTCCAAGTCTTTAGAGTCCTGGTGCTTCCTGTCTTGCTATATGGTTGTGAGACATGGACGCTATCCAGTGACCAGAGACGAAGACTGGACTCCTTTGGTACTGTGTCTCTCCGGAAAATCCTTGGGTACTGTTAGTTTGTCTTTGTGTCGAATGAGCGGCTGCTCATGTAGTCCCGAATGAGGCACATTACCTGCATTATGAGGGAGAGTCAGTTATGGCACTACAGCCATGTGGCACGTTTCCCCGAGGGTGATCTGGCTCGTAAGATCCTCATTGTTGGGGACCAGAGTGGCTGGACCAGGCCAAGTGGTCGCCCACATAACACCTGGCTGTGGCAGATAGAGGGTCATTTCTGGAGGGTGGGGCTGGACCGCATGTCTGCCTGGGGGGTTGCCAACCGGGATCCCAAGCTGTTTCATCGTGTAGTGGGTGTGGCAACATATTGTACCAGTGCATGCTCCATAACTTGAGTAAAAGAATTTCTGCTGAAGTTCATTTTTCATATTTGCATCATCATTACCATATTGCTTTTCATATTATTTCATTATTTATTGGGTGTACTTGGAGCAAAGAATACATGAAGTATATGTTGAGTCTGCTTGGTTCAGACTAAGCATTGCTTACTTCTGTTGATTGAATAACTAGCACAGCAGCAGCATCGTAGTTAAACAGTATGAAATTCTGTACAATTTACTAGGTTGAGATTAACCAAAAAAAAAAAAAATTACCTATATACAGTATATATAAGGTAAAGTTGACTGACTCATTCATCAACAAAAACACTGTTTCCTGTTTAGTTAAAAAGCTGGTACAGGATAGTACATCTAGGTCAGTAGGTATCTCTCAAAATAAAGAACATTTGGCATAATAGTATTTAGGGGTAACAAAAAAAAAAGATCTAATTGAAATTTGGTGGTGTTATAGAAAAAAGAAAAATAGCTGACATGTGTACAGCTGACAAAAACAGAAAAAGAAATACTGCACTTGAGTGAATGATGTAAACAAGTAAAAATCATAAACTTCTAATAATGATAAAACATACTCATAATTTCACTGTATTCCTACTGATTACCTGTCTTAATGCTATAGAATACACTTTCTGTCAACCTCTGTTTTCAAATGACTATCAACAAAAGCCAAGCCATTTGAAAAAGCAAAAAAAGGCAGGAAATAATCTAATGCAGGAATACTTTACTCATGGAAAATTGTGTATTGCATGTCCAAGAGTTAACAGCCCTATGACCTAACATTACTACTACTACTACTACTAATTATTCTTGGAGCACAGGTAGGTGAAGAGACTTGTTCTTGGTAATCCACAAACTCAGGCTTGAAGTCCTAGGTCCAAAGCCTTAACCACTACAGCTCACTGCCTGTGAATAATATTAGCCCATGGCTAAAACTACAAATACTGAGTATATTAAAGCACTTAATAACATAGTACAGCTGATACACGTAATTAACCAATGGCATTATAACGGATGTCCATTGCCTTATGAGATTTCCCAGGCAAATCCCAGTAACACCGCTAGTAATATCATAAAACACATATAAGCATCATAAAAGCAGCCTATGAGATCCAGAAGCAGTACAACTGCTTGTAAATCTGACCTCTAAATCACAAGCAGTACTCCTATACAGAATTTCTATATACTATGTAATTTAAAACATTAATCTCAGTCAGTAAATAGATTAAAGAACAACACATTAAAATATAAAATTTATACAGCAACCCCCACCCCCCATTCAAAAATTAACCATAACAAAATTAGGCTGACTTTTAATTAGCTGTGTGCTGCTACAACATAATAGTGAATTGAAATTACTTCAGACATGATAATTGTTCCAATATCTAATCTGAGAATATGCCATGTTAATGTTAAAACTCCTTAAGAAGAAATATGTGTGGAATAGTGAAATGTCTATTTATGGTTTATCTCAAAAACAATCTGAAACTACAAGAATTATTTTGTGATTTCTTGCCTCTCTCTCATTCATTATTTAGGCATCAAATAAGTTAACATATAAATTATAGTTTTGTGCCTGTCTTATGTGTAAAAGATTGACATCATAATAATTTAATATTCTTCATATATAATTTACATCAAAAATACAGAAAGGAAAGGGGATCACAAAGGAACAGACAACTAATATAAACCCGATGTTACTGCTACAAATCTCAGTCCTAGTTTAAAAGGGTTGCGCATGTTCATGGCATAACCACCCAGCTTCATGAAGGTCAAGGATTCTGCCACTATAAAACACATTTAATTGTTAACATCATTAACTGACAAATACATCATCAGTGTTTTCTTAGAATACCATAAAAGCAATATAAGCATCCCATCAGTATCCGATCAAGTTACTGTCTTTATATAACAACTTCAATAAATGGCCTTCTGCTCACAGAGATGAACGTGACTAACACATAAACCAGGTTTATCTCCCAGGTCTGCCAGGTTTCATGTTACTAGACCAACTATTTTTTTTTTTGTTTAATATTTGAAATCTGAAGTGGAATGAATAAATTCTTCAATTTTATTTTATATCCTTTCAGTGACTGTTTTATTCCCTACGAATACATATTCATAATTATACTAAGAATAACTACAAAAAACCTCTTCTGAATGAAACATGCTATGTTACTACAAAGAAAGCATCATTGATATGCAAACTCATTACTAATTAAAACTAATATGATCATTTCTCTAATTTAATTAAAAAAGCAATTAGGAGCTTTTCTTTAATCTTCTTGTGGAATCCAATGCAATCATGAAGCAAATTAGAATAATTAGTTGGGCAAAACTTTTAAAACTATCCCCAGTAATCAGCAACCTGGGTAGATAAAGTGTACTGCTACTGCATGGTATTCTCAGTTCTGGCATCAAAAGTAATTCTACAGTATTTGAATTTATTAAGGCACGCTATATTTTTAAAGTGTGCAATGCAAGCAGTCCTGCAAACTCAGTACAACATACAAAAGCAGAAATCTGCATCTCTATAAGAAGATGAAGTGCAAATGGTTTAACTGTGCAGAAAGCTTGCAATGTTGTTGTGTGTAGCTCAAAAAAAAAAAAAATGTGGGTGTCATTATCACTGACAGCTGGCAACTGATTGACTGAAACAAGCTCATCTGCCACTAGCTGAATAAATGTCCTGCTTCTGTTAGCTGCAAAACATGGCTTGAATTAAAGCCTGGAATTTGAGATTCTTCCAAAATAGCCTGCATCATTTAGCAACACGGAGGAGGTTCAGCCAAGACCACAACACTATAGTAGATTGTCTATAGCCAGTGACACTAACACTGATGAGGTTTTCATTAAGTGACAAAAACACACAAAAAACCTAATAGAGTCTCCTGCATTTTCATTTTTTCCTCCATTAAAAGGACAAAAGGCTTTACATGGTGATGTAATTAAACCTAATTTGATAAGGAAAACAATTTCCAGTGCGAGTGCTGAGAGCCTTAAAGAACTCTCGCTATGAGAGAAGCCAAAACAGATTACAATGGCACTTAACCTGTAATTTCTTTCCCTCCTCTAAATCAATTTGAAGATTACATATTCAAAATTATCTGCATACAGTTCTGTACAGCTGACATCTACTTGTAACCATACTTATTGCAACTTGAAATCTGTTGTTGGTACTGGAAAGAACCCTGGTCGGTGTGATTTCATTTGAGTGCACATAGAGTACCAGAAGAAA
The DNA here is from genome assembly GCF_016835505.1 of Polypterus senegalus. Taxonomy (NCBI): domain Eukaryota; kingdom Metazoa; phylum Chordata; class Cladistia; order Polypteriformes; family Polypteridae; genus Polypterus; species Polypterus senegalus. The sequence continues at coordinate 76,504,822 of NC_053167.1, forward strand.
GTGGCAGGCCTTATATTATCCTCTACTCAAAGGGCAATGCCTGCTCTTTACTGCCTATATTGTCAGTCTGGCTTCTATTCTATCTACAATACAGCTCAAGTGAGTCTTTGCTACAGTTAAAAAGGTCCTTGCCTGAAACCAGAGCATGGTTCATGCAGACCTTTTGTGCACTGAACTGTTGTTTAGGCTCAGCCAAGCCTCAGGACGTTTCAGTTTTCCAAAGTTATGGCATTAACCCTCTTGTTTCCATTACATTAAATGAGACACAGCAGAGAAAGTGAAGAGCACACCAACAGTATAACCAAATTAAATTATGAAGCAACAAGGCAGCAATTGCCTTTTGCATTTATAATTGTACAATGGGATACAGAGAAAAGGAACCAAGTGTTACTGGTCATTTCCTAATTTAGCATCACTGTAAGAAGGCTGAGTAGAGATCTACACAAGAAGCCAATCTGAGAGATAGTGAAATTTGTAAGGAATGGCATAATGACATAAATTGCATAATTTTAAAAAAGGACACATATTTTCAATGGTGCTATTGAAGTAACAACATTTGCAGTCATTAGTTCTGCCGCTCACAGCTCCAAAGGTTTGAGTTCAGATCTTGGTCAGGTTGTTGACCGTGTTGAATTTACATGTCTTACCTGCTATGTCTTCCAAAGACAATCATTAACCGGCAACAGTAAACTGGCCTACCGTGAGTGAGTGTGGAATATTCACAACAATGCACTAGTATCCCACCCAGGTTTGCGTCTAACCTTGTGTCCACTATTGCTAGAATACAGGTTTGTTCCCCATGAATCCAACATGGATAAGCAGGTAAGGAAACCAGATGAATGGATTTGTCATTTATGATTGGCTCTTATATTTGCAGCAATGAAGGGATTGGAATTTATATGTATAATTCAGATAAGAAAATGATAGCTAAGACTAAATTGTGTAATTTTGATTGTTATTTGTAACTATCTTAAAATACTTTATAAACACATACTGGGCATACAAAATAACTTGTATGACAAGGCAGTAGTCAGATATTAAAATATGATCAGCATATGATATGATACAGATTTATGTCCAATTCCTTAATAAAACAAACCAAATAAGGCCAACTGCTACACTAAGTCAAACAGTGCACAGTATTTATTACACAGACTGCCCACTTTGAGTACATAAAAAAATATTACTTGTCATTAAGGTTTTAAAGAAACGTGGAATAAAAAATAGATGCATAGAAATAGTTATGCATGTTTTTTGCCTATTAATTGCTTATTGATTACTCAATCTTTAGTTAATATACAACCTTAAACCACTAAAGAGTCATTTAAAAATGAGAGTGCAAGTCAAAATCAATGCCCTGAACACAAAGCATACAGCCTGACAGTTCATTTTTCTTTTGATCTGTAATGTTTAACACCCCGTGTTCATGAAAGACTGTTTTATCCTTTCAGGATTGCCAAAATTTATCAGAAAGCCCAAATTCCTTAAGGCTGTCTTACATCCTGGATGCATCACTACCAATTTCTCTAGCCATGTTTCATAAATTCACAGTGGAGAGCAACAGTGTGGTTTCTAATACGGATCACCCCAGCTGTGCTGTACCGTAACAGAATGCTCATGGTCTAAATATAACCTATAATTTTATTAACCATTCTAATTTCCATCACAATTTATAATAACCAGATGCTGTCACTTTTATTTTACGCAGAGAGAATAGTAATTCATGAGGAGGATGTACTGATAGATATATTCAGTTCAAATCATGTTTCAAAATTCAAGATCATTCATCACAAGAGAATAAAATGTAATTGTGAAGTAGACAGGCCCATAGATAATATTGTTCATTCATAGCAGAATATAACAGTTGCTCTGTGAGGAAAAATGACAAACTCATGACTATGGAGGAAATTCAAATATAAAAAAGCAGAATATGCAGAGGGAAAAATTGGATATAAGGAAACAGTACATATTTTTTCATTTGTATAACTACATACCTAACAGTAATACAATCCTCACCAGTTTTCCATTATCTATGTCTTGCATTGCAGTTGCTTCTTAGTTGGCTCATGCAGCGTATTTTTCTCAAACCATCAGCAGCATGAGCTTTAAGTAAACCATTTAGCAAAGCTCAGACATTGACATACTGTGCTGTGTCCAGTTGACACTGACCACTGATCAATAAAGGAAGACTAATACGAACAACAATCTTTCGAGTCAGCCCTTGAAACTATGGGGGAAGGGATCACCAGCAAATTATTTTCTTTTTCTGACAAAATATCAGCAGTCAGTTAAACCTTTTTATATACGCCAATAATCATGTTGGAAGTAGGTAGTCCGTAAAACATAAAAATGCAATGAAAGTGATCGTCGTGATGTGCATTAAATGAGTTTGTGTTGTGAGACTGTGGATCTCTGTAATGAGATCTGAACGATTCCATCTCTAGAGAACAGGCTATTCAGCTTAGGTGGTAGTCACATACCAATATTACTAAAGCCAGTTGGCCATCTGTTCCCAAAGTAGGCATTTTTATCAAAATCAATTCTTTGATAAAGGAAATCAGCTGCTCCAAATAGCAAATGGGAAAAGGAAGAAAAAACAATAATGCTGTTATTTATTTGTTTTAACTCTTTAAACTGATATGCATGGATGTTTTTACTTGTGGTATTATACAGGACAGTATTTACCTCACTGTCTTAACTACGCATAAAGGATGCAAACAACTAGCCAGAGACTAAGGTCACTGCTTTATTTTAGGAGGAATTTTTTACTATTACTTATTATCTCTTAATCCAGTCTGAGAGTAAAGTAAGAGGTATGTGCCTGTAAATATGTGTAGTGGTAAAGCCCACAATGTAAAACACAAGCAAATGAGTGTCAGTAGTTTGTGGTGGCTGAATGCATTTTATAGAAACAATTATAGAAATAAAGGCTTCTAGATGCATGAAGAGTATCAAGCAACACTTGCCTCAACAATTTTAAAAACAATTATTTCTACACAACAAATAGGTAGCTAAATCCAGCTTACATTATGGTAAGGGACCATTTCTGCAGTTTATCCCAGATATGTATAAATAAAGAAAACTTATCAAAGACTTTCATTATTTCAGACTGCAGTTTTAAATGCCAAACTGATCCTAAAGAGGCAGGTTTATTTTCTTGAGTCATTAAACTACAGACAATCTAGACTGCTTTTAATGGATCTTGATTCTTGATTCACTACTTAGACTTACACTTCTATAAACTCCCAATGTGAGATGCCCTCTAGTTACTTGCAAGTCAACTGCAATATCCATATACTGTACAACAATTCTGCATAAAATTTGGACTCGCACAAAAAGACATGCTTCAAGCAATCCAACAAGGAATTGAGTTTTGACAACACATAGAAATAAACATTGAGTGTGTGAGAATGAACAAGCTGTATTCACTGCAGGAGCTCTGAAGCACCCACGTAGGTTTATCATCTTTTGGCAAACTGGATCACCTTCCAACTACAACTACAAAAGGAAAAGCAAATATTAAATTACTTTATTATTCATTATTTATAAAGTAATAAACTGAGAGCTCAAGTCATTCTTCTACATGTGTACATCCTATTGGATCTGGAAGAAGTCTAATAATCATTTGGACAAGCTGAGAAGGGCCAGTTATAATATGTTCATGACTTCATTCTGATAAGCAGGATCTGAATTAGGAAAACATGGAACTCTTTCCCATTATAAAAAAAAACAATAAAAAGATTAACATTATATTTATTTTCCCTCACCAACAGCTTGAAATTTGGGATCTGTCCCAATATACTGTCAGTGCAGTTTCATAGGAGAGTCACTGAAAGAATCTTCGTTTCTACCATAATACCATCTTAGTTTGTAATCTATTGGTTCAATCAAAGTATAAAATACAGTGACTTGCAGCAGCAGAAGATAATGTAGGCCTGAATTTGCCCTTTACATGGGACCTACATACTCAGGAAATGAGCAGGAAACAGTAATAATAAGGATTTAAAAAAAACACACACACACACACTAATGCTGGTAACCATTAGTTTTACCTATTTTCATTAGGAAAACACTAGAAATCCCTTAAAGCAAAAAATCAGTTGGCATGTCTGCTACAATCACACTGGTGAATCACAACTATTAATTCAGCTGTGCTTTCCCCAGATATCCTACTTCCTCCACCCAATTTCTAATTTATTTTTACTTACCAAGTACAGGGTGTGAATATGTGGAAGGAAATATGCAAGAAAGACTTTTAAAGACTACATTGTTTCACTTTAATCAATTATTTTCTGTCCTTCTCAAGACACACTCTGTAGGCTTGTAAATAACCCATCTTTTACAGATGATGTTCTGTTAATAAAGGGGTCAAAATGCAATATGACGTTTTGCTCCAATGGTATATGTGCAGGACATGATGTTAGACTAGTGTTAGAACTACCCTAACATTCTCAAAATAGAATTCACTCTTTCAGAGGTTTATACCTCTCAAAAGCATAGCAAATTTCTAGTATTTAATCAAAGAGTGAACCATCTATATCTCCCATGTATGCAATTGTACTCCCTGTCCTAATGCATCAAGTATTTATTATAAAAACTAGCCATCCCCCACAGCTCTGCCCATGTATTAGTGAAACAGGACAGTGAGTTGGGCCCCACCCAGGTCCCCACTCCCGACATCAAGCTTCACCCACCCAAAGGCCTGATGCTTGTCTCTTGGATTTGCACGAATAAATCGCTACCACAAATGAACAATGATACATAGCGCAATGAGAGATGTCATAAAATCAACTGGAATGTTAAAGCAAATTATAGAAAAAAAAAAGATTTAGATCCATTAAGTAGTTCTCTCTTGAAAAGCGAACAGACATACAGGCAGACATTGGACTTATTATATATGTTTGTGTGAGTGTAGATATTACTTAGTTCTGTTGTGATGTTGTATGCACTGTTTGTTTTATGATACTATTGCTATAACTCATGGCTCTCACTATAACACTACTTCTTAGCAATTACATTGTTTGGCAATAAAGCTTTATTCAATCTTTCATTCAATTTAATGAATATTCATGAGCAGTGACTGGGTACTGGCCCGGCAAGACCCTGTCAAGGATAGCTTGAACAAGAAGAAACAGAACAGAACCCACAGTGGTGACTTGGGGGTCTCTCTCCGATACAGGGAGCCTCACTGAGACACCTTTTAGAGCATGGCTTCAATCATAAGTAAGAAGCCACAGATTATATAACTGAGTGTCATCTATTTGAAAAAGCCATACATTTTAAGTGTCCCAGAAGCTATTACATGTGCTCTAGGTCACTAGAACTATTATTAAGTAGTTGCAGAAACCAGGAAAAGTTGCCCTAAAGGTGAGGCTGAAAACAAAATGGCCAATTGGGTCTCTTTTTATAAATAACAGGTCTCTAGTATAAAAGGAGACCTGAGACTGCAAGAGGGAGCACTGAGGAGAAGGCTTCCACTAACTACTTTTAATTAAACAGGAATCCAGTGGTTCAGCCTTTAATCAGAACATGGAGCTAGTGTGGAAGACACTATAAGGGCAAGATGTTACTTTCAGTCTGTACCTGTACATGACTATCATCTTTTTCAACTGTCGTTAACTTATGTTAATTAATGGAAGACAAAATGGGACCTTTAGAGACTTATATATTAATAATATATTCAAATCCTTGGAACATCTACATCTCAATTTTAATCTTGTTGTAACCAATTTCTTCTATTATGTGCAACTTCCCCAATTTCCCTTCTATATTGGTTTGAGAATATACTACATTTCAATACTGAAGATACAGGCAGCATTTCTTCACTTTATCATACCCTTCCCATAGGTTCCTCTGTGGATGACTTGAGTGTAAACCAGGAAACTATGAATTCAAATAAAGAATGGCCACTAAAATACCACACTCCTCTTCAATCTGTGCAAAACATGACATAACCCTTATCCTTACTGAACACCTTGATTCTAGTTATGTAAAATCCATCTAGGCCAAGACCCTAAGTGTGAGCGATGTCATTCAGTCATAGTATTTACCCAGGATGGTAGAAGTGTGTGACTGCCTCCAAATTCTGTTTCATATCTGTCAGAGAGTACTGGAACCACTATTACTCCTAATGCACTTACAGCAGTGTTCAGAGTAATGCCAGACAAGACATTATTATAAAATAAAAAATATTCTGTGATATTATTGATCACTACATGCTGTTTTTGTTAATTTAGAAAACTCTAAGTCTATCCATTATAATGTAGAGGGGAAAACATGATCTGTTCTTTTTAAAGTAGAATTAAAAAAGAGAAAAAATTAAATTGGATTAACAGTCCAAAATTCATTTAGAAATTGGCAAGAATGTATTGTTTTCCTTAAGTAAACATTCTTGGCCTCTGTTAACTTTTTAGATGCTTCAATACCTTTGACTGACAACTACATAATGGGTTATCTGATTTCATAGCTCTCCAGATGGGTTAGAGATGGTGAATTTGAAATGAAATATGTTATTACTTACTGTAGGCTCGATTCTTCTGTGCCATGTATATTGTAATGTAATGTTACAAATCTGAATGGGGGGCAGGCTTTAAAAGGATGCCAGAGTTACTTTTATAACAGCTACCAGGGCAAATGAGTGCTGGTACATTTTATTTCCCTTAACATTTTTTGATTTTCTCAGCATTAACTCTGAAACTGTTTTCTCATTGGCTTTATTCTACAGGAGCAAATTGTTTCTTTGTCAATTTTGAATAATAATCACCCACGTTATTAGTTTTTATTATGTCAGTGTACCACTGCATAATCAGCCAGTCCAAAGACCTCAGTCCGTCTCTGTTTTTTATTGATTGATCTGCCATGTTTGGTGGACCCAATGGAAATCTCATAAAAAGGTGTTGACTCATGATGTTTAGAAAGTACATGGTGTCAATAGATTTTAGGTTCACTTTTTAAGGTGAAGATAACTGAATGCAGCATTTTCTCTAACAACTTCTAGAAGAATAATTGCATGTAGTTAAACCGAGCCCTGCTTATTTACTGCACTGCTATTGTGTGCAGAGACCCAAGTCTGACACTTTTTCTCATTAACATCATGAATTGTGAGGTATTTAGGTCATGTTTACTGCCCTGCAACTCTGAAGTTGCTCTCTCTTCTTTCTCCTCCACTACCCAAACCCTCTGCAACTTCCATCTCCCCACTGGCAACTCATGTGGAAAAAAAAGAAAAAGACAGAAAAAAATATCAACATCCTGACATGGTTCCAGTGCTTCTGTCTTTTGTTCCTGCTGCCAGAATTAAAATCACTGAAGGAGCTCTAATTCCGCATTCAGAGTGGCGAAATTGTGCCATACGTCATAATCAGATATAGCTGCTTCTGTCAATCATCCACTAAAATGCTTATTTCTGTAGTTGCTGCAGTGGTGTCAGCAAAATACTTAATGCATTTTTCTTGTACCAAGCCAGTTTCTGGATTATATTTTTCAATATTATTATTTTGAAAAGCTCAATTAAAACCACTTACAATGTATAATATATATCTTTGTTTTAGCAGACAATTTATTCATTATTTTTGATTCATTAGGGAGATGCATAAAAAACCATCTGTGTATTGTATCCGGTGATTCAGAGGTAAATAATACAAAGGAACACTGCAAACTGGTAAGCAGATGGCAGAGTTGTGTATCTGGTATTAAGCATGATTTTTTTCAGAGAATATTATGAATAAATATTGAAACCTTGATTCAAAGGCATGTCGATATTGAACCACTCACTTGCTAGCCACTACCTGAAAATAAATCAATGCAGAAGGTGTGAATTTCAAATACAGTATTCTTATATTTTTCTAAGACTTTTTTTTCACTCTTTGCACATAGAAGGTATATATAGGGTGAAACTGCTCTAAAAATGTCTTGTAAAACCAAAACAATGGGGGAAAACAGACTTTCAACGAAAAGATTGCTGTAGTGTATGCAGAACATCTTAGTTATTTCTGGAATATTTAAAAAAACGCAAAAGTAGCTTCAGAAATTACATACACTGTAAAAACACTTGAATAACAGCCATACTAAAGTTTAGTAATCTTTGTCTATTAACACTTAGCCCTGGCAATGCTTGCCTAGCCTTCCTTAAGCTGCTGACAAATTATTTTCAAAGGGGATTGATTCCAAACCCACCCCCCGGGTTTTTTGATCAAGTGTTTATATACACCAGCATTCAAATGAACCTGTATCTCTTGAAAAGGAGTACTACCAGTAATTTGCTTCCACTTCAAGCACTGAGTAACTGGTTACTAATTTAGAAAGATGCAGGAATCCAGCAGCCATAGTGGCCCACAAGAAGCAGAGTTTCAATAAATTAAATTCCACTGGTGTGATCTCTGATCCCCATACTATCTCACTTCTGAAAATGCCAGTTCAGAAAGAGACCCCCTCCCTCCCTGATCTGCTGTTTTCTATGTTTATGATAATTCTCCACACTTCTAAACACAGCACTCTGAATTCATGCTTATTATAGTGAGAATATGGGAAAAAAAAGGTGCAAATTTCCCAGACTCAAATTGTGTAAAGCAGTGCTTGCTATAATTTATGTATAATCAACTGTGAGTGAGCTTTGCTCTGCTTGACTAGCAAGGGAGATATTGAATAGTTTATAACCTCTCTTAAAACTGCCTTTTTAGCCAATCTTTTAAGTCAACGCCAACAGAGAAACTTTGAAACATTTTGACTGCAGGAATTAAAGTTTTATAAATGCTTTTTGAGTGAAACCCAGCTTCTTGTTTTAAGCTATACTCAAATAAAACCCTTTTTATTGCCTGATTAGCAAAAATAAAAAAACAACAAGTACTGAACTTCAAAACTTGAAAAGCTGTTGATGTAGAGGACATCAAAAGTTATTTAGTGAACAACTTACCGGATATAGTAAATGGTAGTTTTCTCAAGCCCACACTTCAAGTGGTGATGACAACAGGTCATTACCCCAACACAGCTCATTAACTCCCTACTCATACAATTTCTGTAATACTTCAAAAATCAGAGATCTGAGGGTTCCCAAATTACTATTATCTACAACACTAAGACTCGCTCTATATGTTCACTTTATGAACAAACATTTTCAGATGTTTGAAATGTAGAAAAAAAACAGCATCTACTTGCTTAAGACCATAATTTAAAATAATAGCTGGTATCAGCTCTACTAATGCCCTTCTCAATCTGAAACACTACTATTATGACACACTGGTCTTCATTTACATAAGTTTAAAAAACTTCACATCATGCAGTCATGGAACCAGTCTAGTTTTCTTTCACTAGCAAAACTGTACACAGCACTCCAGATGAAGAAGGGGCCCTAGGCTCAGTCTGTATAATGCATTTGTGAGCTCCCAATCTGGAATACAGTGTGAAGTTCCAGTCACCATGTTACAAAAAAGACAAATGTGGCTCAGGAGTAAAGGGCATGTCCTACTCTGACAGTCTGAGGGAAATTAATCTGTACATCCTTGAGCAGAGAAGGCTGTGTGGAGACCTAATCTTGATGTTCAAAATTCTCTGGGGCATCAGTAAGATTGATCAGAGATTCACATACTTATGGACACTAGTGCAAATAAAGGGAAAGTACACAAATAAACAACCAAATCATATATTTGAAGCATAAACCTTGACAACTTCTAAAAACACATATAATACTGGGACAACTTAGTTATTAGCTAACCAAAAGAATGAATGCTCTCCTCTCATTTGTCTGAAGCCTTGTGCTCTTACAAACACTGAACATGAAAAACATATCGAGGAAACAAACGTCCCATAACATATTGCCTGTGAACGCTGGAGCAATTTTGTAGGAATGAAGGTTTACATATGAGCAAAGTGAATCAACCAAAACTCATCTTACTGCTCCTAAATTAAAAACTGTTCTTTTTTTCATATTTGCAATTGAATGGTGTTCTTCTATGGTATATTAACATTATGCTTTTTATTCTTATTGCACGTCATTTTGTGTCATACTTTGACTATATTGTATATGTCATTAGTGTATTGCATACAAAGCTTTTAACTGTAATATACTGAAATGGCTCTGCTCACTCCTTTAACATATTTATCATTTTCTAAATAAACACAATTGCTGAACTATTATGTCTAAGGAACACATTCCTAAAGGTCAATACTATGTCACCACAGAGACCATACAGTGGGTATCTGTACAGAGTGGATTATTATATAGGAAAAATCTGTTTTTAAGTTTTTGACACATATATTTTGCAACATTTCTTCATTACAGTATGCTGGAGGAGGACTAAGTCAGATAATCTGAATTGAGCACAGTATATCTTCCTTGGCATCCGCTTAATTGAAAATTATAATGTAATGTACTCTATCTGCATGTTCTTGCTTCCTTAAGAGTTATTGCTCTCTAGAAGGGACGACATCGGGGACATAAACTTACTCCTGCAAGCTTCAGAAAGCTAACACAGTTATTGCCATCATGCTTGACCTAAAGTAAACCCCAGATAGTTCCTGGAACTGTTTACAAAGGAATAGTTTCTTAGGCAGTGAGAATGCCAATAAAACACAAAAAAATCTGTAATAATCTATCAATCCATTAATGTACTGAACCTGCTTTTGCCAATTTAGGGTTGTAAGAAAGCAGCACTGGACAGGATGCCAGTCCATGGCAGGGCGTATTCAGTTACTGTAACATATTACCAGTGTAGAATTACCAGCTAACCTTAGGATATATAAAGAATACATACTATTATTGAATATGTTGCTTTAAATAAATGCATATTCAAATGTACTCTAAAAGATTTTTCAGTTCTTGTTCCATTTGTAGCATATATTGCACTTCCTGTCAGGAAAGTAAGATAAGCTTTAGCCCATGAGTCTTCGTCCACAATATTATTTATGGCTGTCCATCTTTATAAATTAATCAAAATGTGATCATTTTGCTTCTGTGTATACAGAAAGCAGTTCAGGATGGTTACGACCAAGAAAACTGTTATAAAAATCTTCATAAAATGTCGTTTATAAAATTTAACAGTAGCAGAAGAAGAATTTGTTAATCACAACCTCCTGCTATCTACATTAGAATGCAATTCCTGTACATGTCAAACAAAATGTATGAATATGCATAGACTACAGTACTTTTTTGAAGCAAATAATGAAAGAATAACTGAAGACCTGATCAGAATAAACTAAAAGACAAACTCGCTTTTCAAGAAAATGCATAGCATTATTTTAACTGCCGTTCAAGTGGGGATGGTTTAGAAACATTAAAAACCTTCGGAGATGGCCTTTTCAAACAGATGTTGCAATTCTAAAAAAAAAGAATGAAAAGTCATGCATTAACACGTGCCACTATTTTTCCACCCTGTTAATAACCTTTTCACATACAACTTTATTCTTGATTTCCAAATGTTAGCACTATAGTAAGCAATTTAGGTTAAAGCGATAAGTACACATTTAAAATTATTATTTACTTAAGACAAACTGCAGTCTACCTTTTTTAAAATCACACTGAATCTGCTATTCTGCATAGGTAAAACCAGATGTACAAGTGATTATAATATAAGTTATTTTCTGCTTCTTTAAAGTCACTAACTTTTAAGGGCAATGCTCAAACTCAGTGACTGAATTAGCTGGCAGTTTATAGATGTAGGATTAAGGATAGAAATGTTGCAGTGGCTTAAGGAGCACTGGGAGGCAAGTTTTAAAATGTTATTATTATTAGTGTTCACCTACATACCTGTGTCACCAGAAGTTCTGTACCCAGATTGGACACTGTGAAATAATTAATGCAAGAGCTATTATACTTACTCGTTTGCACGTCAACCCTGGGCTTCGCCAGCTGCTCCACATAGTATCCTGCAGGATGTAAGAGGAAGCTTTGTAGCGTGATTAAACCAAAATGCTAATGTGGGGTATAAATACTGATTAGCAAAATGTTACTTAATGTGCAATTCTTGAGGCTCTCCAGGATTAGCAATCCACAAAGCAATGGCATTAATTAAATTAAAGATAGATGGAAATGGAAGGACTAGGAAAGGCTGTCATTGTAGTTTAAGAGACAGATTGCCACAATGCAACAAAATAATTATATCTACTGTTATGACATTATTCATTTTATATAAATATATTATAGGCCAATAACAAAGATAAAATTGTTTCAGTTTTTTAATAGATCTATAGAAGTCCATGAAGTATCCTATCAGACTCCATAAACTTTGAACTATACCATATGCTACACCAATTACCTGCAGCTTGGCAGAATTCCCAGTGCACCACATGAATGATTTTACTATGGCAGTTTTGACACCACCACCTTTATATCTTGCTTCCACTAGTATTGCCCAACCTCAGAACTAAGCACAGTGGAATCCAGTGAGACTTCAGCAGAGGCTTTCATGACAAAGTGAATGACGACAAACTTGGCTTCCTTAAGTACAGGACAAATTCAGTACTCATCAGCTCCAATGAGAACAGATAGCTCTTCAACAAAGACCCCTTGATACTATGACATTTATTTTGTGAACATCACACCTTCCTTGTAAAAGGTTGAGCTGCAGAGCTTTGTCCTATTTTTTTTCTTGGCTAACCAGGGCCTGCTCCTCAAAAGATTTGTCTTCCATAAATCCCATGTCTTGGCTCAATCACTTTCTGCCACTATAATTCAAATAAACATCACCAGTTCATCTCCCTGGAACCCAAGATAATTACAGTGAACAACAACAAACTGCTCTAAGCTACTGCAGCCTAATTAACTGAGGAAAATAAGGATAAGACAGGGCGACCAAGCATGTACTGAATACCCATTACACTCATATTATATATACATAAACACAAAAGGCCAAAAATCTGGATGTTAGGTCACCTGTGAAGCTCACAATTTGTCTTTTGTGTGCATTTCAATAAACCCATTGGCAAAGTGAAAAGCGGGGAGATTAGCAGCTCTGCTTTTGAAAATGCATTTTTGCAGAGTGAAACAGAGATTACGATCGCTAGTGATTTAGGGAGGAAAAATAAGACACATGTCCTAAGCATTTTATATATGAAGGACATCAAATGTCTCCACCCACTATGTGAAATGTCAGCTTTTGCTGATGTAAGGACAAAAATGGACCAGAATGTTTAAGTTGAAACTAAATTGATTATTTTTAGCCAAAAAGTTTAAAAGAAATTTTTAACACCTCAGTTGTTTGTGTAACTAAGCATATCCATGAGCTAATGCTATTTGGAAACACATTTTGCATTGATTACAGCAGTAAGCCTGTTTGGATAGGATACTGTCAAGTTGGCACACCAGGATTTCACAATTCCCTCCCACTGGAATACTAGGAATTGAGCAGCTTCCATCTCACCAAGAAGAGATTCTTTAAGAACAATTTACTACAGGTTGTCCCAACAAAGCTTTATCACATTACAGAAAAGAAAAATCAAACCAAACCATTCTACCAAAATACAAATGAATGAATATAAGTAAATAAATAAATCATTACAAATGCATCCGAGTCCACACTTTGCACATATAACATTTAATCATTGCCATGATTCTTCTGTACATTAAGGCTAATTTATCATACACACAATACAGTAATGGCTGTTCCTTTATTACTATGCATTAGACCTCCAACAGACAAGTCCTTTATCTCTACATTCATCACTCATGAATACAAAATCATAATGTTATTAAAATAATTAACTCTTTATTTCTTGTTTGATATGTTTTTACAATTCCTTTGTCTTCATTAATAAAATAAATTGCCTGCAGCATACACTGTCATGTTGCCACAAACTTTAAACTGCATCTAAATGATACAGCATAATGAAGAAAAGCCTCCGGTGTCAGAACATGCTTAATAAATGCACTTAAGCATCAGTATGCAAGTATCAATCTGCACCTTGCTGATGCATTACAACAGATTTTAATTTTTCAGCTTTAGCTAAAAAATTCAGTGTCAAAAACACCTTGATGCTTTCACTACACTCAAGAGTTGACTATTACTTTGAGCTGTTTAGAATAACAATAACTCGGTATAAGCAAAATTTCAATATAATGCAGAAGGTGCCAATATTAGAAGCCTCTCTGAAAGAACCACACATACCTTGCTGATACCAATCTGTCTCATGGCTCTTAGTCCTGGTTTCAAGTCCTGGCCTGGGCACTGCCTGCATAAAATTTTCACATCTTTCCATGCCTGCATTTTTTCTCCAAAAATATGTGTGTTAGCCTTGAAGTGCCACTTAACATGTGTAGGAATATTTGCAGGTTTGTGCATGGGTGTGACCTGTGAGGGACTATCCTTGTTTGCAGGGCTGCTAAGAAAGGCATCTTCTCTTTACAATCCTGGACTAGATAAGTAATACTAGGGGACAGGGTAAAGGACCTTACAAATGTCTTATCTATTGAATGCCAGTACCTCCTCATACTGTCAGGTGAATTCTGACCAATCACAACCATTGAGACACACAGAACAATCTCTAAATGTTGGTAGTGTGGTATGACTGTAAACCACAACTGTCAACCACAAACCACATTGGAAGATCAACACAAGCTAACACAAAATGAAGAATTCTAAAATAGTATAATGATGTCTGCTAACAAAGTCCGCAATCCAAAAGAAAAATTTAGAAAATGGCAAGACTCTCATGCAGTAACACAGAAATCATACTAAGTGCACTAGATAAAAAACACACTTCCAAAACTGTCACAGATCAAGGGCTCAATGTCATTAATAAGGACAACAGCAGTAGGCAAAAAACAAAACTCCAAAAACCCACATAAAATGTTAAACAGCAGAAGAATCAAAGTTCTAAATGTAATGAAGAACTTGAATAGTGACTTTTGCAAAGGTACACTGTGTGTAATAATTGAACAATGTCATAACGTGAGCCTCTCCTTTAATTTACCTTGTCACTCCCATCATGTTGAATGTACCAAATGTGTGTTACATAGCAATGCACACGGATAGGAGGGAGCTGGGGCAAACAGCAGACAAAAGGATGAACTTATCCAGATCAGTAATGTGTGTTATATGACCACAATCTACTAGCTTAATTGGAAAGAATGGCAGTTTCTTACTGGTAGTGAATGCAGATGTGCATGTCAGAGTACCACTCTGACAAATGAGCACTGTTTAGAGGTGATGTTACTGGGTTCAGCTCCAGCAGGATGAATTTTAAGGCACAATTCTGGCCTTGTGGATCATCACTGCGCAGCATGTTGTTTTTGTTCTAAACTAAATTTGGATCTGCAAATGATGAGCTCATAAAAGTCTGATGGGCTTCTGTTCAGCAAAGTCTTTATTTAGAATAAATTAATGTTTTACCTTGTGGCCTTCCAGGGGGCACTCCAGCCACCCAAACTCAACACAACCTGATGCAGATATACAAGTTCAGAAGTACAACACACACTATTTTTCATGGGAAACACCTTCCCTTAAGGGTGTCCCACACACCAAAACATAGCACAAAAAAAGTCCCCAAAATAAAACTCAAATAATAAACAAACAGCATTTTTTCTTCTTTCACCTTCACTACTCATTTGGCAAGCTTCATCCTTTTCCACCCGACTCTGGCTCCCATAATGAAGGCACACGGCTCCTTTTATGCTGCACCTGCGAGTACACCAGGTGGCTTGTTAGCGAGATCCAGATGTACTCTCAGGTGTGGCAGAAGACTGACAAAATAGGACCCTTCACCCCCCGGGCGGTACCTACAGAACCCAACGGGGATGTCGCAAACTCCATGTTCCACCATTGCAACCCCGAGGGAGGTACTGTCCAGTGTTTGTTCTCACTAACAGGTCCTTCCAGTTCACAGGTGTCCTGGCTGGGCAAGGGCCCCGGCCGTCTGCCAAAAACCTGCTGTATAATAAGTTGGTATTTATAAAGATATTGAAAAGATTTATGGGAAGGCCACTGTAACAACCACAGTCTTAACACATTTTCTACTTTACATAAAGTATGACTAATTTCATTTAAAACATACTTTTAAAAAACTCAAAATCAATTAAATATAACAAACAGTGTCACAAAAACAGACTGCTTTAGGCTATAAACAAGTTTCTTGCAGGGAGGTGACTAACTCAGCACTCAGCTCTAATTACGTGGCCAGGGGGCAGAAGATCTCGAAGCGCCAAGTGAAAATGATCACACAGAAAAATACGAATTGACTGCAGGCAGCACATGGTGACAGAAGATTGACTGCTAAAGAGTGTGATGGAAACTAGAATGGACAAAGCCAAAATTGGGATGTTAAGAAAGCTACAAGGACTGAGAGCAAGACTAAAGGGAGTTACAAATGATGGATGAGGAATGTCTTGCACAAAACAAACGAGAAAGCAAGAAACCAAGCAAACCAGGATAACGCCAAGTACAACATGCATTCAAGATAGTTTGTGTGTCAACCCTGGAATAATTATTTTTCATATTCTGCTATCAGAGTGAAATCTCTCAATTATGGATGACATTTGAGTTCCAGAAGCATAATGTACATCACTCATTGATTAGAGGAAAGGTTAAAGGAAGATGCTATTATTATAAAATGGACATTTTCCATGTGAAAGGCAGTATGTTCTTTCTTAATGTCGTTATGGTAACCAGCTCATCCAAATCAGGGTCACAGGGACCACAGTCAATTTAAGGCAGGAATCATCTTTGGATCAAATGCCATTCCAAGGCACATTCATACACCTCCACTGACTCAGAATAAGCCACATTGTGGAACATTCACACCTTGTGGTAGGACACTTCATGTACTCATAAGCAGAATACAATTTCAAGATGTACTCCTAAAGCCATAAAAGTATAGAAATGAATTACTGTGCTAATCACAGCCCTGTTAAACAGCCAGTTGTGTAATTCATTTTTATCATTATCAGGGCTCCAGACTGTGATTAAAATGGTCGCAAATGTGACCAAAAATAGGTTTTAGCGATTATAGTTTCTACTTTGTTCACCAGTGGCGAGGTGATCCCCTGTTATGAAGATATCTGTGCCCTATAAAATTCAGATGTCCATTCTGATTTGGTGCAGGGATGCTAAGGTGAGATTGTCATGGATCTCTTTGTGTTCATGCATCTTTACATTTCTCCTTTGATTTAACAAATGCTCTGTGCAAAAAGCCAGCCTGTCCATCAGTAAACATGCATACGCAGCCGACTGCCCGCTGTTTCCTCAAGCACAGCAATGTCATTAAGGTTGCAAGTGTATTACATGTTATTGTTGTTTCAATGGGGTGCTTTGTAATTGATGGTGGACAGTAAACTTTGTTAAAATAGTATTGATAAATGCCACTTGTCAGTTGCATTTTCAGTCATTTTGGCATTCGTACTGTATGTTCTGTTACCAATAAATATTTCATTCGGAGTTCTTCAACAAAGAAACAATGGAAAATAATATTTAACAGTGGTAAATATATTTAATAACTCAATACTTGATGCCCAAGAACTCTGTACAAGACATTTTAAAGACAAATCATTAAACAACTCCTCCCTAGCTCCCAATCAACAATCACAAAAATATCTTGATACGAAAAACAACAACAAGCACAATAAGTACAATAAACACAAAGTCCCACATGCTGTCCAAATGAACGGCAACCAACAATGTGGAATCAAGGAGAAAATGACAATCCATAAAACAATAAGTAATGTATAAACAATCCTACCAGTATTTCTGATACAATGAGGTGTGGTCAGATTTGGAAGCGCTCCCTCCAGTAAAACACAATGACCAATCCAATTAACTACTCAGACAGACAAGCATAAGACAGTCTATGTATCAATACAGGTGCAATAATCCAACACAAAACGATAATATACTGGCTGTGATATAGTGGACAAGATAGACAGGTGAACTCAGACACAAACTTCAAACCCCTTCTTACTTGTCTAGCCAGATGCCTTTCAAAAGACCTGCCAGCCAATCTGATCCCAGCAGTCCCTGTGTTATCCACAGATGTCCATTCGGGAGTTGTAATTTTTAATTACATAGCACTGCTACAATATTTACTAATCCACTTTACTTTATTATGGTGCCTTGCTCTTAAAATTTTACTTGGGTAGTTTTTTTTTCCTGGGGCAAAAAAAAAAAAAAAAAAAAACAATTTCCTCAGAAAAAGCTTTATTGTGGAACTCAGATTTTACCTCAGTCATATGAGTGATTAAAACAGTGTGAATGAAATTGTTTAAGTTCTATCGAAAAAAAATCCCTTGCCTGTCATAACCACCCGTTTAAGTTGGCGGAGGATCTGATTTTCAAATCAGGCACCATTATTGTATAAAACTAATTTTCCCGTATAATTACAGGCACAGTTGATTATGGCACATTAAAACTGATCAAACTGTGTACACTGTGTAGTTAAAATGCTTCATTGTGTCTTTAATAAGCCTATCAGGCAGTCTTCTATTGCACGTTCATATCTACTACATCGCTTTCACCAGAGGGGACACTCATTTCTACAGCGAGTCTTAACTGTTGAAATGCCTATGCATTGCTTGTAAGCTGCTTGCAAAATGAACAAATGTATAGCTAAAATTGTTCAAAATGTATACTAAAAGGCAGTAGTCAGTCTTCCATATCAATTTCATATTTAATATGCCTCTCCATCCCATCCACCTTAGGGGACACTCATTTTCCACAGCTGAGCCTTTGTTATTGAAATGCTCTTCCATTTACAGAATTAACACTGGACAGCTAAAATTGAGGTAAATCTGTTAAAAACAATCTTGGAAGTCTTTTCTCACTTTTTCTCTAGCGTGTCTTTGTGTCAATACCACCTGAAAGAGACACTTGGCACAGAGCTATAAAAATGCATGCCCTCTGTCTGCTGCTTACAAAATGAACAATGAACAGCTAAAATTCTTCAAAATGTATTTTAAAAGAATGTAGAAAGTCTACTGGGGGCCTTCTGTCTCATTCACTGTAGGGCACTCATTTCCAGGGCTGGAGCTATGCTGTAGAAATGCATGCACTCTGCCTTCTTTAACTTTGCCTCAAATTGCAGCAGCTATTGACAGTTGTGTTCTCCCAATCAAAAGGATATCAGACAGAACATTAAGGAATGGAACGTTGCAAGAGTTTCAGCAGCACGCTGGGCTGGAATCACTTGCTCAGCATAAAAATGTGGTGCCCCAGGATAACATACAGATCTCAGAAAGACTGAACACTAAAAATCGGGGAAAGTCAGTGAGTAGTACCAATACAGGCATTATATTTCAGAATATCCAACTCAAAGGCTCAAGTCTCATCAGCTTTAGAGATAACCTTCAACTGCATGTTGAGAAAAAAGTGGAGGTCACAGTAAAGGTAAAGAATTTGGCACACATACATGGAGGTTAGAAAGGTAAGAGATTGAAAGATTAATATTTTAAACATTTGATTTTTTGGCACCTAAATCAAAGCTACTGGCTCCTGATTTTTTTCTTTTAGGAGCCACTGGCTTCTTGAGATAAATTTATGTCTGGAGCACTGATTATCAGTGATCTTATTGTAGCCCCAGGTCAAGGAATGTGTAAATCCTGCTGGGTAAAACTGGTACCAGAACCTAACCTGGCAAAAAGACAGAAACCAACTGAGAATGGGACTTGAATTGCATACTGTATATACTGTACTTCTGTAGCTGATATTTTTATCTAAATGAACATGTAGTGTAACTGTTACACATTTTTTGTAATAGCTTTAAACAAGGAAACAGATACGCCACACAAGTTGATATAGAATTCAAGGCCGTCACAAGACATATGCTGTAATGACACACTTTCACACTGTATCTGATGGTGCGCGTAACCCAGCTGAGAGTGAGAGCTACAGCACAGACGGGCCATGTCACAGGCTAAGTGGCCATATTTGAAGCTGGCTGAGGGAAATGTCTTTTATCAAAACCATAGATAGCAGATTAGATCCCAGCTATACATGTTCACATCCCACCTCTACCATCTAAGAGAGAATGCCTAGAGAGAGAGAGAGAGTAGGACTGTCATCCTAAGCAATTCCTTAATGATGACACACACTACAGAAGAAGATCATACCTACCCAGTCGAGTGAATCTCCTAGCTGTATACTTCTAAGTGCAACAGAGCACATCCCCCTAACTCAATCATTCTCTTTCCTAACCCTAACATCCCTCTACCCCCGTTCTGTCTCTCTCTTTCTCTCTCTCTGCATCAGTACTACAAGTCACAGATGACACTTACTGCTGCCCATTGCCAACCAAGTGGTGCTCCTTTCTCTGGTGATGTCTTGCCTCCTGGGCATTCACCAACACAAAAAAAGAACCCATCCAGACCACCACACTTTCATTTAAAAATGCAGACATTAGTACCCATTTTCTCCCTTCATCCACACTACCAGGGTGCTTTTTAACCCTCGAAAAAGGAGACTTTTGAAAATTCTCCAGAACCATATATGACTGAATTGTAATGTGCTGGGGAAAAGGCATATTTTTGAAAATTCAGACTCTAATCACACTCTGATTGTACTGTTCATTTAATATGGCCCTTTCCTGAGTGGATCCTGCTCATTTCAACGTGTGAATCCCTTACCTTTCATGGAATAAAACCATATTCCAACATAGCAGGTATAGAAAATGTACTTTTCATTGTACGTGTTGTGTTGCTTATCTGTATGAATGTAAACTGCATTTTGTACAGTTTGAATGCTGCATACATGCACATTCTGGAGAAGGCAGTCATTATGCAGTTAAATGACCACCTCAATAAACATGCTATTCTTGATAAATTTCAGTCGGGTTTTAGAACAAATCACAGCACAGAAACTGCACTCGTTAAAGTAGTAAATGATTTGCAGGTGAATGCAGACAGAGGCCATTTATTTGTTCTCATCCTCTTAGATCTGAGTGCTGCATTTGACACCATTGATCACAATATTCTTAGAAATCGCCTTAGTCAATGGGTGGGCCTCTCTGGCAGTGTCTTAAATTGGTTTGAATCCTACCTGGCAGGGAGAAAATTCTTTGTTAGTTGTGGTAATTACAACTCAAAGACACATGATATCCAATATGGTGTTCCACAAGGCTCTATCCTGGGTCCGCTGCTCTTCTCAATCTACATGCTTCTGTTAGGTCAGATTATCTCAGGGCACAACGTAAGCTACCACAGCTATGCTGATGACACACAGCTGTACTTATCAATAGCACCTGATGGCCCCGATTCTCTTGATTCACTAGCACAATGTCTGACTTGTATCTCAGAATGGATGAATAGTAATTTTCTCAAGTTAAATAAAGAGAAAACTGAAATCTTAGTGATTGGCAATAATGGATACAATGAGGCTACTAGAAATAAACTGGATACATTAGAATTAAAAGTCAAGACGGAGGTAAAAAGCTCAGGGGTAATTGTTGACTGTAATCTGAATTTTAAATCGCATATTAATCAGATCACTAGGACAGCATTTTTCACTTAAGAAACATAAAGTTAGACCTCTTATATCACTGAAAGATGCTGAGAAATTAGTTCACGAGTTTGTTTTCAGTCGACCAGACTACTGTAACGCACTCCTCTCAGGACTACCCAAAAAAGACATAAATCGTTTGCAACTAGTGCAGAATGCAGCTGCTAGAATCCTAACTAGGAAAAGAAAATCCGAGCACATGTCTCCAGTTTTGATGTCACTACACTGGTTACCTGTGTCATTCAGGATAGACTTTAAAATTCTGCTTATGGTTTATAAAGCCTTAAATAATCTCGCCACATCTTATATATCGGAATGTCTGACACCTTATATTCCAAATTGTAACCTCAGATCCTCAAATGAGTGTCTCCTTAGAATTCCAAGAACAAAACTTAAAAGTGGTGAGGCGGCCTTCTGCTGTTATGCACCTAAAATCTGGAATAACCCACCAATAGGGCTGATACGGTGGAGCACTTCAAAAAAACTGCTGAAAACACATTATTTTAACATGGCGTTCTCGTAATTTCACTGTAATCCTGATACTCTATATCTCCAACTCATTATAATAACTATTCATGGTGGCTCTAAAATCTGTACTAACCCTACTCTCTTTTCTGTTTCCTTTTTCGGTATCCTTTTGCTTGCACCACCACCATCTACTCAAAGCACCGTGATGTTCCAACAATGATGGATGGATTAAAAGCCAGAAGTCTGTATGACCATCAACATCAAGTGACTCCGTGAGAACCCTAACTACAAAAAGAGGACTATTTCATTTATGTTAGGTAGAATGCCCAGAGTGGACAGGGCGGTCCCGTGGCCTGGAACCCCTGCAGATTTTTTTTTCTCCAGCCGTCTGGAGTTTTCTTGTTTTTTCTGTCCACCCTGGCCATTGGACGTTTTCTATGTTAACTAATGTTGTCTTATTTTAATTTCTTATTTTGTCTTTTATTTTTCTTTTCTACAGTATGTAAAGCACTTTGAGCTACTTTTTGTATGAAAATGTGCTATATAAATAAATGTTGTTGTTGTTGTTGAAAAGGCAAATAATTTATTGGTGGCTACAGTTTTATGACAAATCCTGTGGCCAGCAGCATTACCATCTCTGCAAAAGTGTTTGCACAGATGCACAAATGCCCATTGTATTTGAACGTCAATGTCATATGCATTTTTGGTCATTTTACTGCAGATGGAAATACTTCGATATGAAAACACTAGGCATGGTCAGAGACGGTTGTTGTTTAAAAATTCCATTTTTAAATGAAAACATAGAATTTGTTGATGTACCATATGTGTAACTGAACAAGGGCATTTGGACAAGCAAGCTGTGACATGTGATAATGATTTAACTACATTTTCCTACTCTATACACAACACAGCTTTTAAATAAAGTGAATTTAAACATTCAAATAAAGTGAATTTAAACAAAACAGTACAAAACATAATTTCTGTGTGTGCCTGGGCATTCTGGGGATTTGACAACAATACTAACTTATAAAAATATACCACAATCATATTCCAACAGCTATTATGAGTGAACAACTAGTGTTAGCTATTCATAAAACTTTATGTCAGATTGATCTTACAGTGGACCAAAAAATTTAAATTTCCTTAAGAAATCTACTATCAAGATGAAAAACTTAAGAGTCCAGCTCTGTCATGAATCCCCTGTTAAATGCAAGTGACACAGCTGCACACAATTCCCAGAGTAGTTTAGGTGTGTGGTGAATATTCACATACTTAGATAACTGAGCACAGATGGATTAAATGGATTGTATTGTTATGCACTACCTACATTACCTTGTGATGATGTGCTCAATACAATTAAATTTAGCTAAAGTGACTGTATCAAACCAGTCACCTCATGCTTACCAGTTGTGAAGGACAGCCGGGTCCCATGCCCGGCAGGGACGGCCCTGCTACTTATGTTCCAGGGGAGCCGCCATGGGCAGTCCAATACCTCCCCCGGGATGCTTGGTGCCAGCCTCCCTGGCCGACGGTGACTCCCCAACCGCCCACAGGGCTCCATGGCAGATGGAGTCCTCCACAGCTTGGTTGGGGCCCGGCGTGGCCGCTAGGGGGAGCTGCCTGCTTCCCACAGCCCGGCTGGACGAGCTTTCAGCCCCACCTGGAAGTGCAATCAGGACCAGGTGGTTAATCACCTGGAACGCTTCCAGGTGGGCTATAAAAGGGCCCAGCCACCACCACTCGGTGAGCTAGAGTTAGGAGGAAGAAGGAGACGAAGCTTGCCTGGGAGGAGTGGTGGAGAATTGTGAGTTTGTGCTTTGGGACTGTGTTTGGTCTGTGTGGCACAGGGAAGACGTGTCACACAGCTGAAGAAAAAATAAAACCTGTGTGTTTTTGTACACGTTGCCTCTGCGTGGTCTGTGCCGGGTCAGGCGCTATATAGCGCCTTTTACACAGTACAAACACTAATGCTCTAGACTCCAGTATCACTGTGGAGCTGATATTTAAATTTGTATATAGTCCCATCTTTATTACTCAGCCTGATTCTATCTACCTGATGTCCACTTTTAAATATCAAAAAAGCCACTGTGAAGATTTCAAATCCAAAACCACATAAAAAATAGATTTAACAGACTTTTTTTTTTGTTTGTTTGTTTTTTAAACAGCTGGGAGAAAAAAAAACGTTGGTCATTTTCAAGTACTGCATACTTTTCCCACTCTTTTTCAAGAGTTTTTTCTGCCAAGACTTCTTTCTTAAAAAGTACCAACTCAAGCTCAACAAGAGAGACTCGGTCTCTACAGGGAAACAATCCCAAGAGGGTATCATTGGAAAATCATTAGGTTCTAACATGTGTTGCATGTCCTGGAAAACTAAAAAATGGTCCTTTGCTTGGTCAGTAAACTATGGAGCAATGCTGTCTGGAGACTAGTGCTTCTAATTGCATCTTCAAGGGGGGTCTCAAGTTAAGTATGATTAATGCCAGCATTCTCACACAGAACCTCGTCCAAAGAATTAGCCTTCATAGCTAGGCCTGTGGATAGCACTTTCTGGGATCTGCGTAAAACCAACCTAGCAACACCATCTGTAGCTGGTGAGGCATCTTAGTGCTCTCTGCATTTATCCGTCTATAAATGGGAAGAGGTTAATACTATATCTGCTTTGTTTTTCCATTTATACCTGTTGCTTTTTATACTATGCTGCTTTCATGATCCATTCATGTGCTGGGAGCTAAAATCTTTTTTTTTTTCAATGTGTGCTTACATAAGCCTTTCCAAATCATGTATGCAGCAGTTTCAACTGATTGACAAATCTTAACTAATATGTAATCTTTACATATAAAATACAAAATACAAAATTAAAACAATAACAGTGGACATTTTTAGATGCGTTTGTGTGATTAATAGAAAGCAATGACTTTGAACTGTTCTTTGCAAAGAAAAATAGTAACTTGTATGTATTTACAATATGTAAATGAGAAAAACAGTAAGGGTAGAGATTCATATGACTAAGGCTCTTACACTTACAAATTACAATAAATTATGATTTGCCAATAAAAATACATAAAAGGTAATCTGATACGTCAATGCAACCCCCGCACAAAGCAATGTTATGACCCTGATTAAAAAGCTTTTTCAAACTGAGCTCGCGCCTCCACAGCAGAAAAGGTCTGGCTTGACACCATAACTAGTTAAAGCATAAGGGCCACAAAGAGCACTCAGAAATCGCTTTTATTTAAAACAAATCATCAAAACAAGCCAATGAAAAATGGTTAAAGAAAGTGAACGTCCTCTAAGCCCTGTTTCAAACCCTTCAAAGTGGTTGGAGAGATATTACAAAAAACAACCTCAGCATCAACATGACTTTATTCTATAAGTAAGCTAGTCAATATTAAACCCACTGTCACTTTATACAAATCATTTTTTGCTGACACTGTAGACAAGATGAACAATGAAGGTAAAAAAGTCTTAAACAGGTTTATTGTGTTTATACGAATTACTCATGAACGCTTTCAAATTACATCAGTGTGAGAAAACCCCCACATATGATATGCCATTTGACTTGTCTTGATATCTAGTAATGCAAGACATTGAGCTGAGCTTTTTGGGTTCCCTACCATTTTTGGGCCTCTAAACCAGGGAGAAAAAATATTTTTAGGGGATTTTCTGACAATATTTTGGGCAGGAAATTATACCCTTATGAAAAAGAGTAAACCAATAGGTGTCTTAAGCAAAAATGATAAGAAGGACTTAAAGTACTGTATGCCACATCAACCAACACCAGGAGTTCACCCTCTTTACTACTTTTTACAAAACTTCAAACAAATGGGTATTGACACCATAGGCATGTGGAGTGTCATTTTATGCTATTTCAAGATTGCTGATCGCTAACATAATAATTTTGATATCCTATTCTTTATCAGTCAAGTCAGTGATTATGAATATGTTGTTATTTTTGATCCTTTACTTGGGATCTAGCCCTCTATGGACCTCTATCAGAGAGTGTAAAAATGACAAATCTCTATTACAATCAAGAATATTTCGAATTTCAACATTTAATTTGAAACATACATTAACTTTTTAAATATATAATGCAGCTATTCTTGTCTTATTCATCATAACAACTATTCATGGTGGCTCTAAAATCGGTACTGACCCCTACTCTCTTTTCTGTTTCTTTTTCCGGTTTTTTTGTGGTGGTGGCCTGCGCCACCTCCACCTACTCAAAGCTTCATGATGCTCCAACAATGATGGACGGATTAAAAGGAAGAAGTCTACGTGACCATCATCATCATCAAGCCCTTCCGTGAGAATCCTAAATCCAAAGAGGACTGTTTCATTTATATTAGGTAGAATGCCCAGAGGGGACTGGGCGGTCTCATGGTCTGGAATCCCTACAGATTTTATTTTTTCTCCAGCCGTCTGGAGTTTTTTTGTTTTTTCTGTCCCCCCTGGCCATTGAACCTTACTCTTATTCGATATTAATGTTGATTTATTTTTTATAATTATGTCTTTCATTTTTCTATTCTTTAATATGTAAAGCACTTTGAGCTACTGTTTGTATGAAAATGTGCTATATAAATAAATGTTGTTGTTGTTGTTGTTGTTGTCTATTAGGTACTTCTACCTACTAAAGTAAATACTATAACTACAATCCTTATGAACACTCCGTATTAATGTGGCTTATGCTAATTCAGACTTTTTAGTTCTAGCCTCTAGCCTACATACAACCCTTCAAAATCTGAGACATTAGTTGACTTGGCCTCCCCAAGCCTAACTACTCACCCTCAAAGCTTGCAAGTACAGCAGAGGTCAATCACCTACTAACTTTATTTGAAAAAAGGAACACCTCTTGCAAAAAAAACACCTTGCCATTGACATATCATTCAGAAATATATAGATATAATATTACTTACACAAACAAGTTCTCACTTTCCTAAAAAAATAAATAACCAAGTTTTATTTCAAGTTAAAAGAGGCATAACATTTTGCAACACTGGACACTTAATGGTTATATCAGGATCCAATGTTTACTGAAAAGAAAAGAAACATAAACAAAGAGTGTTTTTTTTTTATTTTAGAGTGAAAAGTGAATTCACACCTTTTAATTGGTTTAATTTAAAGAGGCCAATGGAAAAAAACTAGAGTCTTTCTACATCTCCAGAGGCATGCATGTTAGGTTACCTGGTACAGTATATCCAAACTGGTCCTGTACCAGTGAGGGCGTGAGCGAGCCCTGTGAAGGACTGGCTCCCACTCCAGATCAGTAATTTGCTCTGCACCCAGTGCTGTCAGGATAGGCTCCTAGGCAACTTTGACAAAATCAAAATGTTCCATGTACGTATTCAGTTTCCAGGAATTAGAACACCATAAAGTTAGCACATTTACAATAGAAGAGGTCTTGCACATGGTAGTGTGGGAGTACGTACAAGGTTCAGTAATCTCTGTATTTGTGTGGAGTGCCCAGTGGAGACAGTGGGTAGGGTACTAGAAGTACAGTAGTTATAGGGAGAGAGTTGTAGTCTGGACGGTAGTGCAAAATGTTGCAGCGACATTAGAGGACAGATGTCCAAATAAAGACATCAGTGGTACTCAACTCTCTTCTAACAGAGAGAGTGATGCCAGAAAGAAAGGGGTAGGGGGCCACAGCATCTCTTGGCTAATACATGGCACAATTTTCCTGTTGGAAACGTATTGGATTGTCCAGCTCCTATACCACAAAAGGCAGAATATACTGTAAGTTGAATGAGAAACTCAGTCATGCAAGGCCTACAAAATAATTAAGGGGCAGAGACATTAGGGGCCTATACAGAGAGCGCCATTCCTGGTGACTATGGAGGAAAAGCAGGGCTGCTCAGGACCATGGAAGCTTTATTGCTCTGGGGGTTTTGAATCCAGGCGAGAATTTTAATTTGATTCTTAGACAAGATATTTTAAGTCAGTATTTGAGGGGGTCTAGCAGAAGGAACTAGCAGGAAGAAAAAGGCCAGGGTCAAGAAGGACAGACAAGTGGACAAGCCACTCCACCTGTCAAACAGGGACTCAACACTAATAACACCAATATAAGCAGGATAAGGGAGGTAGCAGGATTACTTTTTTGGCAATAAATTTTGCATTTTTTGTTTCTATTTGCCTCTTTGTACTTACTCTGAACTGCAGTCCTCTCTTATCAAAATATATATGCATGCATTAAGCAATTTAGAACAGATAACAATAAATGTACAAATACTCAATCACTAAATCCACAATTAACTGAAAAACCTTTAATGCTCTTAATTATCTCAACCATTAACTCCTTAAAAAAAAGTATCTGCTCCTTCATCGGATTTAATCAATCTTTTGGCTCCCAGGTGCACAAGGAAGACGTTGTAATTAATATTCACAATAAATTGGTCCCACAGCCTTCCCACTTTTAAGTTGCCTTAAGCTCAAATGATAAAAGAGGATAGCATGCATATTCTAGATAACATTTTTTTATGCTGTATTAAAAATCAAGGGCATCTATCACAGTGCACTTTTAAGGCATTAATGCGTGAAGGATGCCATTATAATCTTGTCTAAAGTAAAAAAAAAAAAAAATAGGAAAAAGAAATGTTAAGTACTGAAATATTTCTGGTGTTTAGATGAACTGTGTCAAGAATGGATCTACTCAAAGCTAGTCATATTTCACATTTACATGCAGTAATAAAAAATCTTTATGAATTTTTGTCGGTGGATGCAGAAAATAATTTCCTGCAAATGCCACATATAGAGAGACCTTATCCATTCAGTTGCTACAGTTTAGGTACATGAAATCCTTACTTACAGTCACAATTTAACAAGAGAAAGTATTAAACAAACAGATAGGGATGATGCTTTAAAATAAATTCATATCTTTATAAAATCACTTGGTTCTTTCATTGAACTTCTTTTGTTAAAATAGAAAAACTGCTCTTCTGCAACTATTTCTTCATTCATGCAATATCTTTTTTTTAACTGTATATACTGTGTATATATGATGGAGTTAGTGTACGGGGTTGTGTCAGCTTAAATCAGCCAAGGAAAAAAAAAGATTAATATTTCATTTTAAGGTTAAAAAAGAAGGTTAAACATACAACATTTTAGCTGTATAGCTTTCATCAGGGGTACAACTGAAAAGGAAAGAGCAGGTAACATTCAAAAGGAAGGAAGAAAGCCTGGGCAAATGAAAGGAGAACAGATAAGGTGTGAAAATTATGCCATTAGAGAAGATGAAGGGAGAGATTAGAAGTTACTTGTTTTTTAGACCTGGAGAAATGTGTGATCCCAGGCTAAGAATGAGGTTAGCTGCTTTTTTTTTTTTTTTCATTTTGAAAAATGTCTTTGAAACCCTGTAAAAGAACACAAACCGAGAGATCAGTGTGGCTATAATCAAGAAATGTGAAGGGATTTACAACAGGCTTTGTATGGTCTTTGGTTTTAATGGATGAAACATCTTCCCTGAAATGGTCTCCTAGTCGTCTCCCTGTTTCGCCTGTGCAGATGGCTCGGCACTTCCTACAAGAAATGAAGTAAATAAAATTTTTATCCTAGCAATATGCCCTTTGTTTAATATTGAATTTACCAGAGGGACTAGGTATAAGGTATTGTTAGTTACATAAAATATTTGTTACAGTGATACAGCAGTGCCTATTACATCTCAAAGTTCCTAGCGTGGAATGTGTCTCTCCTCTGTGAAGGGAGCTAAGCACAAGAAGTTTGTGTAGGTTTGGTGGTTGACAGAAGGAGATAAAGGAAGTGTTAGGAAAAAAAGGCACCTGTGAAAGGAACAGAATGCAAAAATTGGAAATTTTGTTTGAAAACAAAACCTGTAGGAGAGAAAGATTGTTAGGCTGGAATAGGAAAGCAAGCAGGATGTGTGTTTCATTATTGGGGTTCTTCTTAGAGTAGAGGTTATTAGGTCTACTCTTGGCTTGATTAAGGGCCCTGTCCACAACATAAGAAAGGTATCCTTTATCAATGAAGAGAATTCTCATTCTAAGTGATTTATTACAAAGGTCAACCTTATTAATGCAGAGGCAAAGGAGTTTTTTTTTAATATTCCAGGGATGGACACAGCTGTAGAGAAAATAATTGTGTGAGTCAGTTAGCTTCTATTAGCCAGATGTTTTAAGCTCAGGAAAGCTGACCAACTGTAAACCTGAGAGATGGATGACAACTGGTCAAATCAATAATGAATTCCTGTAGCTGGCTTCTGCAACATGATGCAGCACCAACACTTGTACTGATATATCTTTTGTGCAGGTCCAGTAGAAAGCCTAGGATGGCAGAAAAGAAAAGCTCCTCCATCCAGCCGATGGTAAGAACCAGTTCTAGACATCTGTTTAATGCCCATCTGAGGACAATGAGACCTTCAAAGTGAGGAACGACTGTGTACAGAGAGGTGCTGAGCATGATAAAAATAAAACAACCAGCACTGTGAAACACAGATCTTTCAAACAACTGAAGAGTGTGGTTAGCATCTCAGCCTGAGATTGTATAATTTTTGAGGTCTTAATGACCGACTAACTTTTTAATCATTTCACTCTTCTTCTCTAATGGCAGTTTTTTCTCACCTACTCGTACCTTCTCTCAACTCATCTGCCCTGGCTTTGTTCCCCACTTCCCCTCCTATAAGTGTCACCTTGCCAGTCAAATTTCTTTATTAACTGCATTTCGTGTAAGAAGCGTCTAGCCACCTCCATGGCAAAACAGGAAGATGATTAGGACACTTTTTCAGGGATCACATTTGAGTCGTTAAAATCAAAGACCTTATAAAATCTATTGTAGGCCACTTCACATCCACTGATCATGGCCACACTTATCTATCAGTTTCTGTTCGTTCACAGGTCTTCCAATACATCATTTTCACATCTACACTCACCTGTTGTCCTTTCCTTTGCCCAGATGTGTTCCCTCCTTCCTCCTTTATAAGTTACCTGGTCTTGCCTTTTCAGTAGCACAGCTGATGAAGGCTATACAGCCAAAACATTGTCTTCAAGCTTCTCTCCTTTTCAGTGTGAAAATAACTTTTATCCTCTTCTCTATGTGTGTTTAATATACAGTATATGTGTATTATATGCAAATGACCCAGGTAATAATTTATTTATACTGAATATCACAATTGGAAGGGCAGCGTGGTGGTGCATTGGTTAGAAATGCTGCATAATAGAACGAGCATCCCAGGTTTGAATTCTGCATCTATTCAACATGGAGTTTGTATGACCTCCTCAAGATTGTGTACCGTTTTCTCCTCCTTCGTCCAAAAATCATATCTGGTAGGTAGTTCTTAATTAACTCTAACGGGGTGGTATATGCTTAAGTGGAATCTGAGATGGTCCTGTTACCCTGTCCAGAGTTGGTTCCTGCCTTATGCAGAATACTGCCAAGATAAACTTGGACTACTGCTCTCTGAACTGGATTAAATTAATTTGTGAATATTATGTTACTGATACCATATGTGACCAGGGGCCTGGTGCTGGGAAAACCTTGTCTATAATGACTTCTCGCAGGCCAAATCATCAGTCTTCAAAGACTGGATCATTTATCCATCTTCCAAAACACTATTAACTAATTAGCATGATCTGTTAAGTGAATTCTGGTCATTAAAAAGCTCAGCTTCTAGTTCAGTGTTCAGTGTTATGTAACCATAATACTCTATAATTAACCATGTATTATGAAATATTATTCAAGAAATTTAAAAATACACTTGCATCTGGAGGCAATTTTGCTTTGAGGAATGAGTAATCATATATAGCATAAAACTTAAAGAAGAAAATATATTTTGGAAAGTCGTCATGTTTTCAGGAATCAAGTTTCACATTAACTGAGCACCTTGTGGTGGATTACCACAATAAGACCTACAAAGGCTTTTCTTTGCATTGTTCTAAGCAGATGTAAATTCAATGGGAATGCAGTCTTTTCAATGCATTAAATAAAGGTAAATGCCAAAAACAAGCAAAATTTGACATTTGCAACATTTTACATATTTATTCACTTTCAATTAAACCATTCATTATTAGATTCCATCAAACATATGATTTTGAATACCACATTGTACTAAATTATGTGTTAAATTTTCAAAGTACTGTACACAAAATATGACTACTGTTCAATTACTCATTTCCATGGATCTGTGCTGCAGTCCTGAGATAATGGACACAGTAAAATGCTTTTTGTGATTTCTATAAACATGCAAATTTGTACTGTATCTAAAAATGTGCTTTTATCAAAAGTTTAATCAGCTTCAGTGCCTCTTACAGATGCAAACATGTAAGTGAAGAGTTCCTTCACATGGTTTTGGTGACGTTTCTTGGGTGTTTTCATCTTATCCTTCCACCCACTTTTTTGAACTTGCTGACAAGAAAGCTGCAATGTGCTGGGGCTTACCCCACCAGCATCAGTCACAAACCAGATATCAACTCTGAGAAGGTGAATTTCCCCTTGGGATTAATAAAGTATCTATCTATCTATCACTCGCTAACTTGTAAGAGATTATTTTGATTGACTGATTAACCTTGTATGCATGTTTTTTTGACATGCAAAGACACCCAAATACACCTGTGCAGACATGGAGAACAAGCAAGCCCACCAAGGCAGCAAACAGGACGAAAACTTAACACCCGTGAGGCTGATGAATTACAGAGTGCAGTCTTCATGCTCTCCCTTTGACATGAAACCATTCCCACTTTCAATTTATTCTGAAACTACACCAAGCTTCTCTTGTCCTTGGTATCTCATTCCTTTTAGTGGTTTTAGCAAAAGGGCAGAACTTGACAATACTTTTGGCAAGGGTTCAGAACCAATCAATAGGACCAAAAGGACAATGCAGTTGTAGTTTGCCTAGGGTACTGCTAAGCTTGAAATCATTTAACATGAAGGGTGGGGGACTGTAAAGCTGATCCTTTGCAGATGAAAGAAAAAATATGCTTGCAAAATTACAATCAACACACTGATATACATTTTTTATGTAGCTTTAGAATTTTATACTCCACAGGAGGTTCTCAGATTCAAGCAGGTTAAAAAAAAAAGTAAAATACATATTTTTGAAGAAGTGTGATGGAATACAGAGAGAAAAAAGGGAGCAGTCCCAATTTATAGACCAGCCTCTTTCTGACACTGCAGTACAACCTATCACTGTTCTAAGATGTTAATTAAATGCAACAGAAAAAATTCTTTGTTTTGTGATACTAATAGCACCTGCTTAGCTTTTAATACTTCAAACCATGTTGCATTTTAAGCACCATTTATCATATATTGGGAGAAATTAGTAAGGAACACTATCCTGACAGTGCATGGCAGCTCTTCATTTGCCTTGTTGTCTTTGATTTCCGAAGTCAAACTAGCCCTTAGCCTTCCTAAAAAAGAAAGAAAATGAATCCA
The DNA here is from genome assembly GCF_016835505.1 of Polypterus senegalus. NCBI lineage: Eukaryota > Metazoa > Chordata > Cladistia > Polypteriformes > Polypteridae > Polypterus > Polypterus senegalus. The sequence continues at coordinate 76,538,073 of NC_053167.1, forward strand.
CTGCACTGTGAAGGTCTGCTGAAGGACTTTCTTGTTTTTGGACTCAGTAATGATGAATGGGGAGGAGGGGTCCCCATTATGCAGATTACTTTTTTTATATAAAAACCTGTACGCCTTTATGCAAATTGTAACTTCTGGATGGTCGATGACATTTTTTTTAAAACTTGCCTAAAGGAACAAAATCAGCCAGAACCTAGCTTTTTCCCCCCTGCAGGAATGTATTATGAGTAGGTGAAAAAGACAGGTCGATCTCCCAACCTTCCTAGAAAGCCCAATAACAGCGGCATTATTTATACAAGAAGTAGCCACCTCACCCCTGCTCCACAAATTAATGGCATACTGGTCTGCTATTGCAGCTGTTGGTTCTCTGCTTTCTGTAACATGAAAAAGAAACAGGATCTAATCATTTATGCATGCAACTCTAATGATGAAAGGCAACAATTTTCAAAATGGATTTCCAACTTAGCAGGTGGCTGATAGGTTAGTACTGCCAGCACAAAAAAGCTGTGTTTAAACTGAAAACAAGAAGGTGCTGTAGCAGCCTTTGAACTAAAAGCAATACGTGGCTGATGTTCTAGTAAAGCAAATGGAAATGTTCAGCACAGGGTGCTTTTGATTTTTTCTACATTACCTCATTTTTGTTATAAATGCAGCAGCAGACTTCTCCTAGCACTGTCCAATTAAAATGCAACTGAAAAGCTACATTATGACTTCTGACTGGCTTTGAGAAAACCTTAATAAGAAGGAATCCTCTGGGGCTTGTCAAGTACAGTAGCAAAGGGTGAGTCACACAGAATTCAGAGCTGGGGATGATCCTCTTTACCTGCCTAAATCGGTTAACATCCAGGGGAGCACAAAATTAGTACCATGCCATTGCAGTGAGCTCCATGTAACAGCCAGGGGGAGTCTTACTTTCCATGTAACTGCAACCATTGGACTCCACTGAGCATTTTGCTGATCAGATTATAAACCGCTACGACTTATAAAGCCTTTCACGTACTTATGATTTTCTAGTATGACTTCAGGGAATGTGGAAATTAAGTAAAAACAAGATTAGTGAGTTTTAAAATGGACACAAGCTAGAGGGAATTCAACCAGCATTTTGTGCGTTTTTGTAATTAGGTACTTTCAAACCAAACATGGAAAAAAAAAAACATTTATTTATCCATTTTCAATACACACTTACTCACAGCAGAGTTGCAGGGAAGCTGGAGCCTATCCCAGCAAACATCAGGGGCAAGGCAGGAGCAATCTCTAGACCAAATGAAAGTCCAGTCCATCACAGAGTGAATGAACACGCAAACACATACACCAGAGCCAATTTAGCATTGCCAATCCACCTAACCTGCATTTCTTTGGACCATCTATGTTTCATTCTGGGTGCTCCCATTTCCTCCCGCATTTATTTAAATGAAGAAAAAATATAAAAAAGAAACTTGTCAAATGTCAACTGCATAGTAAGGTCTTAAAAATATAACTCAACAGATGAGTGCACACACTAGGCTCAAAGATGGGCTGCTACTCCACTCCCTCTCAGCTCTTGCTTTATTTGTGATGCTGCAGATTTGAAAATTTTCAGGATGACAAGGGTAATTCCATACCTTGGACACAAATTAAGAATCAAACTAAACCAGACGCTAATTTACCTCTAGTCTCACTCACACACATATCCATGCTCATATAGGGCCAATTTAAAGTCACCAAACAAATGTTCTTACTTACTGCTTAGTGTATGTATGTATGTATGCATGCATGCATGCATGCATAGATAGATGGATAGATGGATAGATAGATAGAAATTCACATATTCCAGCAGCAGTATACTGATAAAAAATATTAAAGACTGATAAAAATGCACGCTCATCTTCAAGATGGATGCCTTCTTGGCACGGACTGAAGCAGACCATCCAAACATCTAGGAACCCTATAGAACAGCAAACACCTTTGCATTTATAAGATGTGAAATACACATAAATGAAGTCGGTATGGATTGTTCCAGCAAATGAACAAAGCTCTCAATTAAAAGAAATGTTGCCAAATATAAATTGATTGTAATGATTTTTCTAATGTGTTATGCAGTCCACTATAGAAGTCAAAGAAACCATCTGCTAAAATACAAGTTATTACCAATTGGAACATCTGTCTTAACATTTTATTGCCTGAAAATCTTATATGCTTTTATTTTTATTTTTTTTAATAACACTAGATAACTACAAACATTAGGATGAAAAACATTAAGAAGTCAGCAGTATACTGAATAAACACATTACAACACAGGGTGATAAGCTGCAGAAGGAGTGCTTACTGCAATTATGCTCCAAATACTGCATTATGCCATTAGACCACAATCTCAATTCAATTTAAAATAAGAGAATCATTTTACTCTAAACAAAATGTAGAAAGAAATAGTAAGACTTGATATGGTGAGACAGCATGATTAGAAAACATGGTTAAGAATGTTAAGAATATCATATCTTGGATATTAAATGTACTGTACATCTTCCATTCCGGTTACATTCTACTACTACCACTACTACTGGGGCAGGCCTGGGCCTGGGAGTTATATAATACTTTAAAATCCATAAATGACAGAAACACAGGCTACCTATTCTTATGAATATTCTGTCCATTATTGCAGAAGGTGCTGATCAAACCTCTAGTGTCAATATTTAATAAAAGGAGCAGCACTGGCTGGCATATTTAATTCTGAAATTCCAGTTTAAATAATCAGACGATGACTGTGGGCTGCGCGCCTTTTATGCTTTGAGATGCCACAGAGTGTGGAGGCGTTTTACGGATTAGTATACTGGTGACATTTATCATAGGAAGGGAAACTGCATTTAGCTATTAAGGAAACACTAAAGTCTGATTTGTCATTGATCATTCAAACAAACAAATTTATATTTATATAGCACCCTCCACATACACTCAAAACATACATCACAATGACAAATGTGAAAATCCTCTCAGTGTATTTACTTCACCCAATAGTGTAACATGTTATCTTCCATCAAAGACAGCAGGCTCTTTCAAGACCTCCTGATCTAAGGTTATGCAAAAAAGTCTATTTTTATTATAAATAAAGCACACAACAGGATGTTAAACAGAAGAAACAAGAAATTAGAAAAATAAACAGAAGAAAGACAAAACTCTGTTAATTCTCAAGGTCTTACTACTTCAGACAGTCACCCTCTCTCTTTGGACGAATACTTAGCCCCCTTTCTTAACTGCTGTACTTTTCTGATCCTCTGGCCTCTCTTTCTTCTACTAGTGGAGTCTTTGCCCTAAGTTGCCTCCAAATTCCAAGAACAGATGAACTGATGTGAAGGAGATTTTAAACCACAACTTTGGATTTCTTTCAGGAATATTGCCCATAAATGTTCTTCAGGTCAGGAATGTCCCTTGGGAGTCCTGAGGCAATCCTTCTAGAGATCCCTCTGTCAGCTCCCATTGTTCCTGCAGTCCCTGAGCCTTAGCTCTGTTTCAAAGGGCCAGGAATCCCCCAAGTATCCCCACAATTCCACCAGTTTTAGAGACTTACGTTAAATTGTCTATTGTCCAGAGTAAGACTGTCAGATCGAGAGTCACTACTCGAATACAATGTAGATTTATTTACAAAAGATTTTATTCAAAGGCAAAAGCTAACATTTGATTGGAAAAAAAAAAAAAGGTTTGCTTACCAGCACTAATTTTGGCATTGAGTTACTCCAGACGCACTGCGCAAAAGCTGCAGTAATTAGTGGATCATTTCCATATCACCCATTTTTTAATTATGGTTAGCTTGTCATCTTTATTAGTAAAACTTACTGTTAGACCCCTTCACAACTTTGGTTTATTTTTTTTTTCGATCCCACAATTGTACATGGAGCCATTGTTCTAAATGCTTTTCTGAAGCCCTGAAAGTATCAATTGGCATGTGATTCTGTCCCATTCACGATTAAACCTGACATCCTTGACTGTTGTTTATTGCTGAAATCTTCTCTTTGGAATGGAAAACATGAAAATAAACTCATAATTCTGGTTCTCCTTGTATTACAACACTTTAAAATCTCATCTCTAAATTCCAACACACTGTATAATCGTTAGTTTCAGTCTTATGTGGCTGCCTGTTGACACTTAATGCCTAAAACAATGAGGTGTAATAAAAAAAATATTCAAGCTATCTGTATTAAAATATTGCTGCATTTGAAAAAAATAAATTACTTGTACAGACCCTGACTTGATGTAATGACAATCCTGTAGGCCAAAACAGGAGCCACTTTTGTTGGGTGAATCAACAGGTGCAGACAGAGTTTTTATTCTGAATGTTGCAATATTAACTGAAACCTGCCTCTGCCAATTGAAAACCTCCAAACTAAGAAAACAAGTTCACAACAAACATTGTTCATATTAGCATTTTGTTCTTCCTTATTGTCAGGACTTCACAGGATCCAGCTCTTGTCTTTCACTGAATTCAGCCATCAGTTTTGGTCCTCCAATTAATATATTCCATCCATTTTCCAAAACTAATTTCAAATAATCATCGGAAGAAACCGGAAAAGCAGACCGCGGCAGGGCATTTGTCAATGAGAGTCAATGATCATTTTTGATAGAAATATGTAGAAAAATGTACTGCTGTATTCAGTATTTCTGAAGGTTAAGATTTTCTGATGACAATGTAAATATCACTATTCTTGTGTTATGGAGGTCATGAAACTAGCTTAGGGTAAAACCTCTCCAGGCAAGGCTGGAAACAAGAGTCTCCACTACTGACTCCTTATGTGACTCTGATCACTTACGCTACATTACCTGCCACAGGTCCAATTGTAGAAATAACTATCGAACCTTGAGCTGTGAACCGTATGGATCAGCAACATGCTCCTGCACTATGTTCACCAAGGTCCCACATAAAATTAATATTGCTTGTCAATGCATTTCTTTTATCCTTCTTTTTCTAGCAGAGAGCCCCAGTGAATTAATACCTATCCTAGCAGCATAACCTGTGATAGAACACCTGTCCATTACAGAGCACACTCAGACTGGGACAAATCAAAGACATGAATTTGCCTAACTTCCACATTTTAGAAATAGTATGGAGAATGCCTATGCAGATATAGAGAAAAACATCTACACGTAGTATTTGAACAAGGGTGTTTAAGGCTGTGAGCCTGCAGTGTTAACCACTGTACAGGATGCCTGTCTTTTCAATCACACACTTGCTGTCTCACATTGCTTTGTTCTCCCATGTGTGAAGCACTAACACTCCTCCCAAGAGGCCTACAAATGCAAAAGGAAAAAAAAAGACAAAATATTGACACTCCTATCATTGCAGTCACACTGAAGCAAATCATTACACAAGATGCGCTTCACAGAGATGTACCAGGGGAAGAAAAGCAATCTCTGTTGGCTGATGGAGGATGGATACATGCCACTGCCCACATGCGAGGCTAATTAGGATCACTGGCTTTCCAACTGCTTGCGTTTGAGTAATGGATTTTTCTAGTCTGATATCGTGTGAGGAAAACTGAGTGCATAAAGAAAATATATACACGCACAGGGAGAACAAGCAAACCTAACACTGCTAAGTGAATGGATTTAAAATCAAACTAAGGGCTACATTGTTCATAAGATCACAACAAAGTGCAATATACGCAACCAAAAAAAAAAAAACACACACACACACACAATAGGATGGAATTACAAAATGTTTTGTTTTATCCCTTTGCACCCATACTGCTACATTACAAATCAATGTTAAAGGAAAACTAAGATCAGAATCTGTATCTAATGTACTGAGGTACAAGTGTGATACAAGTATTTTTGCTGTTCAAGTGCTTCTTTTCAAATATGAGTGAATCTTATGTAGGATGGTGACACAATGCCTAATGATACTGGCTCACAGGTCTACTAACCTTGGCTAGGCCTTAGCTGCTGAAAATCTGTAAATTCTCCTTGTGTCTATGATATTTTTCTCCAGGTTCTGGTCCTTTCCTCCCATATCCAAAACAAAGTGCACCATCCATTGATTGACAGCTCTAAATTTGTCCTTTCTGAATGGGTGTTGGGGGACACTGAAGTGTGCCTTGTGCCAGACTGAAATCCCATTTATGAAGGGATCCTGCCTTATTGTTGTCAGGATAGGCTTCAGCCTCCAGATACCAAGAATTCGATTGGGCATGATTCAAAAGATAAATGAATGTTAACAGATATTTTGGTGGTTTTATTTTTAGCATTGATTGCAGTACAGTCTATCCATCAATAAATTCTTCATCTGAAACCACTTATTCAATTCAGGGTAATGGAAAGCTACTGGTATGAAGCACAGGCACCAACCAAATAGCAATGCAAAACAGTTAACCATCGCAGAGTACACTTATTGTGTCATAGCTCTGTTTATAGCAATGACAATTCATGGGAAAAAATGTAAAATAAAATAAATTTAAAATAATTACTAAAATCAGAGTTTATAATCATTTAGAAACAACAGAAAAATAAATGAGGCACAGAAATCAAAAAGAACAATGGGTGTCTGAACAGGAATGACATACCACAAAGAATTATCATCAAATATTAGTCACAACTAAATTCACAAGTTAAAGTGGCAAAAGGTTAAATATTAAGTGTGCAGCTGTACAAGAGAGTATATATGTAAACAGCACCTAAAAGGGCAACAATCCATTTAATTTATTGGAGAGAAAACTACTGCTCCTCTAGGGAAAAAAATGAAACACCTGTCAGCAGAGTCTTTATAGCACACTTTAAACACAACAGCAAAGAAATTAGCCACCAATTTTGGCAGCCTCACTTGAGCTGGAAGGGATAATATGCTACAATGCGTATGCAAGAGGCTTGTTTTCAAAGGAAGGCTCGCTCTCCCTTTTGCAGAGCCTGCAGCGGGCAAGTGAACTGCACTGTCAAGGTTAGGGCTTGTTAGCACACGGAAGCCAAAGTGGAAACATTACTGTAATTCTACAGCAAGTCGGGCGCTCCCGTGGGACAGGCTGATCAAACCCTTCTAATCAAAGGCCAGAGCCAGCCATCTCGAACGCCGAGTGCTGCGTTCAGGGTTTCTTGGAAGCTCAGGGATTTGGCTCCATGAAACGGAGCACAATAAATAAATAAATACAGAGATGTGCACTGCAGTATACATTGTCGCCACATAATCTTCAAGACAGGGTGGCACAGTAATTTAGGATTATTAGAAATAATAAAACAACAACAAAGTTAAATGTAATGCATTTCAATTTGACTTAATATGTTTTTCCTAGATTTATTTTTAAAAAGCCTTTCAAATGACTTACTTTACTACACTCTGAATATAATGCAAATAATGAAATATTTCAAGGAACCAAATAATTTTTTTTCCAAAAAGTCAAAGTATGTTCATCTGCAAACAAATACATTGCACTGTTTACTCACATATGTGTGTGTGTATATATATATATTAATTTTTATTTTAATTACTCCGTATATTAAAATTACTGCTGCCAATGGCACCCATATTGGAAATGTCTTAAATAAAACTGCTGTTGGCTTATTACTGTTGACAATTAAATATTTAATGTCACCATAATAGAATTCCAACCTGATATAATTGAGCACTCACATCATTTTGTTGATTTAAGCAGCACAAATAGGAAATTCATTTCAGCATTTTCATGATACAAGAGAAACACTAAGACATGCATCTTCACTTTTTTTCTCTTAAAGCAACTGAAGTCTCCACCATACCCATATGGTACTGTGGAAACAAACAAGCAAGAGCACAAAGTTCCATTGCTTAGAAATATGCCATCTGTGATTGTGTTTATTACATGTGAATTTACAGTGCCAAATAACTACTGCAATCCTTATACTGAATTTATTCTTATTTTTGCTTATTGTTTATGCATCATCAAATTTATTTTGTCATGGTTTCAAAAAAAATTAAACCAGGGTTAATATTCACTGAATAAAATACTATTTACAATTGTAATAAAGAAAAAAAATTAAATATTGCAAAGTTCAAACACATTGAAAAATAAGCATTAAGATAGCAGATCTTGAGAGTAAAATATGTCACTTTTTCATTTGAAAAATTGCATCAATTGATATATTCAAAACTGTAAAACTTTAGAACTACAAGCTTTGGTGGGAGGAGTGGTAATTGACTGAAATTGCACCATTCTGGCAATAACAATTACCTGTGGAGAAAGGTAACAGCTGTTCTAAAACAATCACATAAATGCACAAAAAAGCAAGGTTATATTTTAAGTATGAGCTTTAGTCTCTCTGCCTGGTCAAATGTATTAATTCTTATCCATTTACCGAACCCACTTATTCCAATCCAGGGTCACTGGCAGTCCCAGTATATCCCAGGAGTATTCAGCATGAAGGAGGAACCAACCCTGGATGAGTGCTTATGTTTCCCAGAACATTTACAATATCTACATAATTGAATACACAGAGTAGAAGCACAATATTCAAATTACCAAAAATACTTGCAAACATATTTAGCTGTTAAGTAAAAAGCAGAGGCTCAACCTTTCAATCTTAACATAATTATAATCTCCCTCCAGTGGTTTTAAATGATTAGCTCTGTACTGTTAAGACCACAAGAGCAGTTCTGAAGTGAACAAACCATTCAGCCCCCAAAGCCGATCAATCCCTATACTACAGATAACACTTGCACTTCTTTTTAAAACAAGATCTATGTAGTTACTGGACTGCACATTTTGAGACACATGTAAATTGCAGACACCAGGACATGAATCTAATAAACACCTATCAATATGCAAATATCCACATTTTTTTGCAAGAATCCATTTAAGATTTCTGAAAAATCAGACTTGACAAATGAATGATAAAATGATGCTGCAGTGCACATCAAGTTATCAAGTTTTAAAGACATAAACATTTTTTAATGTTTCATACTGTATCATCACTTGCAGAACTGAGTATACCTTTCAGATTGAGCACACATAATTTTCAATACAGAACACACACACATAAAACACAGTACCTTACAAATAAACCTCAGCCATCCAGTTTTATCATTTTGTATAGCAGTCTGTAACATTTACAGATTAAAAGCAATATGTGACATTTGCTATAAAACAACCTGGTGAATCAATGTCAGAAACCTACACAGCAATATAAATGATATAATTTTTTGTGCATTTTTCACTTTTTGACTGGCTTACTCTAATTGTTTCTTCAATGGTCTTCCTTTTTGACGTAGCAAATTACGTCATAGCTATCTCAAAAGCAACAAGACCCTGTGAGACATAGAATTCATTACAAATCCTTCCCAATCAATATACCAAAATAAGTGTATTGCTCATCTCAAAGCAGGCTGTAAATAGGTGAGGCAATGGCCTCCTACTGTCCAGGTGTTAGTATGCTTGCTTTTTCCTTACTATTTTGCTATTGTTTATAATACATGTTGCTTTAACTTATTTATATTATTTTTATGTGATGCTGTGTTCTGTTATAAGCAGTCCCAAAGCTACCAAGTTAAACTCCTGCACATTAAATACTGGTGAGTAAAACCAATTTTGAAAGTTCCAGTCTACATAAATTCACACAACTCCCTTACAATTGGACTCCAACATTATTACATTACAATAACGACTACATTTGCTTGATTAAAAACTCCATAGTTAAAGGACACTGGACGTACATACTAGATATCTTTCTACTTGCACTACTATTTTTACAATATTTCAATTATGTCCTTTCTGTGAAGCACAGTGTGCACTGCTGTCAGTGATGCTATGTAAAGATTGACTGACTGATAAATGAAAAATAGCTAACTTTCCTATTGACATATGTCTATGTAATTATCTTGTTATAAACTAGAAGTAAAACTAATACAAAAAATGGAAACAAATAATTCAAAAAAATATAATAGGCACAACCAAGTGAAATCTGGCTCTTTCACTGAAGGGAACTAAGAGGATTACAGTTAAATGAATCCACTGATCAGCAGACATTTCATGATTAAAAAGAAAAGTCTCCTGAAAGACCAATCAACTATTCACGTAGAAGTAAAACCCAAATGATTATTATTTTTTAAGCTATCGAGATTTAACTGCAGGCCCTTCAAAATGTAGAATGATCTACTTATCAATATCGGGTCTTCAGCACACAAATCAGGGCAGAACACTTATTTTAGCAGAGTGTTTCCCTTGTTAGATCTTGTGCTGCTACGGCTATCCAGATTATTTCAGTATTTTAACAAGTAATTGTTTAGGTTGACCATTACTGGATCTTTTCCTTGCTGTTGTCCTTCTGTGCCACCTCCAGTGGCACTGGGTGTGCCCTGAAGTAGATGCATCATCAGCAGTGATGGTCCAAGTCTCATACCTTCGAAGTATTCCGGCAGTGCCAGATACATTCATAGAAAATAAAAATCTAGGCAAGTTTTAAGCCAAGTCACTATCCCTGTACTTGTGGGTAAGTGCACAACGATGATAATATTAGCAGCTCTGTTATGCGTATTCTGTAATAAAAATGGACAAGTCAGTGTTTCAAAACTGTACAGGGATTCAAGTGTCTTGGTTCATAAAATGAAGCAGAAAACTCTAATGATTTGATGTAAAATGAATTAGCAGCCTTGCGCAGGCTCAGATTGTGTGGCAATACACAACACATTTCATTGCTAAAATAAAAAAATTCGAATGTGAGCGTCAGTAGATTTTGCACCCTAGGAACCAAGTTACTCAAACTATTCTATAACATTTCAGTAGTTATTCACCACTCTGATGCTGATCTTTCTGATCAGAAAATAGGTCAAACGATAGCAATTGTCAAGAATTAATAAATAATTATGGTGTTTGAGGGTTCCTCTAGAGTGCCTATTTCTCTTGCACGATTTTGCTCAAAAACTAATCAGTACATCGCTCTCTTATAACAGGCTTAAGTTTCAAATTTTTTTCAGTTCAGCCATTTTGGCTCTAGTGACAATTAGTATAGCAATTAAAAAATACCAATTTGTTTTGTTTGGTCTGTTTTTTTCAGATATATTTTTATTTCAGATGGAAGGAGTTACTAAATGACAAACATTAAAGGATTTTCAGAATGATTTTAAAATGAAAGCTTCACACCTGTAATACTGATGTCTAACATCTTGTTATAACTCAGATTAATAGTCAATTTAAAAAGTGCAGATGAATGTCCTAGCTCATCCTATCAGAAGTCCAAACAGAACACTGAGTCAGTTAAGAGAAGTAAATAAAATGATAGAAAATGTGCAAGACCATTGCTTTCAAATTGCACAAAGAATGCACAAGTTGGACAACTAAAAAATTCTATATAGCAAGAGCATAACTAGTTGCAAAAATGCAAATATGGTTCTTAAGTGGCACAGAAATTATGATACTGTCTAAACAGTAACTCAAATTTAAAAAAGAAATATGTCAATGTACTTTTTATTGAATTTTGTTTCGGTCCATCGTTTCTCGTTAGGTACTTTGCTAATATGGTACGTACTTGAATGATGCAGGATAGACTGGGGCGCAGCTGTTAATCATAAGTACACTAAAGTAATACTTGTCTATTTTTAATTCACGATGTGCCCACAGATATAGAGAGAGGCAAACAAACATCTACCGGTAACTACTTATACCTTAAAAACAAACATAAGCGTTTTTTACAGAAATCCTGACATAAAGAATCATCTTCAATTGAGAAGTTTCATTTCATAAAGGCAGCCTTAATGTGAAGAAAACTGTAAAAATGGAATGAGAGATTTAGAAAATTAACACATCAGTAGTTTGAAATAGTTGAAATTTTAATTAATTTGACTATTTCATTAAATATTACTTTTCAGTAATGTTTATTAAGCAGCTAATATTTCTCCCATGTGAAAAAAAAATCTTACGATCAGTATATTTCATAAAACTGACAAAACCTGTAACAAAAACAGCTTTAATGTAAATGACATATTGTGATTTCAAGTATCCTGAATAATCATTTACTATTTAATGTTGTCAACATAAATTCTAATATAAGGAGTTTGATTTTGTTAGAAATAATCAAAGCCCTATTATTTCCCAATTGCAAAACTAAATTGCAGTGAAAAAATTAACAGTATGACATGTTAAGAAAAATAAAAGTAGTCCATGATGAATATGCAATTCCTTATGAAAACCACACTGAAATTGCCCCCATTTGCATTTAAACCATTTTGGGGACACATATTTTTTTTTCATATCTCAGATAGCCTTGAATTTAAAATCAATTCTAACGTAAACACAACAGCACAGTATTTGGAGATGTACTAGATGGCTTAAAAGTGTGCTATGACAAATTAGTTGTAATATCCTACACCACAGTACTTGCTTGAAGACCTACTAAACCTAAACTTTTTCTACTATTCAGTGGGAAACCAATGTTCTATAATAGATCAAGACAAAAGAAAACTATTTCTCTTTCTATTCAGAATTTGTCTAGAAAGTATTAATATAATTCTAAAGTAAATATGCCAACATGTGCGTAATGCTGATTTACATTATACAAAAATGAACTCTCTATGTTGCTCTGTTGCCAGATGGCAGTAGAATCCAGAGTTCTTTTTTGACTGTTTACGAAGCACTTTTTACTCTCATTTGTCCAGTTGAGTTGGGATTTGTTGTAATGGTTTTGTCCAAATAAATAAAAGAAAATGTTTAAGAATATGCAATATCTGTAAATAGTGCATAACAGGGTAGACCTGCATGCAGAAATTTACTTTTTAAGAATTTAACTAAACTGAATTTGTGACGTCACCTCCTCTAAGGTGGTCCAGTTGTTATTAGCGATACACATTGCTTTGCTGTAATTTAGGGATTTCAAATTCTGTCAACACCATGACACCAACTCTCTAAATTGTAAACAGGATTAAAATATAAGCAAACACATCAAACAGCTCCCTAGTTGAAACTTCTCCAGTCATGACTATGTCCCACCCCCCTTCAGAAGACACAGAAGACAAGCATAGCTTGAAAGACTGTATTTCATATCCTATCAGTTCCTGGCCAATTAGTAATACAATCAATTTTCCAAAGATAATTTGTGGTCAACTGGTCAACCAACACCTGGCCACTTAACTCAAAAGAGACTGCTCAACATGGTAAATCTGCCCAGAAGTAAGGGCACAAATGTGTATTAAAAACACATGAGAAGAGGCCACTGAAGCCAAACAAACTCAACCAGTGCTAACTGAGACATGTTTTACTTTTGGTGGAATAAGCTCTGGTATCCCCTTCAGCCCAATTTAGACTTCTGGGGGTCCAGAGCCTTTTCTGGAAGCACTGCCCACAAAGTGCGAAACAACCCATGTACATACTGTACATAACAACTTACAATGAATCCAATATGAAGTCACTAATTTAATCTGAGCATTTTTGGTTTTGTGAGATAAAAACCCACACAGGAATGGGAAGACTATTTAAATCTCACACAGTGGTCTTCACTGTTAAATCTAGAATTTAAACAAGTAAAAAAACAAATCAAAACAAGAAGAAATTTAACCATGAAAGTTAGAGTCCAGGATTCTGTACAAATATTTAAAATGATTTAATTTCCTGTCAAACCTTGCTTTGCTTAAACATGTAGCTATCTACCAAAAGCAGTGAACCTCACCACAAGGTTCAGATATTACTTTACTGAGCCCTAAAGGCAGACACTTTCGAATGTTGATGCAGCAGCACATACTGAGAAACTTCATTTTGCAAATGACTATCAAACTTAACTTGACAATGAATCTAAGTGCTTGCAGGGGATACAACACCACTGAGCTCACAGTACTGAATTCCCTAATCTTTATCCAGCCTATCACAGACATTCTGCTTTTATGGCAAGCACAGTAAATCCAAAGAATTTAAGCTTAGCTAAATGCAGTCAGCATTAAAAAAAAACAAAACACTCCAGGTTCAAATAAAATTCAATGTAAGCCCATTACACATATTTATTTTCTTTAGAGGCAAAAACCATATTTACAGGCTCTGGCATGCTAGTGCCTTGGGTACCATAAACCTCAAATGCTTACCAATTATGAAACATAAACAGCAGACTCTCTTTTGCAAACATATGCCTGTACTCTAAATCAAACAATACATATATTTAATGGGAAATTTCAGTGTTTTGGTGCCAATAACAAAGAAGGCATAATGTTAGTTACTATCTATTTCATCTGCATAAATGTAAAGATATACTATACCATGGTAACTGCCATGTGTTCCTTAGTGGGTTAATATTGTTTTCTTCATAATCATTTCCAAACAATCCACCATGGTTAGTTAATCCATAACCTTCTAAGTTATAACTCTAGTCTGTTTAATACTCCCCACTGGTCAGGCAACTAATGTTTGCCATGAAGTCAGGCTGCCGTTTATATATATATTCTGAAACTATTTGAGCACTCCTTTCCAAGAAATTCAAATAATATTACATTATTGTAACTGCTCTAAAATTGAGCACAAAAACATTCGGACGTGACGCTCTGATCCTGATCTTTCTGATCATAAAATAGGTCATTACAATAGAAATTGATGAGAATAATTCATAATTAATTGCAGAATTACAGTATTTGAGGGTTCCTCTAGAGTGTCTCTTTCTCTTGCTTGATTTGGTTCAAACACTAATCAGCACACAGTCATCTCATAACAGGCTTAAGTTTCGAGCTTGTTATTTTTCCATCCAGCCGTTTTAGCTCTAGACCATCCTCAACAAACGGTGACACAAAGACACACACCCATCATCGAGATATCAATGTTTTTGGTATCAGGGGACCTTAAAATGTTGAGTTCCATCGAAGACCGTAGACTGAAATTTTTGACTAATCTAAAGCTTTTGTTCCTCCCCCATAGTCGATAGGTTATGGTGGTAGACGCAGAGCAAAAATATGCAGAGTAATGAAACATTTTAATAGTGAAATACTATTGGCAAAAAGAAACATTGTCTGGGTCTTAAATTGCAAGTTAATTACAATTAATGTTAAATAAGTTAATTAGCTCCAAAAACTGGTCACTAAATAAGAAAATGGAAGAATGAAAGGAAGCAGCCATGGTAGCACACCAGAACCGGAGTTGGACATCCCTGGTATATGGGTTTAGGATTTAAAAGCAAATTCTGGATGGTTTTATATTAAGCATATTAAAAAGTCTAAAACTCCAGAAAAGGTCAAAAAAAAAAAAAAAAAAGGTAAAAAGTAATAAGGCATAGGGCAAAGATTTCAAAAAAGCAAAACATGTACTAAAAGGCAAACATGCTAAACTAAGCAGGAAAAGTGAACCTTTTACCAAGCCAAAGCATACTGTAGCCATAATCCCCCCTTTTATTCCACTTACCCCGACCATCACATGATAACAAACCTATTACTATTTCTAAGCAACAAGCCATGATTGGAGGTGTCAGGTCTGATGTTCTAAGGAGGCTATCTGATGTTACATGTGAACTTTGTATTCTCCTCCTAGTGCCTGCGTGTAATTTGCAGATCACTCTTGTGTCTGAAATTTTTGTCTTTTTTCCCCTAAAGGAACAAGTACTTCTCATTCATACCCCAAAAAAGCATTGTCAGGTAGGCTCCCACAAATCACCATTTAAATTGGAAATGGTAGGTTCGGAAACTGGAAAGAAGAATCAATGTAAAGCACAGCAGAAAAATAGGAAACCAAGCTGCTGGCTGGGTCTGTTATGCAATGAAGCTCTCATCGCATTGAGGGGGTGTTAAATGTGCATGAAGCTTTTCCCTTACAGGTCTTTAGCTGTCTTTTTAAGAAGGATTTAGTTTCTAACTGAAGTGAATGCTTTGCAAACTACTCAGTAAGCAAAACATTTCTCACTGCTTTGGAGGATCACCCGGTCTGAAATGTCATTTTCTTCATGCTTAGTTTTTTTCCAGCACATATTCTATTATCTCTTATTTGGCAGCACCATCTTTCTCTGCTTACAGACTGCTATTTGGCCATCACAACTGCATATCATGAACAACGGAACTCTGCAGCAGCAATGGAGACTAACAAACATTTGGTTCAAAAGGATCAGGCACAGAATTACTGTCTATTAGGCAAGGACCATAAACACTAATGTCGGAACAATCCTTCACCAAAATCAGAGATGAAAAAACAAAAAGCCAATAAAAACTGGAAATGCACCCTTTCATTTTTAATTGTGAGTCATTACACCCGACAAGTCCTAAGATTCTGATGGTTCACTGTTCGTGATTCCTTTTCTTAAATGGTAATTGTGCCGACATCACATTCTCAATAGTTGCATTCCACACAGCCTGACAATGCACTATATGCGTGGCCACAAAATGACGGCACTTACTGAAAAACACAAAAAGTATTTCAGAAAGAAAATAAATACATTCAAAAATCAAATAAAACGAACAACACAGTTGTCAAATGTGTTCTTAACACCACTGTTGTAAGATGGTCCCAATCGCCTCCTTTTATCCCTTTCTCTTATTCAGTTTATTTTTTAGTTATAAAATAAAACTAGAGCAACACATGGTGCAGAGTTGCCACTGGTGCCTCACAGCTCCAAGAGATTAGGTTCAAATCCTGGAAATGTCACTGTTTTGCTGAGGGTAACATGTTTATGTGTCTGCAGGGGTCTCTTCATACTTCCTTTTCTTTTCACAAACCAAGGATGTGAGTGTTAATGTGATTCTAAATAAGCTGCATATAAGTAGGAATGTGATATGAATGTGTGCATGGGTGGCCCCCGCAATAGACTGACACCCCACCTAGAAAGACACTTAATATCTACCCATTGTAAGCTCCATCCATTCATAACAGTAAAACTTATGCAGTATAGGAAGGAATAAATGGCAGGACAACGTTAATAGCTTGCTTTCTCCTTCTGTGTGCTTGTCCAAATGTGCTTTTCTTATTTCTGTCATGGCATCTGTTTTATGCATATTATCATCTTACTGCATATATTTAAATTATACTGTATTCATAGTGCAGTTATTTTAATTGGCAAACCATTACATTCAAATACTGCTTGTAATTAGCAGCACGCTCTGTTTACACCAAGGTTTATTTATTCTGCTTGTAATCAGCTGTTGTGACTTTTTGGTTAATTCTTATCATAATGAAGCCTTACTTTGCTCCTCTTTGCAGAACAAAAATCTTCCTTCAAGTTGCATTAATGTGGTTTGTTGGGTTTAGCTCCTCAGTGTAGTCATTTGCGGATTAAAGTGCTGCCTACCCAATGCCCCTCAACACAATGCACTCCTGTGCTGCAGCCCAGCTGGCAAATTTGAAATGATTTATTCCTTCTCTTATTCCCATTTATTGAACTCTTCTGTAATGCACTTTCATTTTCTTGTTATATACCACATTCAGTGTCCTTAACGTCTGCAGTCTGACTGACCAGGGTGCATTCACAAAGAACACCATGAGCAGATATTACAAATGATTCTTTAGAGAACACTTTGGCTAACAATTTCCCTTTAGATTCTCTATTTGAGGATTCAGAGTGTGCCATACAGTGAGAAAATTTTCCTATTTATCCACAGAGAACAATTTGTGATTTGGGAGCACAGGTAACCAGGCCATTTATAATGATACAAAGCCATCCTGTTTAAATAAACCTGCAGAGATTCTTAAAGCACACAGCATGGCTCAGACAAGGCACAGCAACCTTAAAAAAAATCTACTGGTACTTCTAAAAATCATATTAATAAATGGCTATTGTCATCATTACATCACCTTCACTATTTTTTTTAAAGTGCAAAGAAAGTATCACACATAAAATGTGATAAGGCACTAAAAATGAAACGTTAAAAAATAAGATTTACAAATCTTCAAAAGAAAGTTGTAGTGGGGGTCACATTTGCCTCATTATTGGGTTGGATTGTGTTATCCAAGGTTGGTTCCTACCTTATACCTAATGCCACAGGAATATATTCTAGTTCTATGACTTTAACCTGGATAAGCAGGTTAGACAAGGGACACAAAGTAGATTAAAGAAAATAAGAGAGGAGTAAAAAACAAACAAACTGGTGTGTACATTGTGGCCTGCAGAGGGTGCTCCTGTCACCCAAACCCGACACAGACAGACAGACATAGGACTAAAGCTCAGTACACTTTTTTTTTTTAATTTCCTTGTGGCAAATGCCTTTCCCCATTTCCCACCCATACACCACAGTTCCAAAACACCAAACACAAAGCACACTTTTTTCCTTCTTCCCTTATCTTTTTCGCTCAGTCCACTTCTAACTCCACCTGCTGGGTCCTTTTAAAGAGCATCCGGAAGTGCTCCAGGTGATCCATGACTTCCATCTGGTAGCTGGAAGTGCTGCAACCAAGGACTCAACAGTATCTACACCACACTCTGGCAGTGCCCACTGAACTCAATAGCTCCAAACTCCAACACCCATTGAGCCCTGTGGGACTCAGAGGCACCACTGCAACCCACGGGGGCTGCCATCTAGCGCTCCGGGGAAGGTAATGCTCTGAATATGCTCTCTCCCTCGGTCCGTCCACTATACAGGCATCCCAGCAGGGCAAGGGCTCTGGCCATCTGCCACAACATATTAATGATGCTTTCTGTAAATATACCCTGTGATGGACTGGCATTTCGTCGAGGGTGGTTTATGCCTTGAGTACAATGTGGCTGGGGTACAATATTGCTCTCGTCACCTAAGACTACTACTGGGCTAGGACAATTTCAGAATAGATACATATTTTGTGTTTTATTGCATGAGGTATTTTAAAGAGGGACCTGTGGGCTAAGGAAACTGGTATTCTGGCAAAATGAGGATATATGCGTCTAGCTGCTGGGATGTGCGCTCTCTCTATCTCTCTCTCCCTCCCTCCTTTTTCCAGTAACCATCACCTGGAAACAATGGGTTCAAAAATTAACAGAATTGAAGGAAATACCTATATGTGAAATGAGAAATGCGATACACATAAATAAATTGAACAGAGCATTAACTACCTAGTCAAAATCTAACACTGGACACCACACAATGTCTACCATTAAATCAAAGCAGTATAGCTAGCAGATCTCTGTGATGTATTTTAAGAAAGCTGGGATAATCTCTGAGGAGTCAGGCTCTTCGTCTCATCACAGGTCACTCCTTTTGTTTTTCTACCTTATTACAGGACTGGGTCAAATGGTAATTAATTCTATAGACCAAAGCATCCCAATGCTTACCTTGGAGAGTCAGTCCTCTGTTAGCTTTTCGTTGGATCTAATCCCTCACTTGCTTAATAATTGAAATGGGGGGAAAAACCTGCACAACATCTGATTAAATAATTTAATTTATTTCTTCTGCTAGACGAACACAGTCAATATAGTTTATGGCAAGAATAGTCTAGCATGACATAGCCTGTGCACTTTTCCTCATGTATAGTAGGTTCTAGAAAGGGGAAAAAATAAACTAAGCCAATGCTGCACATGAAGAATGCGATTATAAATCAAAAAGGCAGAACTCCAAACATTCTAAATATATGTTTCCTTCAATAAAAGGATATCCAAGTCTTACTGTAGTTGTATTTTGCAGCTATTGTTTACTTAAGGCAGGTGTCATCTACATGACGTACACTGCAATTTTTAGTCTTGTGCATAACAGCAGTTGTAGTGTTAGGCTCTTGAGTCTGTGAAAGTTGAAAGTCAGCGAGTACTCAAACAGTAGTACTCTGACTACAACCAGCAAACAGCATGGAACACTGGTTGGAGTAATGAAAGAAGGAAAGTGAGTGTTTTGGATTGCAAAAATGGCTGATCAGGTCATTGAACTTTAGAGCCAACACTGATATCTTTTCAGTGTGTTTTTCTTGCCTTAGCAGAGAGGGGAAAAAATAAAAATGGTTTGAGATTGCAGCAGCATGCTCAGCTTTGACTGCATGCCAAAATGAGGCAACACTGTGTTACTTCAGGGGTGCAACAACAGGTCATGTAATCAGTCACCCCCAGTTGATCTGGCAGAATTTTTTTAATTAAATACTGCATAGTGATAGTTTCCAAAGGGTTACATGGACAGAGGAAAATACGAAGGAGAAACACATTAAAAACAATAGAATGGAAACATATCGTCACTTAAATAGTCTTGGGACTTTTGGAGCAAATTTAACAAATGATATAATTCAAGAAAACCTTGACAACTTTTAAAATGTGTATGGATGAGACACTGTGACAATTAAGGTAACTAATCAAGATACCTGGTCTAAATGGTCTCACCTCACTTAGATTTTCTTTCATTCTTCTTATGTGATGCTATATACTGTAATCTGCAACCTTTCTTTATCATACAGGAAGGCTTTGACTGCACAAGCAGTTTCATCACAAGTAATATTGGTAATAACAAATATTGTAAATGATATGCAAAGGAATATTAAAACTACAAAGCACTGCCCAATTTCTATGCAAACAACTAATTAATATAAAAAGAATCAGCTCTTCCTACGCGACTTCACTAAATGATTTAGTGGCAGTACTGCCATGTCCATCATACTCAAGTTTTATGTTAAACAGCTGTGTTATCACTTTTTTCTGTAGAAACGGTTCATTCAAAGAAAGATTACAGCAAGCAAGGCAGCAGCTGTGCGCCTTGAAACGCTAGGCTGAAGCCAACTTCCTTTGTTCATGCATGGCAGCTTCCTACTGTCAGTCAATGGAGCTGATTTGAAAGTTGTTCACTTCAACAGGTGCTGCTACTTCAGAACTTTCCTTCAAAAGCTTCCAGAGGCGCTCAAAAGGGAACCTTCACATTTGATGTGACACAACTGCGGTATGATGTACAGACGTGCCCGGTAATTGGATGGTTGGGCACAAAGGACTGTGGATTACTCACACAGTACTGTGGCCTGAGACAAAGCCAAGCTCTTGTAAAACATGTTCCTTTACGAACATGAAAGAAAGAAATAAAAAGAAATAACAGACAAAATTAAAGAACTTCCAAGCAACATGTTTAGTGTATTTTGCTACTGAAGAATGACAAAACCCTTCTTACAATAACATTTAGGAGATTTCTGTAAAATAAAAATGAAAGTTCATTGATTTTTTTTTAATATACACTTCTCTTTTCTGCATCATTCCTGGGAGTATTATAAAGAAAGGCCAGATTCATATGTATAGACATAGAAGATCTTCTTGGAAAGTTCACTTTAACATGGCCCTGTGTACTAAACCCATACTGCACTGAACAAAGGACTGGAAAAAGGCAGCCAGGCCAAGGAGGGTTCTCAGCCAGATCCGAATTTCTACATCTGAAAATACCAGTATAAAATCCTAAGGAGATTTTAAGTTTTTGTTTGCAATGCCGAACCTTGTGAAAAGCAAAGCTTTGATACTACAGTACTGTTGTCTTTGATACACTAAGATGTTTCTCAAGTAGTTTTTGTGGTTTTACCTAATTATCAACAATTATCAATAATTCAACACATGATAGATACAGTGAAGTAGAGCATTTCTTCTACATATGTGTACTTGACCCATCACTTGGGAATGGCATATCATGTCAATATTTCTGAGGAGCTGGCATGTGATGGACAAAGAAATGGAAAGATACTTATTAGTCCTGAAGGAAACTGCAGGGTTATAGCAGCAGACAAGAAAGGCACAAATAGACCTTTAACACAGAATTAACAGTCTTGCTTATGCTAACAAGGTACACATACACATATAAATTAACTGTATTTAAATTAACAAAGTGTGGGTATTTACTCTTACTATTATTTTGGTTGTCCCCCTCACAATGGAAGGAAGATCAAATAGTATGTGTACACATTTGTGCACAGCACAGCTCTAATATTCATTGTAACTCTTTCCACATTGAACACGCAGCTGATTTCCGAAGAGGCACCAGCAATGAGTTGGCCCCAAGGCATCCACACTCTCACTTTTAATAGATTTCTTTTAAAGACTTTACCTTTACTACATGCTAAAACTTAAAAAATAAGCAACATAAAAAATAAAACTTTTAGGAGATAGGGAGTATGCACTATGTCCACAAAGATAAGGGTACTCAAGATCAGTCCTGAGATACACCCATGGTAGTTGTAGTTTTTATACCCCACGTTTCACAAAAAAATGGGTCACTCTTCTACTTAACCTAATTGTTCATTTCGAGAGCCCTTTTCTTATCATTCTAGCAGATTTGTCTGAATGCAATATAATTATAAAGAATACAATAAAGAAATGTCTTTGTTTTTGCCAAAATTTTAATCATATTTTATTTCTAAATTCACCATTTATTTGTGGAATTTGCTCCCTAAATACTGACAATTAATGATGAGAGACAGGTGCAAATGACACTGAATGTTAAAGGGAAGCAGCTATTTCTGTGTTATGTTTGAGTGCTAATTAGTATAAAACACTTAAATAACCAGAGCATAAAAAACAGGAAAAATCTTTTCAATTCACCTCAGTGTGACACATGCAAATTCTTTTCACATTCCAATAAAAAAAAACTTAGCAAGTCCATTCTGTTATTTCTGAAATGGCCTGGAAAAGGTACAAACTCAAGAAATAACAGCTTGCTTAATAAGGGCAGGAGTCCAATTAAAAGCAAAGACTGGTTGTGAAGAACATCTGCAGTTATGGTGGTCCGCAGTACTAAACTTAAAAGCCATTGATTTAGGTCTTTTCTTCCTAATTAGCATAGAAGTGTGCACATTTACTGTCATTTGCACCTATGTCTGTACTAGCTGACGCCAACTGTTAGTATTTGGATACAAATAAGGGAGTAAACCCCACAGAAAAAAGTGAGACAAAAACAAAAATGGGAAAAGAAAGTCATGCATTTAAAGCTATGGCAAAAAAATACACATTACGGAATTTCTATTATGTGTAAGTATCATACTAGCACACAGTTTCTGAATGCAAAATGAGAGAATAAAGAAGGCTATGTAATGAAACAATTATATCAATTAGAAGTAAAAGTGGAAAAACTGATTTGTGAAACTGAATGAACACCTTCAACAACAGTGGTACCCCAGAAGTAAACCTGAGAACTCTTAACACTAAAACATGGCAAAAGAATGACATAGAAAACATGCTGGGGTATCCAATCCTGGCCCAACTGATTTCTTTGTTAGAAACCAATATTTGTAGTCAACCCAACCATTATTACATTAGATGGTTTGCACCCTGGTTTGATTATCATTCTGTTGTCACAAAGTTTTTGAAAAACAGAGAGAAGAAAAACTCATCAATCTCCAAACTTTTTTGTTAATACTTAACAATGAACAAACAGGTAAAAATATCACCAACTGAGCTAATTAGGAGTAGGCTGCCTTACTTCAAATCTCACTGTTAATTGCAGATTAAGAAAAAATGTTAGCAACAAAATGCTCTTCAGAGCTGTACACGTCTGAAAACGCCAGCTCAATGTCTCAATGTGGACAGATGAAAACGCAGACTCTAATCATGCTCTGATTTGTTCATGCTTATTATGTGGCCCTTCCACGACTGGATCCTGCTCATTACAATGTCTCATTTCCTGATTGGTGGTCCTTCACAAAACAAAACTATTCCAGCATAGGGGACATAGAAGAGTTGCTTTCCATTGGCACTTGTTTTGTTGCTTACTTATATGCATGTAATTGCACTTTGTACAGTTTGAATGCTGCATATATGTGCAAAAGGCAAATAATTTACAGTACCTGTCACTACAGTTTTGCCACAAATCTCACGATGTTATCTTTGTAGTGAAAAATTCAGAACCCCATAAAAATCAGATTATAAATATCTCAGTTGACAGCCTCTTATCAACGTTTATTTCTTAAACTTGACCCATTCGGTAAAGAAGGGGGCTTTCCACAGTAAAATTAGTAACCAGGTGCTTAATGAAGTGTACACGTATAGAATGCAGCCAAGCTCAAGAAAATACAGGACAGAAACAAGAAAGCATAATGCAATAAAGCATAGACAAAAACACATGCGAATATGGATTTATTTATATATTTCTCTATTGAATTATTTTTGCAAATGTTGTTTGGTACAAGTTGTGATCCAGCTGCTGTGGACTGCTTATAATGAATCCTCTCATGAATGAACATAGAGCTGATCACTTTAATTTTATTTGAAGTGCCATTTGAACATTTACTGTGTTTTTATTTGGTGTTAAGAGTACCATCACCAGTTCTGAAGACTGTTACTTTTAACTGTGATCAGTGAATTAATGGAACACTGGGGCAATTTTTGTGGCTCCTTCAATAATTTACTTCTTTTTCTACACTGTGAATGCACTTTCAGAGTCCTATGTTTTAGTAGATACTTTTGAAAGCACAACAGAATCGAATTTTCCCAGGACCGTGAATTTTTCACTACATTGTCCCTTCAATGGCTTTTCCACCAATGCGTGCATGCTCAGTGTAGGCAAACATCATTGTCATACGTGTTTTCTGATGTTTTAGTGTGGATAGAGATACCTTTATAAACAATGTGAAAATGCCAATGTGGACAGAAATCTTTATAGTTTAAAAATGTTGCTTTTAAAAGAAAACGTAGTAGTGTGGACATAGCCTTCGATCTTTTATTAAGAGGTGAAATAACATTAAGCCAAAAATGGGGAAATTGGTCAACTTCTCTACAGTAAAAGCAACATGAGCAATAATCATCTTTTACATTTGCAAGGGGAGTAATCGTCACACTATTATTTCAAACAAGGCAGAGACCTATGGAGAGCATTATGATGAAAAAAAAAAGAGTACCAGTAAACAGCATGAACTGCCACCAAATTCAAAAGCTAGCTGGTGTAAAAGTCTGCAGCCACCAAGGACCATGGGGCTATGCGTTGGTCACAACTATGCGTTGGGAGTATCAGTGTCATGTTGCCATCACTTTCATTACTCCATCTACCTTATTAACCTTTTCAATATGAAGTGTAAGGAATTCTGCAACGACATTCATTTTGACTGAATGAATGGATAAGTTCTACTACTCTTTTAAGTTGTTTCTATGTTTTAATAAATACAGCTTTATGAAAAGCACTTTTAGCCATGAAAGGCAAATTCAGAAATAAAAAGTAAAAAAATAAATAAATGAATAAAATAAAGCAGTTAAGGTTAACACTTGCCTTGCATTAACAAGCTTGTAGACAATGCAAAAGAATGAATACTCTAGACTACTGGAAAAACACAGCAAAAAAAAAAACAATTCTTTGAGAATTTCTGACAACAGTAGTTGTGTCTAAAGTGTTTCTTTCCCTTAGATAAAATAAAACAAATTCCAATCATGTCACGTTCAAAAAGTTTAGCTTTAAGACAGGCTAGCCAAATATTCTTTATGAAAAGCAATTTTAGACTGCAAGCTAAACTAAATGTGGCAGGATTTATAGAAAGGATATCAAATCCACTCAAACATTACTAGAAGAGTCACTCCATAAGACATACTGCTTCATCAGTGCATATTATTATGAACAGAAGTCACATCAAACTACAAGCTGACAAAATGATAAAGGTATGAAGTGGAAAGATGTCCCATCTAGGGCTGGGTTCAAAGATTCAAAAATCAATTTTGGCTGCCTGCAACTGCAGACTTGACAAAGCAAATCTGAATGGATGGATGTATAGTAGAAGAAAGTATTAAGATATCTCAAATGAAATTATTTTTTTGGAAAACTGGGAATTAAAGTCTGTAATTCTAACAGCATACTTTAAGGAAAATGATTGGTTAATGACTAACAATTGTCTATACATATAATTCACTAAGGGCACGCAAGACAATGAAAGTAAGACAGAGAGCCACGCCCGCCAACTCAGAGCCCCACCCGCCAACTCTAAGACCATGGGATACGCTCAACAGAGCCCTGCCCGCCAACTCTAACCCTCCTACCGCATCATGGGATACACATGACAGAGCCACGCACACCAATTGTAACTGTCCTCCCACGTCGCTCTCGAGGCATGTGCACTGCCTGCTCATGTGCCCGCACGTAACAACTCACCAAATACTGCCTCAGTAGCTTTCGTCTGTGCAAAAGTCCACATGCACCTCTGAGCCACGTTGACTTTTCACCACACGCAAGACAGAGAGCCACGACCGCCAACTCACAGAGCCCCGCCCATGGGTCACACATGAAAGAGCCATGAACGCCCACTCTAACCCTACTCCCACATCATGGGGAACACACGACAAGGCCCGCCCGTCAACTCTCACCCTTTGGAGGCTTCCAAGATCACTCTCGAGGCAATTATATCGCGACTTCGACTTCTCAACTTTCACTCTGGAACAACTCAGTACGCGCGCTATATTAATTGTCACCAACGAAGACTCACTACACCTTAATGAACAGGCGCTGAAACTTATCCCTAACGACGAAGTAACTTTCACCAGCACTGACTCCACCGTCACAGACGATCCTGCAGATCAACTTGCATTCCCCGAAGAATTTTTTAATAGTCTTACTCCCACTGGCATGCCTCGGCATAAACTCAAAAGTATTCACTTATCAATAAATAATTTTATGCAGCGTATGCTACGGTGCGGGTTGGCTAGTATTGCATATTATATTATTAAGTGTGGAAATTGAAAAGCTGACTTAAAAATACACTAATTACCATACACTGTTCATGCTGGGATAGGCTTCAAGTACATGCAACACTCTACCCTTTAAAAGATCAAATTCAGAAATTAATAAATCAATAAAAGAATGATTTACAAGTAACTCAGGAATTTACACCTTAAATTATCTGGCTGGAATATTAGTGGTAACAGTTGTTGCCAAGGACCACAAGTAGGAAATAATGTATTGCCTGTAAGTGTTTTTTTTCTGATTCAATTCATCTTGGACTAACTAGTGCAGTAAATGAGGTGTAAACAAAGAATACACAGCCAAGGTTGCACCTTCAAGGCATATGTCCTCTGTATGCAATTTACAGATGTGACACCAAGTCAGAACAATGTGCTGGATACTCCAGATGCCACACTGGCACACAACATTTACTAGGGTTGGAAAAAATAAAGCCACACTAACTCATAATCCAGTTACTTAGATTATCAAAGATAATCACTGCCAACTACCAAGAAAGCAAGCCGTCCTTTGTCACTGGCAAAGGCTCAGCCTAAATACGGGGTTGAGTTAAAAATGAGACTTGTGGTCTAAAAAACAAAGGTTAATTTATGAACTTTTGACAGATCAATTAGAAAATTTAGAAATCATGTAAGAGCTTGGAAAAAATCAGGGCTGGAAGAGTAGATTACATAAACACAGTATGCAAAATCAAAGCATATGTGATGTGCCATGACTTAAGCCTTCTGTTTTCAGTTATATAATTAATTAACAGGTATACTTTTCAAAGCAATTACATAGTAAGTTTGAAACCTTAGTAAAATTAAAATAAGAAGTAGGAATATAATTAAATAGGTAATCATACAAGGAAATGTACCTTTTATGTATTCTACATATGTTAATTAAGGGTAAGGAAAAGGGAAGTACTAAAGAGGATTACAGAACTATTCCAGAACCCACCAATAATTATATTTGCATCTTTAATTCACCCCAGAGTCATTTAGTCATTTGAGTGATAGCTGAGAAAGTTTTTAATCTTGTGTTTTCATACAGAACAGAGATAACAACATTCCTAATACAAAGCTTTTCAATGAGGACACAAATTGAATGCCACCAAGCAATATCTGTTGCACACTTTAGTGCCTTTTCCTTGTTCTATTTAAAATAAGTGAAAAGATTATTTTCCATTCTACCATAAAAGCTTTGATGTGCCACAATAGTTAAACATGTAACTGTACATTTGGATTTTTTTTGTTATTGTTATGCTAAATATTGCATTAGCAAATAAAACAAGTACATCCTTTGTGAGGACTGAAAGTACCACTGGGAGATGGAAAGTTTTAAATGTCCAACAATGACAGAAACAAAGAAACAAAGGTGCAGTGACTATGTAGTGGCTTTAATTATTAATAAAATGGTTTTGATTAATGGCATCTACTTTGACTTCTAAGTAGGTTATGGATGGCACTAGCTGTACAATCCAGTGTTGCCCAACGTGTCCTCTGTAGAAGCCGTATTTTGGAAAGCATCCAGTCTACACCATGTTGTTGCAAGCCTTTCCACCTCCCAAATGGAGACACACAAATTTAATGTAAGAAATTACATTTGATTCCCTACTGTTGACAATGTAAAATAAAAAAAAATGTGTCAATACATCATAATTTGAAGAATAAAATATGAATTCACTTAATTTCACAGCTATCCCATATTTATAAATTTTTTAAACAAGACTATGCTTTGGACTGTATTCGATTTATTATTCAAAAATTTGACACTATACATTAAAATTAGGATTGGGATAAATGATGCTTACAATTACCAATTCCTGGGATCACAATGTTCTTAAGCTTGGATGACTCACCTTCAAAAACTAGCTTTGTGCATCCCAAGTCAGAAATGTGATCTAATCTTGCAATCCAAGACAAAAATAACCCAAAATAAATTGCATCTGTCAACCTATTCGGCAGAAAGGCGGATGAATCTAACAGACAATACGTCACATCCTAAAAATGCTACCATGACAGCTGTCATCAACTAATATCTTTACCAGTCAAGTCGGACAACTAAGAAATTGAACTACAGGGACGGAGGGATGACAGCGACAAGTCCAACTTACATGGAGCTTAGGCAAGGAGTAACAAAAGCGAAGGTTGTTGTTTCTGATTTAAAACAGGATACTGAGCTTCCACATAAAACATGCAAATACTGCTGACTGGTAACAAGCTTAGTTGTACATCATAGCTCAAGTTTAAAAAAAATGTATACATCTGCTTTCTAGTTCGTGCAAAGATCTGTGACAAAATTTCTACTTGTGTTACTGAATAAAAAGCTGTGCATGCACAATATAGTACTCGGGGGGATTCAGGTCATTTGACCACTGTTAAATAATTAATCTATAATTTCAGGAGAAAAATAAGAAAAAAAGACTATATTCTTTAAATAAGATGATTACATGACTTAAGTGCAACAACAGCTGAACAACAACAGATGAATGTGTAGCTTCTTATTCGATCATCAATCAAGTTTCATTTTATGTAGCTCCTTTCATATAGAACACTATCTTGAAATAAAAGTCCAGGACCATTTACCATTTGTACTTTTTTATTGTTGAGAGCAAATCAGACAGCATCTGACTCAGTTACAAAGGGCAGAAGTTTAAATTTGAATTGCCAAGTACAAGCCCAAAATGGATTTAGAATGAAAAACACAAGTTAACCTGTATGTAGTCTTGTGTTCATAAAGTGATGCATCAGTCCAAACAAATTGTGGGGAAAAAAGGTAACCATAGTAAGTAACAAAAGACAGTAAGTATATAAAGAGAGGACAGTTAGACGGCCAAGTGAATTCTGTACATCAGTTTTGGTAAAAGCTGTCCTAGACGGCAAAACATTAATAAAGTGTAAAAGGCTGCAATCACAGCAAACTTCAAAAAACCTGAAGAAATTGGTATTTTATTATGTTCATTTTTCCATCCATCCATTTTCCAACCCGCTGAATCCAAACACAGGGTCACGGGGGTCTGCTGGAGCCAATCCCAGCCAACACAGGGCACAAGGCAGGAACCAATCCTGGGCAGGGTGCCAACCCACCGCAGGACACACACAAACACACCAAGCACACACTAGGGCCAATTTAGAATCGGCAATCCACCTAACCTGCATGTCTTTGGACTGTGGGAGGAAACCCACGTAGACACGGGGAGAACATGCATACTCCATGCAGGGAGGACCCGGGAAGCGAACCCAGGTCTCCTAGCTGCGAGGCAGCAGCGCTACCACTGCGCCACCGTGCCACCCTATGTTCATTTTTATTACATTTAATTGCATTTTATTTTATTTTCAAAAGAGGAACACAATGGATATAAAATACAGTAAATGGAAAGTAAAGCTCATACTGAATCTGGATATCAGATGCATCTATGTTTTTTTACACTCTTCAATGCAACTGTGATAAACAAAATAACCAGTTAAGAAGAGATGATTGCACTGGCCCAATAAGCAAAGCACCTGACCATTTAACTTGCAGGTGGTCCAATCACACAACACCTTCACAAGTCTTGTAAAGAATATCACGTACTATAGTCATCCATATCCACTATAGGATATAATAGTATGGTATCGGGGTATCAATTTTCTGAGTCCACGTTTTCTTTCTAGGGTTACAGGAATCCAAACTCTATTTTTGCAAAACAGGTTACAAAGCAGGAGTCAAACATAAATAGCAAGCTAATGAATGGCACAAACTCAGAGGGGACAATTTATTTGCCAGTTACAAGTTTAATTATCTGGGGAAATTTCATTGGATTAACTAAACTGAAGATTCACAAAAAAAAAAAAAAAAATAGTTGAAAGTTAAATGTGGGAGGGTGGACACATAGATTAACACTATTGTTTCTGGGTTTCATTCCTGGCCTGTCCACTGACTGTAAACATACTTCCTGTATCTGCATGCACCATTTTCTTTCCACATTTCAAAAGATGTGTATGAGGTTAAATGTAATCCTAAAGTTGTCCCCAATATGTAGAAATTTGGGAGTGGCCATGTGATAGACTGGTACACGTTACGTGACTTTCACTTCTGATGATGGGATTGGCTCCTACTCCCCAAGGTGCATTGATAGAATAAGAGGTTTCAGAAAAAGGATGGATAATAATAATAATAACTCTGCATTTATATAGCGCTTTTCTCACTACTTAAAGGATCTGACTAACTGAAAAAAGTTCTAAGTTAGCATCAGTGTGTTAGATACAGAAAGGTTTAAATACTGTAGAAACACTGTGGGATTTTTAGATGTGAACATCTTGACAGATGAACATACTAGTAACAAACACTAAAAACATACAGTATATGTTACTTTCTAGAATATAACAGTAAAAAGTAGCACTGCCTTCCTTAGAGCATCTTGAACACAACTTGATTACTGCCTGCATGTTATCCCAGTCTTTGCATTTTTTTTCTCTATGAATAAAAAGGCAGCTAACTACAGACTAAATGAACAGGCTGCGACCACATGTGATTTTTTTTTTTTTTTAATTGTGCCCATGTCTGACAACGATGGTTACTGAGGTTTAATAATTCATCTAAAAACAACTTTAAAATACATAAGGTACTATGGTTACTAGAAAGAAAATGAATTAAAGCTGCCATCTTCATGTTTTTTCTGCCTCCTCCAGTATGATAGCTTCTATTCTATGGAAGGGTGGATAACTGACTAAGGGGATGGACTAGAAACAACATGACTACAATTCACTTATGCTACCAATGCAGCCACTCTCAATAAAAATTACCTAAATAAATTAAATTTAATCCCTCTAGAAAGCTACCTCACTCTCTGGGATAGTTTAAACATGGGTTGAAAGTAGTTAAATGGAAAATGCATTCCTAATTTGTAAATAAACTGGGGTATTAAAATGTGTCTTTTTCCTAGATGATTCCTTTTGGGCATTTAAATATTTAGACAAGCCTGCATTGATGCAAAAATTGGCAATCATCCAATGTCAAATTACACCAATCAAATAATGAATTTCATTTTGGACACACAGGCCACTGCAAACATCTTCAAAATTTGCCAAATCAATTAAGCAAGCAAAACATTTGATGTGAGATTCTCAACTATTAGAGAGTAGGCCTCCACTTCTTTTCCCAGGAGAAGCTTTAGTTTGTTGCACATTCCTTATCGAGTACTATCCAGGTCAACCTGCTGCTTTGCTCAAGAGATCTGAGATAATTGGACTCCAATGTGATAACAGAGCTGATGGGGGTTGAGTCTACTACTTTTACTTTAATAATGTCAACTTGTACTCTGCCCACAGATTCAAAATACGGTCCACGTTTCTGAAGCTTCTTTAACACCTTTCTGGAAGAGCAGCTCTGTGCATTTACTGTCGTCTCTGATTTGCTTTCTTTTGTCTGCTCTGCTGACACAATATTGTCGTTACACTGCAGACTTGCAAATGAGTTTAGTGATATGTGAAGCACCTGCTTTAAACCCAATCCATGGAAAGATTTCCATGTTAAATTATTCATCTTGCAATGCATGTAAGTGTGCGAAGTCTGCATTCTTGACTCCTCACCCTGAGGAAGTGCTGTAAGCACACATCAGCTAGGAAATGGCAACGATCAGATGCTAAAAAACCACCATTTAGTTCACTTTACAGCTTTGCATTCAATGCTATTCATGATAACAAGGTGACGGTACCTTTATGAAAACAAAATCAACTATTTTGATGGCTTTTAAATGCTGGTTATATGGAATTAGGTTATTTTTGTGTGTATGTTTTTAAGCATTTTCAAATCAAAAACACTATGAAAAAATTTAAAGGTCTCTCACTACGTATATAACATTAGTAAACAGTTAACAAAAAATAAATTAAAATAGAGTAGCATATCAACTGCCCTAAACAGTGCCGTCTAAAACTAATTACACATACTGTACATCCAGATTAGAACTAATAAGCATTCTCCCCTGGTCTTTCTGGCTTACCAGATATGTAGGCACCAAATTTAATAAGGATATAACCTATGATCTGTAAGAAAAATGTAGGTTTTAATTGCTCTGCATACAAAAAAGAATCAACATTTGTCTGCATTGCTAGAGGTGATTTATCTAAAAGAGCAGATACCTGGTGTCATGCAACCAACTTTGAGTATAGGCACAGAGCTCAATGTGGTGTTAACATGTTAAGATTGCTTTTGGTAATATTCTGATTAGAGGTTTGCTGCTCTCAAAACAGTTTAAAAATATATGCCATTGAAAAATCTCCAGATGTGCTATCAAAACCACCATCCATATTTCCTGTAATATATTTTAATAGCCTGTTAAGATGTTATTATTGATTTTAAGGCACAGCAGAAAAGTCCCTCAACCCCCACCCAGAATCCCATTTTAAAAATCTATTTTCCACCTCTATGTCAGTTTTTTTCACCCCTAGCTATAATCTGACTGTAAAGAATGTATTAAATCAGATTATCCCCATTTCAGAAGCCTTATTGAAATTCACTGCAGCTCTAAGACACTATATAAGATGAAAAGATGATGACGAAAGTTGTGGGCAGCTTTAATCTGGATAGCAGACTCTTCTTAGAATATTAAATTAAAATATGCACGCAATATACAATTAGAGATTCCTTTAGGTCAAGATGAAAAGATGAGATGAACTCAAAAAATACTGGGCACCACTCGCACCACAAACTCTCTCTAAACTGGTTAACAAGGCATGCATGCAAAATGTTTTTTAAAAGCAAAGACCTTGGGCATTGTTAAATTTGTTAGACTGCTCACTTAAACACACACTCACCATTACAGCAGACAGAATGAACAGTTTTATCAAAAGAACCAGCAACACAATGCGCAAAACTAAATGTCTGTGCTGCAAGGGAATAAATACATATTTTTAAAATTTATGTAACAAGGGACACTTACTTATGAGGTGACAGGCAGCATGGGAAAAAAGCTGCAAATAAAAAGCTGCCATTGTAGCAGATGGAGCTCTGTATTTCCTTTATTTAAAAAAATTAATTCCTGCTAGAGAAGAGTATTCTTTTTAACTGTGCTGGTAAAATAATCCATCTTTATGGCTGATTAAGATAACTCTTTGCCTAGCTTACCATGTCACTACAGGTTCTTTGCCTAAATGTAAAAATTAATCAAGGTTCCGGTACCACTTACTAATATGGGTTTTTCATTCAGAATTCAATATTTGGCTTCCATCTATTAATATCTTTGTTGAATTAATAATCTCTTTACTTTCCTCAATCTCTGTTGACAGCAGTAGGTGTTAACGTTGGTTAAGTTTTGCAACCGATTATTCCACTGTTTTGACTATAATAATAATAAAAATAAAAACTTGGCTTAATGTATTCCTGCCATAGCTCTCTCACTGTGAGACTACTGCTTTTCTCTTCATTTTTCCTGTTATTTTCAAACTTATTGGTCATGATATACTACCACAAGTCATAATGTACTGTAAATGACAACAGTCAGATCACTATTTGGGGAGGGTAAAAAAAATCACTAGACCAAACTACATACAATACTTATAGACCTATTTTAAATTTAGCTTTTCTTTCAAAACTGCTAGACTTGCAGCCTCAACCTCATCATCTCATGTATTATATCTATAGACAAAAAGTTTCACTTGGGCTTTTGCAATACAAACACAGCCATTAACCCATGTTGTCAATGATATTTTAATGTCTTCTGCTGAAGGAAATGCTGCAATTATTATGTTGTTAGATGTAAGTGCCACATTAGACACACTATTCTCTTCACAGGCTTAAAAATTCTGTTGACCTCTCAGGTTATTGTCCTTGCATGCTTTAGTTCATACTGAAATTGGTTTTAACACGTACACAAATATGATGACTGTGTTCCACATGTCCTCAGGATCATTAGCTTTGCGTTTAACTACCATTTACAGATATCATTAGAAAACACAATATTCACTTTTGCTTATGCAAATGACATTCAGCTATATCCTATTTTTGTGTCAAAGAGATAAAACAATGGATTAAGCAATTAGTAACAATTGTTATTAACTAGTGGGAACCATACAGACATCAAAAATATCCTGTCAGTTTTTAACTCAAGATGGCTAAGCACTCGTTTTACTGTATCTACACACCTCAGGCATTATCTTAGACACCCATCTACTTTATGATATACTGTACTTTACAACCCTTTCCAAAAAGCTACTTTTTATAAACAAAATACATAGACTGAATTTTTTACAGGGCGGCATGGCGGCGCAGTGGGTAGTGCTGCTGCCTCACAGTTAGGAGACCCAGGTTCGCTTCCCGGGTACTCCCTGCGTGGAGTTTACATGTTCTCCCCGTGTCTGCGTGGGTTTCCTCCCACCATCTAAAGACATGCAAGTTAAATGCATTGGCCATCCTAAAATGCCCATAGTGTGTGCTTGGTGTGTGGGTGTGGGTGTGTGTGTGTGTATGTATGTATGTGTGTGCCCTGCGGTGGGCTGGCACCCTGCCCAGGGTTGGTTTCCTGCCTTGTGCTTGGCTCCAGCAGAACCCCGTGACCCCGTAATTAGCATATAGCGGGTTAGATAATGGATGGATGGATGGTTGAACTGCGGTGGGTTGGCACCCTGCCCAGAATTGGTTCCTGCCTTGTGCCCTGTGTTGGCTGGGATTGGCTCCAGCAGACCCCCGTGACCCTGTATTCGGATTCAGCGGGTTAGAAAATGGATGGATGGATGGATGGATGGTTGAATTTTTTGCATTTGCTAAGCTTGCAGTCACAGACTGACTTTTTCATTTATTACATATAGAACTGCTACAATACATTAACAAATGGGTGTTTGTAGCTTTCTGATAATTCATAATGTCATTGTAAATTCATTAGCAGAATTAGAATAGATAACCACAACGCTTCTGTTCTAAAGTCTTAACACTGGCTTCCAGTGAGGTTCTGGGTTCAAGATTTAAATTTCCTGGTTTCTATTTATCTATATATATATATATATATATATATATATATATATAAAAAACACTATAGAACTGTCTGCCTACTGGTGCAAGAAACACACCATCAATCGTTATCAGTATTTAAAACCAGGTTGAAGATTTGCTACTTTAGTCTAGCATATACTGTTTACAGGTACAGATAAGCTATTCACGTTGCAACTCTGTTAATCTGTTAATCACTTGCTCAAACATAGCATCTAAACAATCATGAACTGTTACTGACCCTCTTCTTTTATCGTTTTCATTTCTTGGGAATCCTGCTGTGGGATTTTGTATCATTGCTTTATCTCAAAGCTAATAAACCTGCCCACTGAACAGGACTATGGAGATACTGGGAATACTTAGAGCCTTGGGACCAGGATAACCTTCTTCTACGTGGGGGAGTCAGGCTAAAGTTAGAAAATGGGAATTATTAGAAAAATGTAACGAATGTTAACAAAACTGATAATGTCAAATCTCAATAAAGTCTCCACCCTTCTCAATGTACTTGCACCACCTGCACCAGAGTTACTGTCGAACACTACATGCGGAGGGGTATTACAGTCACTATTGCAAGTTACTGTGACTTGCTGGAGACCAATGTGAAGCCTGCTATTCGATCCAAGCAGTGGGGACTGCTGCCTCAAGGAGTCCTTTTGCTGCAAGAGAATACCCGTCCACACACCGATAAGAACAGCAAGGCTTGTCTGGAGAAACTGAAGTTTGAGGTATTGCCACATCCTCCTTATTCGCCAGATTTGGCACCATGTAATTTCCACCTTTTTGGACCACTAAAAAAACATCTGGGTGGTCGTAAATTCAAGACGGATGATGACGTGATGAAAGCGGTGCACAAGTAGTTGCAAGGATAAGACAAAACCTTTTATTCTGTTGGAATCCAGGCACTTCCAGGCAGGTGGTGCAAGTGCATTGAGAAAGGAGGAGACTACATTGAGAAATGACATCAGTTTTGCAGATCCTATTTTCTAACATTAGCTTGACTGTCCCTCGTATTACTAGGCTCACCTTCCTAATAATCAAATCAGGAATTTTTCCAGATCCAGTGTCAGTTGTACATTGAAATCATGTGCACCATAGGAACAGCCGATGCTAAGGGAACCATTTTAACCAGAGGGCTTTGAAGGTACCAAAACTGTGACCGGAAAGTCTTTAAAAAAGAGAAACTAGAGTTAAGATGAGGAATTTGCCCTTGCAATAATAACATTCGACAAGAACGTAAATAAATTTTATTAGAATTCTATTTTGTGTTTTCCTCCCAATTTACAGTATCTAAATTAACTATTTGGTTACATTTTAATGCTTGGATGCAGTATAGTAGGTGTGGGTAGCATCATTGTCCCAATTCCTAGGGCACAATCCAGTCTATTTGCTGGGTTTATTTATCCTCCTGTGTTTGTGTAAGTTTTTCTTAAGCTGCTCCAACAGAGTGTAACTACAGCCCGCAATACTTATGAGGTCAGTCAAGAAAATGCTGATTGAATGCCCAATTACACTATGATTAAGACTGGGGTTGTGGGAGGGCTATCTGACACACAGGGTCTTCTGTGACCTATGTCATACCTATTGCAGCTTGCATTTAAACCCATCTCAGGTACTCATTTTATTTTTCTACCATTCCAAATGTATACATACAAGGTTAAATATGTCATGTTATTTTCTTACCTACTTAATCCAGACAAGGTTCGCTATCCCAACTAGCACAGGGTACAAGGCAGGAACATACCCTGGAGAGGGTGCCACCTATCACAGGGCGGATACACACAAACAGCAAACACACTAGGAACAGTTTAACGTCACCATTTCAACTAACCTGCATCTTTTTGGACTGTAAATGAAATCGGCATGTGCACTCATAGGAAACCCACACAGACACAGGGAGAGCAAGTAAACTCCACTCCTTACTGTGAGGCAGCAGCACTACCACTGCACCACCAAGCCGCATGCAAGGTTAAACACCGAGTCTAAATTGGTGCTGTATGAATGTGTTCTGTCATGGACTGGTATCCTTTTCAGTGTCTGTTTCTATTTTATGCCTGCACATGTATTGGATGCTAGAGTGTTATTTGCAGAACAGCATTTATTTACAACAAAGTACAAAGTATAGTACACTGGATTATGCATACATATATTTGTTAAATTGTGAGTACATAAATGTTAAGTGTCTTACTCAGGATCACACAATGAATCAGAGGAAGAAACTGAATCAGGCAATTTTGTGGACTGAACTCCAGTGCTTCAACTATAAATGACACAGCCAAACTTTGTACAGAAACCCATTTTACAAATGACCCATTGACCCATGGCTTTAATTGTTTCCAGCTCTGAGTTGTACTGTCTTAATATACAAGTCACTCGCATAATAAGAATACTATTTATTGTTCTATCACATACCATCATTGTACAGCGTATATAAGAGCAACCCAGAAAGCAAACAAAATCGACATAAACAGGAAGATTTTAAACAAGTTATATGTTCAGTCTAGTTTAGAATATGAATAATTGGTAAGTACAGACAATGCTTTACAACCAGGATTGCTTTATGGTAGTTTATTGCGAACTGAAGCTTAATGAAGTACTGGAAGATCATTTAAAAATACATTAAAAATATGGACACACACACATAGAAGTAGTACATCCAGGACTACATTTACAACTCAGTATATTAAAATACATATACACACTCTAGTCTAGTCTTTGAACTGCCTTCCTAGACACAAGGTTTCATATTTAAAAGACTAAAGTATTAAAAAAATCCAGAGACAGAATTATTTTTAAGTATTAACTATTTTTAAATCTACAATAACCCATTAAGGAACAAAAAAGTCATTGTGCCTATTACTGGTCAAAAAGCAAGCTCAAAAAGCTCTTTGTATAATATTAAATACCCTATAGTAAATAACAGCAGGAAACATTCAATTGAGATCAGCAACTGAAACTGGTCATTGTTCTTTGAAAAAAATGACACATTTCGTTGTTTTTTAACATTCCACATTTATAAAGTAAAGCACCATATGGCTTCCTTCTCCAGTTCATCGGGGTGGCCCTGATCCTGGAGGGCTAAACTCTTCAAGTCGAAGCATCCCAATTAGAGACCATTTCACTTGCTTATTGAAACTTGCTATTTAATCCGACTTTCTTTCTCTTGCTGCTATTAGCATTCTGCTGAATAAGAAATTCTTAGCATTTCTATTATTACTTTTCTGGGGAAAGAAACCAAGTGTTTTGTGAAGTGGAATGGATAAGAACTCCTCTCTCATTTTTCCTAAATATTTTATTAAAAGAGCTACTTTATGATTAATACAACAGGTGCGAGTCTAACTACTGCAGATTTACTCTGCTCTTCCAGATTGAAACGCAAACAGTAAAGATCTTACCTGACCCACATTGCACCCCACTCATTCTTCCAGTGAAAAGTATAGGTCTAACAGGACTAGGACTGCCAAGTTTCATAACAGTGTTTAGGAAGCCCCCTTTATTAATGTCTCACAGTTTTTGTTAACCTGGTTAGTTGCGTACTGTTAGTAAATGATGATTACAGTTGCCCTGTACATTGTCCGAATGGATATTTTATCTATATAAACATCACCATGTCTAATACGTTATACTGTGCAATAATAAAAAATGTTACCAATTAACAACATGGATGTGGGCAATATTGTTATTTGTTCCTCAATTCATCTTCTTTCAACGACTACCCTTAGGGGTTACCACAGCAAATGGTGGCACTGACCAGAAAGCAGGAGACAAAGCTGGAAGTGGCAGAGTTAAAGATGCTAAGATTTGCATTGGGCATGACAAGGATGGACAGGATTAGAAATGAGTACATTAGAGGGTCAGCTCAGGTTGGATGGTTGGGTGACAAAGTCAGAGAGGCGAGATTGTGTTGCTTTGGACATGAGCAGAGGAGAGATGCTGGGTATATTGGTAGAACAGCAACTAGGCTGATTCCAGGGCTACAGGGGTTGAATTATGAGGAAAGATTAAAAGAGCTGCGCCTATACAGTTTGAGCAAAAGAAGATTAAGAGGTAACATGATTGAAGTGTTTAAAATTATGAAGGGAATTAGTGCAGTGGATTGAGACTGTTATTTTAAAATGAGTTCATCAAAACAAGGGGACACAGTTGGAAACTTGTAAAGGGTAAATTCCGCACAAATATTAGGACTTTTTTTTTTCTTTTTTTCACAAAGAACGATAGACACATGGAATAAGCTACCAAGTAGTGTGGTATACAGTAAGTCTTTAGGGATTTTCAAAACTCGATGAGTAGGCGAGCTTTGTTGGGCTGCATGGCCTGTTCTCATCTAGATTGTTCTAATGTTCTAAAAGAATGTTAAAGATTGAGCTGCCAGGCAAGAGAAAAAGAGGAATGCTTAAATTTAAATTCTTAGCAAGAAGATAACCTAAAATTTATTTTGAAATACAAAATTGAGTGGACTTGTACTCAGTAAAAATAATGGTAATAATAAGCCTCTTTCATTATTTCAAACAGAAGTAAATATAGCCCAATTATTCATTACTGAGATATCACTGTACACAGAGAACTGACCATTCAGCACATTTCTCTCTGTTTGGTGCATTTTTCCCAGTTTAGTGATAGGGTGTTTAATTTGTTATTAACTTGCTATATCCAAGTGTAGATTATATTAATTACTAAATAAGGACAGTCTGTTAAACTACAATACCAAGTTTTCATCATCCCATTGAGGGTAATATGCATATGCCATACATAGTAAGTCAAATAAAAGTCAGACTCTTATTAATCTCTTATTAACTCTTACTAATAGCATGACATTCTGATGTTCATGAGCGCTGGGGCAGGAGTCTATCCTGACAGCATGAAGTACACACACACAGGTACAATGCCATTTAAAATAATAATAAATACATTTAGATACCGACAAAATAATAAATATGACTTCAAAAGAATAATTTTTAAGACTTTCAATAATGTACTGTGAAACAACTGGCTTAAATACAATGACTGCACGAAACAACCCAGAGAGCATTGCAATGACTAAATGTGCCAGGGAGTTACTGAGGTCTGACAAAATGACACAGCAATTGAGACTTATTTTTCAATAAAGAAAGAAATTATTTCTTCTTTCTCTGTTTCTCAGATGACAGCTGCATCATTTATTTATTTTTCTATACATTATTTCTGAATATTTAACAAGTCTAAGCCGTGAAATATAATAAACTGTCAACAGATTTTTAAACAAAAATATATCTTAACCAACATACTTTTGTAGCATTTTCATCAGGTTACAGGTACATTAAATTGGTGGTGAAATATTTATTGAAACTAGGTGGATAAAAAAAAAAAAAAAGATTAATTTGAACACTAATTTTAAGTAATGTCAATTCATTTTAGATGCCAGGAAGAGACAAGAATGCAGGCAGTGAGATATTGCAGGGCGACCACCTCTGTCACAACCTCATGAATCATAAAACAGCTGTCACATGCAATTTGTACAACATCTCAATTTGACAGCTTTGATAACTGTTCTGCGTTGCAGCATAGCACAAGGGCTTGCTGGAAAAAAATGAAGCATAATGGCTACTGAAAGTAGGAAGGTAAAATATGGCGCCTTGGTGTTTCTGTGTCAAGAAAGGAGTTGAAGCACAATACTGCACACATTTTTGTCATCTATTATATTATTTGTGCATTTTATAACCTTAACAGACACATCATGTCTGCAAGATTTCTACTATCAAAGTTGTGAAAGATGTGTCTTGAAGTTCAACTTCTTGATAAAATAAGAAACAAACAAATGGGTTGGCTCAGCTTGGGAATATAAATCAACAAAAATATTACCAAACATTTTTTTATTTTATGTTTTCAAATAAAAAAAAATATGCCTGGGAAGCTTTTTCAGGATAATAATCAACTCGCCCATAAGTATATTTATAGGTTGTTATTGTCTGCTAGATAATGACCGATAGAAAATAATGGGCAGATATAGACATCTGCTTTAAATGAACCTCAAGCATAAATGAAAGTTCTTGAGATGTCTAGCACATTTTACTAAAGACAAAAATAAATCAATAAATCATATTCTCTCCAGAAGGGGATGCCATACTGTGAGTTTCTATAGTTTAAAAAATGTAAATGATATACTGGGTTATTTATCTTGGTGTTTGGAACACAAATTTTCAGAAGTTAACACTTAAGCTGAAGGACACCTCTGAGATACTGAATGCACTTTTGTTTCTGTGGTATCATAGGAAGGACATATAATAATAGAGACATTTTAATAAGAGCTACCTAACAGTGAAGAACTAAAGGGTATAAGCCCAATGTAAATTAGAATATTGCTGATTTTACTGTAAGCAAGAGGGGGCATGATATGAAAATTTTAAATTATAAAGTGAATAAGTAAATCTGATGGTACTGTAGTTATTACCTGAACATGATCTTTTCAGAGAGTAAAGGGCACAATTAGAATGTGAAAAACAGAAAATGTTACACATACAGTAGGTTAGGAACATGACAGAGTATATAACACTGTGGCTGTTGGCGCCTCAGATTCAGCATCCTGGCTTTAGCTCTCACTGCTATTAATATTTTGCATAGAGTTGCACACTCTCTACAT
Organism: Polypterus senegalus; assembly: GCF_016835505.1. NCBI lineage: Eukaryota > Metazoa > Chordata > Cladistia > Polypteriformes > Polypteridae > Polypterus > Polypterus senegalus. The sequence continues at coordinate 76,580,063 of NC_053167.1, forward strand.
GCTTAAAAAGGTTTCCCCAAAAAAAAATTACGTTAACAGATAAGTAAGTGCAACTGTGGTTATGGATGGGACTTGTGATGGACTAAAGTCTTGTCTTAGTTCTCTTTCCAAAATGCTGCCAGGGTTCCGGCACTGCACAAGCCTGAAATTTTTTTAATGGGCTTGTCAATATGTTAAGAAGGTGAAGTCTCCTGTCACACCACTACATAAAACATGTAAACATGTTTTATGAACATTAAACAGAAAAAAATGTTCATAAAGCAGAAAATGGGTTGCTAACCAGTGACTAAAGATTCTGGCAGGTAAGCAAGGTGCTCAAATGGCAGAATCTATCAACCCTATGCTGAAGTAGTTCAAGATGGGCACCGATATAAAAAGATTCTTTTTTTAATGCAAGCTTAATTTAGATGAAAGATAGTGGACTTTAGGAATAAAAGGGCGGCCAAAATGTCCTCTGGCATGAAAATAAATGATTAAAAGGGTTCTAGAATACTTATAGTCGGGCATTCTCTAGACTTCTATCTGCAATTTACAATTTCTCTCAAAAATCTAAATATCCAATCGGCTAAAGGCCAGCATTCAAGTACTTTGGGCACATGTCATATGGGACCCAAGCTCTGTGACAAAAGAATAGAATGGGAAAAATAACAGCAAAAAATGCCTAGTGTTATTATCTCAAATTAGCTTAAAACAAACCTTGAGACACATACTGTATGAAGACTAAACAAACAGTGTTGTCCAACAATCTAAATATTTGCTTTTAGTTTGGAAGTCTGAACAGTTTGTTCAATTTTTAACAAGGTTAACTAGTTACTGTTTTCTTTCTCTTTCCCCATTATTAGAATTGTAAGAATACAGTACAATAAGTAGGGCACAGAACAACCAGGCATATAAAAATAAAATATTTCATATCAAATTGAAATTTAGTTTCAACATTAGTTGGAGAGTCATGAAATCAGATAATCTATTATGTGGTTGTCAGTCAAAAAATATTAATGAATCTAAACGTTTTTAAAGAGACCGAGCACAGTTATTAAAGGACAATATTAATAAATTCTTAATAAATTGTGAAGCTTTCCTCCAATGGAAATTTTGTTTGTTAATTTTAAATTGAATGAGACATTCTTTTTTACTATATTATAATAGATGGATTACAATTTTTCAACTATATAAAATAGGATGACTGATTTTTCACTACAAAATATATTATTCCATTTTGTAAACTCTGAACACTACTGCAAGTACGCTGGATTGGGATTCCAGCACTGGCTGAAATGTAGAAAACAATTAATTTTTTTTTTTCACAGTTATGACCGGAGTGTTGAACATTCCCCAAAACCTATGAAAGATTGAGGCACTCACAATTGCATACATTTTTAGATAACTTACACTGAGATATGGTAAGTGTGTGTGGTGTACACGGTTTGATTGAATCACACCATGATTTGCACAGACTGATTGGAAGTACGACATATCTTATCAATAGCACATTTCCCTTTCTTATCTGTAATACCCAGCTAATGTACTGTCCCTGTGAAATAAATAAGATATGAAACAGCCTAGTGACAGTCAGATTTAGGTAACTGAAAGAAGGACAGAAAAGAGAGGAAAAAACAATGATCCCTATTTATTTAGCTAAAACTATATGAGAGTAAATTTAACTTCCATCACAAGCTTAGGAAGCATTTTGACAGAGATTGTGCATGACATCCAATTGTATGTTTCAGGCTTTCCGTTTTCAGACAGCTACTGCAGATTCTACATAGAAACACTGAGATCTGTATTTCAAAAAGACTTGCAGCTGTAATTGTTGCCGCATCCAGCTAACCCAAAAAGAAGGTGTATTTTCCTGATGGAGACTTAGAAAAGTTCCCTGGTCTTCTGAAGAGCTTCAACATTTCAGCTTTCATTTCAGAATTTGATCTATTTATATTGAAGGCAGCCAGGCGAAAGAAGTTAAGAGTTTCTAAAATAATGAGGCAAAACAGCTCAAGTCTGCAAAATACATGCAGTTTAAGCTGGCGGTTGCAGAGGGCTCTTCCCTCCAAGGCTAATTTCTCCATTTATATTATCCATAGAAAAACATCAAGTTTAAACTTTCTTAATTGAAAAATAAGATTGAAAATTAGGCAACTGAAACATTCCACATGTATGAAAGGGCTTGCACTGCTTTTAAGCCTATTTTTATGCATATTAGGATAAAATGAAATAGGGAGGTAGATAGAAGCAGGAATAATTCATCTGGAAAATTAAACAGACTAGCATGCAAACAAAAGGAGTTTAGGTTGCATCTTTTGAACATCAGTGCAGTAAATGCTATCACTATGTAGTCGTGGGAGCATTTGTAAAATTGCAGTGTGAAACATGTTTTTTAAGCTTACATGAAAATGCATAACATGACAAGATGTTAAAGACAAAAACAGAAACGACAGTATGAGGAGCAGACTGCAGTAAATCCTTGGTCTCAACGTAAGCATGCCTTCTGTCTCGCAAAGGCTTTTCTACTTAGGCTGGACATACAGTCATATGAAAAAGTTTGGGAACCCCTCTCAGCCTGCATAATAATTTATTCTACTTTCAACAAAAAAGATAACAGTGGTATGTCTTTCATTTCCTAGGAACATCTGAGTACTGGGGTGTTTTCTGAACAAAAATTTTTAGTGAAGCAGTATTTAGTTGTATGAAATTAAATCAAATGTGAAAAACTGGCTGTGCAAAAATTTGGATACCATTGTAATTTTGCTGACTTTAATGCATGTAACTGCTCAATACTGATTACTTGTAACACCAAATTGTTTGTATTAGCTCATTAAGCCTTGAACTTCATAGACAGGTGTGTCCAATCGTGAGAAAAGGTATTTAAGGTGGTCAATTGCAAGTTGTGCTTCCCTTTGGATCTCCTCTGAAGAGTGACAGACAGCATGGGATCCTCAAAGCAACTCTCAAAAGATCTGACAACAAAGATTGTTCAGTATCATGGTTTAGGGGAAGGCTACAAAAAGCTATCTTAGAGGTTGAAACTGTCAATTTCAAGTGTAAGGAATGTAATCAGGAAATGGAAGGCCACAGGCACAGTTGCTGTTAAACTCAGGTCTGGCAGGCCAAGAAAAACAAAGGAGCGGTATATGCGCATGATTGTGAGAATGGTTACAGGCAACCCACAGATCAGCTCCAAAGACCTGCAAGAAGATCTTGCTGCAAATGGTGTATCTGTACATCATTCTACAATTCAGCACAATTTGCACAAAGAACATCTGTATGGCAGGGTGATGAGAAAAAAGCCCTTTCTGCACTCGTGCCACAAACAGAGTCGCTTGTTGTATGCAAATGCTCATTTAGACAAGCCAGATTCAGTTTGGAACAAAGTGCTTTGGATTGATGAGAAAAAAATTGAGTTATTTGGTCATAACAAAAAGGCTTTGCATGGCGGAAGAAGAACACAGCATTCCAATAAAAACACCTGCTACCTACTGTCAAATTTGGTGGAGGTTCCATCATGCCGTGGGGCTGTGTGGCTAGTTCAGGGACTGGGGTCCTTGTTAAAGTCGAGGGTCGGATGAATTCAACCCAGTATCAACAAATTCTTCAGGATAATGTTCAAGCATCAGTCACAAAGTTGAAGTTATACAGGGGTTGGATATTCTAATAAGACAATGACCCAAAACACAGTTCGAAAACTACAAAGGCATTCAAGCAGAGGGAGAAGTACAATGTTCTGGAATGGCCATCACAGTACCCTGACTTGAATATCATCGAAAATCTATGGGATGATTTGAAGCAGGCTGTCCATGCTCGGCAGCCATCAACTATAGAGATTTTGTATGGAAGAATGGTCAAAAATACCCCCATCCAGAATCTAGACACTAATCAAAAGTGTCTAGAGGCTGTTATATTTGCAAAAGGAGGCTCAACTAAGTATTGATGTAATATCTCTGTTGGGGTGCCCAAATTTATGCACCTATTTAATTTTGTTAATCTAATAAACTTAATGTCACTGCTGAAATACTACTGTTTCCATAAGGCATGTCATATATTAAAAGGAATTTGCTACTTTGAAAGCTCAGCCAATGATAAACAAAAATCAAAGAATTAAGAGGGGTTTCCAAACTTTTTCATATGACTGTAAATGGGCTGCATAAGCCCCTCCAAATCAGGAATAAAGAAAGCAGTGGCTGTCTGATGAGAGGCAATTACAAATTGAAATCCTCAGCTAAATATCTCACATGTAATGATAAAAATTAATGATTAGTAGTTGAAAATCTATATACTGTATTCCAATAGGTAAATCAACATTCTCTTGCCGCATCACATACAGGTGCCGGTCATAAAATTAGAATATCATGACAAAATTTATTTATTTCAGTAATTCCATTCAAAAAGTGAAACTTGTTTATTAGATTCATTCATTACACACAGACTGATGTACTTCAAATGTTTATTTCTTTTAATTTTGATGACTATAACTGACAACTAATGAAAGTCCCAAATTCAGTATCTCGGAAAATTAGAATATTGTGAAAAGGTTCAATATTGAAGACACCTGGTGCCACACTCTAATCAGCTAATTAACTCAAAACATCTGCAAAAGCCTTTAAATAGTCTCACAGTCTAGTTCTGTAGGCTACACAATCATGGGGAAGACTGCCGACTTGACAATTGTCCAAAAGACGACCATTGACACCTTGCACAAATTTGGGCAAGACACAAAAGGTCATTGCTAAAGAGGCTGGCTGTTCACAGAGCTCTGTGTCCAAGCACATTAATAGAGAGGCGAAGGGAAGGACAAGATGTGGTAGAAAAAAGTGTACAAGCAATAAGGATAACTGCACCCTGGAGAGGATTGTGAAACAAAACCCATTCAAAACTGTGGGGGAGATTCACAAAGAGTGGACTGCAGCTGGAGTCAGTGCTTCAAGAACCACCACGCACAGACGTATGCAAGACATGGGTTTCAGCTGTCGCATTCCTTGTGTCAAGCCACTCTTGAACAAGAGACAGCGTCAGAAGCGTCTCGCCTGGGCTAAAGACAAAACTGCTGCTGAGTGGTCCAAAGTTATGTTCTCTGATGAAAGTAAATTTTGCATTTCCTTTGGAAATCAAGGTCCCAGAGTCTGGAGGAAGAGAGGAGAGGCACAGAATCCACGTTGCTTGAGGTCCAGTGTAAAGTTTCCACAGTCAGTGATGGTTTGGGGTGCCATGTCATCTGCTGGTGTTGGTCCATTGTGTTTTCTGAGGTCCAAGGTCAACGCAGCTGTCTACCAGGAAGTTTTAGAGCACTTCATGCTTCCTGCTGCTGACGAACTTTATGGAGATGCAGATTTCATTTTCCAACAGGACCTGGCACCTGCACAAAGTGCCAAAACTACCAGTACCTGGTTTAAGGACCATGGTATCCCTGTTCTTGATTGGCCAGCAAACTCGTCTGACCTTAACCCCATAGAAAATCTATGGGGTATTGTGAAGAGGAAGATGCAATACGCCAGACCCAACAATTCAGAAGAGCTGAAGGCCACTATCAGAGCAACATGGGCTCTCATAACACCTGAGCAGTGCCACAGACTGATCGACTCCATGCCACGCCGCATTGCTGCAGTAATCCAGGCCAAAGGAGCCCCAACTAAATATTGAGTGCTGTACATGCTCATACTTTTCATGTTCAAACCTTTCAGTTGGCCAACATTTCTAAAAATCCTTTTTTTGCATTGGTCTTAATTGATATTCTAATTTTCCGAGATACTGAATTTGGGACTTTCATTAGTTGTCAGTTATAATCATCAAAATTAAAAGAAATAAACATTTGAAATACATCAGTCTGTGTGTAATGAATGAATCTAATATACAAGTTTCACTTTTTGAATGGAATTACTGAAATAAATCAACTTTGTCATGATATTCTAATTTTATGACCGGCACCTTTACTGTGAGCTTGCAATAATAAGCTAAGCTAAGAATAACATACATGTATGTGCATACACATATACACACTCACACACGACCTTAAGCAGACTGCCATCTAAGACGTGTGCAAATAAAACATGGGAATTTGAACTAAATGTACTGTGGTATGAATATGTCAATAAAACTGAATAAAAATATCAACCACCATAAAAATCAGTGAGCAAGAAGCTCATAACATTCTACAGCGATGCATACTTTAAGCAGCCAACTGAGTAAAATACTCCAGGCAGATAACAGGAATAGTGGCAGAATTTCTCCCTTTATTCATTTAGGACTTCTTTATTAAGCGCACAGTCTTTGTAACCCACTTAATAACTTTTTTTTTTTTTTTTTTTAATTTCCATAACACTTGATTTAAGGGCAGCACGGTGGAACAGTGGTAGCGCTGCTGCCTTGCAGTAAGGAGACCCGGGTTCTCTTCCCAGGTCCTCCCTGCGTGGAGTTTGCATGTTCTCCCTGTGTCTGCGTGGGTTTCCTCCGGGTGCTCTAGTTTCCTCCCACATTCCAAAGACATGCAGGTTAGGTGCATTGGCCATCCTAAATTGCCCATAGTGTGTGCTTGGTGTGTGGGTGTGTGTGTGTGTGTGCGCCCTGTGGTGGGCACCGCCTTGCCTGGGATTTGTTCCTGCCTTGACCCCTGTGCTGGCTGGGATTGGCTCCAGTAGTCCCCCGTGACCCTGTGTTAGGATATAGCGGGTTGGACAATGACTGACTGAGTAATACTTGATTCTTGATGACCAAGATTCTGCCAATTCATACTTACCCAGAATTTTACTTTGCTTATAAGCCATCATAAATCATCTGTTTATAGTGACAGAACACTTGAATGAGGTAATTTTGGCCACAATTAAAGAAGGATAATAGGAAGATATATGCCAAGATATGACACAACAAGATATCTAAACTCCACTGAACATGACCATTTTCTGTACAAAATAAATTCCACACAGACTGTCCACCATCCTGCAAGGGGTCCAAAATGAGAGAATATCCTTGCTTGACTTTATAGAAAGTTAAATATATGTACACAAAACAGGAAAACGAAAAAAAAAAAAAAAAAGAATACAAAAGGTTGGAAAACTCAAGGTTACACCTGTTGTTAAATCTTCTCATGTTCATTTGCACAAAATAAAATTGCACTTTTTGAAATCTTCATAACTGTCTCTGCAGTCTGCAACTCTCAACGAAATAGTTTTGTTAACATTTGGTACATTTATTCTTCAAAGAAAGTTGTTGAGAAAGTTACATTTTATTGAGCTATCTTGACTAAATTGTGCTTATAAATTAAAATAAAATCTCAAAAGATTCCCATTTAAAAAGCATTGGAAAATGTTCTAAAGTGTTTACTTTAAAAAACAGAAACATTCTGTGACCTTAACCTCTGATTAATTTGACTTGTTCAAAATTTCTCTGAGACAGGTTATTTCAACTTGTATGTTCTCCTCTTTTACACATCCAGCAGCTGATCATGGCAGCAAAACAGATCCCATATCCCTATTATAACTTTTTTAAATGCCAGTGGGAGGGAACTCGCCATCCTCTCAGGTGTTTGTGTGTATATGGATGGAATTCAATGTAGACTTTTTAATGCTCCATCAAGAATTGTATTTTAAAAATATGAGCGACACTTAGCCATAGACTCTCTACAACTAACAGGAAACATTACTATTTCAATACAATTGTTTCATCACCTTAGTTGGAATCTGGTGTCTATGGAAGCTGTAACAATAATAATTCTTTGCATTTATATAACATTTTTCTCACTACTCAAAGTGCTCAGCAATTGCTGGTTAAGGACCTTGCTCAAGGGCCCAGTAGAGCAGAGTCCCTTTTGGCATTTACAGGATTCAAACCGGCAACCTTCCGGAACAAGCTTATTTAGGCTCTGTTTTAACCTACATGATACTGTATAAAGCTATTAAAAACATGTATTCTGTTCAAAACACCTCTATTATTAAAAAAATAAAAATGTTCCATCTTTCAGAACAGTTAAGTCTCCAAATGCACCTGAATGTTATGCCATGCATACATTTTTTAACTTGTTTCAGTGTTTTAACCAATGTAAGTCTTTGACATTAATTAAAAAACATTGCTATTGTTAATCTTTAATCTTTTAACCAATGTTAATCATTAGTTTTTTCCACTTAAAGTTGTATGTTGATGTGCCATTTCTCTAAATGATTTTGCATACTCACACCATCTGTCTTTGCCAGGTATGTCCAATTTAGGTTTAAATGACCTGAAGCTTAACTGTCAAAGGCAGGAATCAATTGTGTTGAGGACAATGGTCTACAGCAATTCTCACTATGCTAACTATATTTTTTTCACAAGATTTTAGGTAATGGGAGCACTGCAACAGAACTAGGGATGTGTTGTGTTTTCTATTTTTTTAAATAAATGCACTATATAAATAAAATGTACTTTTATTTTATTATTATTATTATTATTATAATGAATCCTCGTTAATCATGGCACCAGAAAGTGGAAGCATGTTGCATGTTGGTTGGGCATGCAAGAAAGAATTTTACTGTACTCTGCACATACAGGTATGACAATACTACAACTATTACTTTAAACTCCCAAATAAAAAGTTTCCCATCTATGAGATGTGGAAGAATAATCAGAATATTAGTTACACATACATCTAATCATTTACCATTTTCTAAACCCACCTAATCCCCTTTAAAGCCGGGCATGGTAAAAGTCTATTCCAGTAGCATGAGGTGCGAGGCTGGAACAAACCTCACACATCGAGACAATACAAGTAGTGCACAAAAAGACACTTAAATTCTATTATGTGCCAGTCCTGCCTTACTGTTACATAACTAATAGTTAAATATAACTCCAAACAACTTAGGCAAAAGGCTACTTTCATACTGGACAAATGAGGGTCTATCCCTACAGCTAACTTTGGTCATTGAAACACCTAGGCATACTGTGATGTGTGGAATCAATAATCAAGCTAAAAACACATCACTGCTTCTTTCTCATCTAGGTTTCCAAATGCTTTCACACATCTCAAACATGAAGGAACTTTACAAAACCCACAAAGGATGCCTAGCACAGATTCAAGAGTCAATATAGACAGCATCACCATAGATCAAGGTTATGCAAAATCAGTTCTGGAGGGCTGTTGTGGCTCTGGGTTTTTGTTCCAAGCCAATTTCTTAATAAGAAGTCGATTATTGTGACTGAAGCACTTATTGCTTAAACAATATTTTTATGCTTCATTTTAGTTCTCTCGCTTGTGAAGATTCCCCACCCTTAATTGCTTATTTCAGTCTTAAACAGCTACATTCAAGGTCTTTAATTGCTCCTTATTAGAAACTAGACATTAAGCCTGTTACAATAACGGGAGCTAGAACAGTAGTGCATAAACATTAGTAGGAACAGTTTATATTAAATGGCGAGGGACCTTGACCTCATTCTGTTTCTTGTCTTAATTTTTTTTTTGTCAAACATATTTTTGCAAGAAGCCTAAAATAAAATAATAATAAAAATAAAATAGAAACGTATATGACAACACAGTAAGCATAATTAATATCGTCTTAGTATAAAACTTTGTAACAATCTGTAAGACACAATATCTGAAGAAGATATTTAGGAAAAATTTTCTATTTTTTTTACCTCATGAAATGTTTCCATAAAATTTAATTACAGACAACATTTCTTGTAAATATTCTGTCTGAGTTTGGCAAGAGTTTGCAACAGTTTCAGGACCACATACAACATTGACAACAACATCTGGAAAACGTCTAACTCTTGATAATGCTCATATAACTGATCGTGGCTGAATACTGAGTCTTTCTCTTTTAGCATTTTTCTGACGGTCATTTTCTTTTTCTTCAATCAATCTATTTGCTCGAATTTTTCTTTGTCTTTCAGCCTTTCCTTTGTTGATGTTTACTTGTTGAGCTGACCGTTCTTCCAGGAGATGTTTCTTATATAGGATTTGATTGTCCGTGTCTTTTGTCCTACTTGACGTGTCCTTTTTTTTGGGTGGCATGTTGTTAGTAGATACGTCCATAATATTTTCTCTAACAATAATACTGGCTTGTATGTGGCTGTAATATGCGTCACTATATTGTGTTTCTTTAATTTTCTCTTGCAGTAATACTGGTTTGTATTTCCATAAAATGCCTGTAATTTTCACTGACAGTAATACTGACTTTGTTGTCTGTAATATGACTTTAATTTTCTGTCACAACAGTGGGCAAATCAGCAGAGTGTCCCCAGCAACTGATGTAATGTGTGGCATGTAGCTGATAATCGTGCCTGTGGCGTCTCCCCAGCAAGTACTGTGCAGTTCCCCAGCAAGTACTTTAATCTGTGCTGGCGTGCAGCTGATTATTGTATGTGTGGCGTCTCCCCAGCAACGGATTTTATGTGCGCGGCAGTGACTACCTAATCAGCACTCTCCCCAGCAATGTTGTGCTTTATTTCTTATCATGCGCGGCCGTGGCAAGGCCATTCACTGTGTGCCAAGCTTCCACTGTGTGTGCGTCCATGGTGCCGTGCGCATGGGCGGGGCACGGCACGATGCACGCCGCGGCCCGCACATGCACACTTCACCAGAAGACACACACGCGGACACCTGGACGCACACAGGGGTTTTATTAAAGAGGATAAGATGCAAATGACAAAGGAATCAGCAGTTCTCCACTTAACTTGTTTCCATTTACATCTGTGGGCATTTATCATGAACTATGTGGTTTAATTAAAATATTTGGAAAGAAACAGAAGAGAAAAAAAGAGAAGGACTGAGGATCATTTGGATGATACAGTATCTTGGAAAGGAAAAACCTACTATATAAAAATAACCTGACATACTGTGTAGAATGAAAATAGTAATACTCCATAAAATTAAATCAGATATTATTGGCAAGGACTGCAATCTGATTAGGAAAAACACCTGCAGACACAACTGCCATCCAGGACCAACTTTGCAAACTCCTGCCACAGCCCATGGCCTCAAACCAGCCCCAGATGGCAGTCAGAATCCTAACTGAAAAAGGTTAAATCTGTTTTAACCTTTTTTTAATAAATAATATTCAAACAAATCATTAAAAATGGGTTAAAAGTTTTAGTATAAGCAGTTATGCAACCTGTTCTTCCAAAACTACCACTTAAATGGAGTAACGTAGCATAAAGGGTACATCCTGCTCTGATTCCCAGCCTTAGTTCTGCTGATACAAGCAGTTATTCAAACCATTTGAGGAACGAAACCAGAGAGCCAGCAGATCAGCTTCCCAGGCTTCTAATATGAACATCACTTTCTTGAGCAACGGTGGAACATTCTCTGTGTACAAATTTATTGCACAGCTTTGTGACAGGCTGGGTATTGAATTAAAACTACAAGACACATTTAGCAGAAGAAAAGCACACACACTTTAAAACAACACAATCAATGCGTTCTATACATTTACTATAATATAAACATTCTTCAAGAGTTGCAAACTTTGATTTTGACTGCAGAGCAAACTCAAAAATTTGAAATCTATTTCAAGTGCTGATCTTGACTATACAGCACTGTGCAGCGTCCTGTTTATAAGTTATTTAGCTACACACAGATTTATCACTGTTTCACAATCTCCTTATATCCTCATAAAACAGACAATTTCATTTGTCGAAACTTATTTGGGTTTCAGGTCATGTTCTATTTGCCATACCACCACAAACTCACTATATCATTCTGATAGGGGTCTTCACCTTCACTTTGTATCCACACTTCTGCAATGAATCCAGGGGACTGAGCATGTAGAAAATGCTTAGCTGCATTATTTTTAATTGGACTCATTAAGAAGAGTTAGATTTCAAGAGACTAAATAAAATGATTCAAGAGTTAGATGGGAAAATTACTAAAACAAATTAAGCTTAAAAACTGAGAACATGGGCAAGAAAATTGATAAACTGTAGTAGCACTGATTAAAAAAAATGGCCAAGCATTAAAACAAGTTCATCAAAACCTCTCTGAAATGAAATGCTGGTAAGTTTAAAAGGTTACCCTGAATTTCAGAAGGACAAGAGAATGACAAAAGCACGGCATGAACAAGAGTCCAACTGAAGGCAATGTCACATTCCATAACTTTTCTAGTGATTTACACAATTGAAGACTTGCATTTGCATAATCTTAGAGAGTCAGGGCAGTTGCAATGCGCTCCTGGGTTGATAGTTGTGTAGTGTGAAATACCCAGTGACAGAGTCCAACAGGTCTGCAACTTTAATTTTAACTTAAGTTGTAGGGGTGGCCTCTGTTTACGCAACTGCTGGCAAATAATGAAATACAATGTTTATAATTCAGCAACGAGAAATAAGGAATGCAGGTTTTTCAGACCTATTGAAAAGAAAAGAGGCTTGTCTGCCTGATGTCTCACGTTTTAAGTTTGACAATAGAATAGAGGGGGGGGGGGGGGAAAGGGCAGAAATTGAGCCTGATCTCACCGTACCTGCAATCCCTTTGCACAGGTACCACATCCATCCGTTTTTGGCAATGAGATCAGCAGCAGCCATCGAATCTGAGACTCCTTCCGAAACAGAAGTTGTCCATTGTGACGTCAGCCTTAGGGTGAGGCTTGACACCAATTAGCCTATCCTTTCATTTACGTTCAACTGCGCTAAATCAAATCCAAGGTCACAGGGAAAAAAGCCTATCCAGGCATCATCAGGTACAAGGAAAAAACTAACCACTGAAGGGGTGGAAAAATCAGTTTAGGTCTGTTCATAATTACAAACTCACTCATTGGTGCAATTGAAAGGAAGCACGACAACATAAAGCTGACTTTTTCAGTCCTAACAGTATAAGAATTTTGTGATAAAATGCAGGAAATTTGGTAATTACTGTATCTTGTAAAACACAATTTTCACAGACATATAAAAGAAGATAACTGCAGGAAAAAAAAAATCCCTAGCACTAGCAATTCATCATTCCATCTCATCTTTTGGTCCGTTCAGCAAAAGGTGCAGGATAATGTTTCAGTGAAAGTTTTTAATTGACATCAGGAACAGAACTTTGTGAAAACATTATAGGGAAATATTTTCATGAAACTTCTCATAGGACTCCATCGTGGCTCATTCCTGTGAGTTTAACTGGCCTTTCTTCCAATTAATATGCAGTTTAACATTTACTAAGTGGACGTGTACAGAATTTCACTCACGGTCAATGCACTCAGGTTACAAAATGCAAGGTTAAAAATATATATATTGAAAATTTGACACAGCAGACAGAATCATTCTCTTTCAAAAAGATTTTTGAGTACGTAAGAAATTCAGAGATATTTTACTCAGTTTAGCACAGACACATACAACTGACAAATCTTATACAGGTCAATGTAACAGCGCACTCATATAATATAAATGATGAAAATGATAAATACAATGACTCAAATGAGTCTTTTCCATTATTTTTGACAGCAAGGGTATATAGCTAACTAATTATGCAGCATGGATTACAACCTGTCATTGCACTAATGGAATTAATTTAACTAAACCTTGTCACTATGTTTGATGCAAGTCTGTAATTTTCCTGCCATCTGATTTAGTTCAGAATTTTTAACCTTTATCTTGATGAGCCCCTAACCACAAAGTCATATGGGTCACTGCAGTTTCTAAAGAATTCAACTGACTTACTACACTTATATTAATCATTAAATAATTTTGAAATACAATTGGCTAAAAAAAGGACCAAGAGTCAAATTCATATTTTTTATAAGAGTATAATTACAAGATTTTATGAAACTATCAAAAAGAACATATCTGGGTTTTGATGATCATCATCCTATTCATGTTCATTAGTAATTTATCACAATCATCACAGCTGGGAGGAGTCCCAAGTCTAAGTATGCAGTAGCAGTCGCATAGCAGGTACCAGGTCTGAAGATATGCCACTTGGCCCAGGTAACACACAAATTCACTCACACTTACGCTACCAAGACCCTGAAAATGTCTTTGAAAAGAGGTTGTACACCGGAGAGGATTGACAAAGTCCATGCAAATCCAGCAGGCATCCCAGCCGTGGAAACAAATGAAAATCCATAAACTATAACACAAAAAAACTGCCCGATGTACCACTGAGCCATGACAAAAACACACTCTAAAACTTAAAAGCCCAAAAGGTAAACTTGACAGATAAAGAATGGGAGTGTTAACTTGAAATTATGTTACAGGCTAGTTATTACAATTGGTGATACTTAAATGATCCTTCCCTGTGCAGCACAAAAGGGTGCTCTGACAAAGCCATCTCAATGCAAAACAAAACCAATTTGGCCAAAATATGCATAAACAGTGCATATATTCACAAAAAAAAAAAAAGCAAAAAGGATACAAAATGCAGCTAATTAAAAAATACCCTCCCGTTTCCCTGGGCATTTCTACTCAAGGTTTGAGACATCTATTGAGTGGGGTGGGTTGCTCACTTCTCTACATCTCCATTAAAAAACCCTTCCCAAATCACCTGCTGACTCTATGCTTAATGGCAGACTTGCCATAATAACTTGAAATCCCCCTCCTCTCCAAGTTCCAGGATGAGTCAAGAAAATCTCACGACCACCAGTCCACAATGCTCTCTGATGGCCACCAGACATCACTGCATAAGTATGCCTTTTGTACCCATTATAAAAGACTATCCTCTTGGGTAGATCCTCTGTTTCCTCACTTAAAAGGGCCACACATTCACATTCAGCCCCCCATAGGACTGTGTGCTGCTAACTAATCAGCTGTAAGGTAAAGTACAGCCTTTTACCCAGTCCTGCCTGACTACCTTTTGGATAGCCTAGCCACTACTACCACATGGAGGACATTAAAGGATTTTTCTTAAGACATACCTCACTCTGTTCTTTCTTGGTTCCAATGCCAATATTCTTTGTGGAGCATTCTGGACCTTCTGAGTGCTTAATACCCCACTGTGATCCCCTCCATCCACAATGATATACAGACACATTTTACCACTGTCAGTACCAGATTCTTTCACTCTCAGAGTTCTGCCAGGTCCTGACCCTCTCCTGTGGCAATGTTTCCTGTCTTATCCCACTAGCATCCCACAACACCTAACATAATCTTTAGAATTACTTTTAATAATTTTAACTGATCATATTTATACCATCATTCAAACTAAACGAGAGATTGCTACTTTAACAAAACCAGAGCACTAAAAAATATGAAATTCCACTTTCCACTATAGACTGGAAGCAAATCCCTAGAAACTTGTCACATTCTATACATTAAAAGACACAAGTGTGCTCTGGTTCTTTTGCATAGCAGGATTGTGTTTTGTCCACCAAATCTACTGTTCAGATGGACCCTGAGATGTCAAATTACACAAAGCTTGGGCATTCAACACATGCAAAGTACCACTATGTACCAAAAAAGAACCAGCTAAACAGGCCTCTTAAGAAAATGAAATGCATCTGTACATCGAAGGATTGCAACACATTTACAAAAAAAAAAGTTATTTTTGAGGAAAATATATAGTAATAGAAAAAGAATTATCCAGCCTTAGTCCATCCAGGCCTTTTATAAAAAAAAGTCTGTGCTTTACAGAGGATAAAGTAAAAAATAAAAAAAAAGCTTTTTTAGGTTATTTCTATCTTAAAGAAAAAAGAGGGAAAAAACTTAAAAATCAATTGGAGGCTCCAGCATATGGCAAAACTAATCAATTTTAAGAGACTCAACAAGCTATTTATAGACCATCAAAATTAAGTGCAATCAATTTTAAGAATCTTTACCCACCATCTTCCATTACAAATTATTGTACTTGAGATAAAGCATCATTTTAGCCACTAAACAATACACTGACATTTCTTCCATACAGTATAAATTATACAACTGCAACTATAAGAAAACAGTCTAATCCTGCTAATCTTGTAATAAAAAAAGGGCTCATGTGCATTTTACTTGTTTGCATAGCAAACTGGAATCTATACAACGAACAAAAGCTTCTAAATAGAAAGCAAATCAGACTTTTAATTTACAAGACCAATATGCATCTGCTCCTGATATCCCTCTGTGAGACTGCTCAGGTTACAGGTTTGGCATTCAGGTTAAAGACCCAGATCCTCTTGATCTTATTCTACCACTTATATTCTTAAGTTACATTGCACTTCGTTCACGCTCTCTGCCATTTCACAGCTTCACTAATGTATTGCTGTAAACTTTACTGTATCTGTGCTGTCTGCATCAACTGTACATGCAATATATTGTGTTGCACTATAACTACCAGGTGCTTCTCATAAGGCTAATTTAAAAACATGAAATACTATATGCAATCAAGATTTAAATGCAAGTCGTCTCAGGTGCAATGCTTTAAACTTTTAACTATCTCCATTAGAGGAGGATGGAAGTGTACAATATGTGAACAATGTGAAAACAGCACGTGAAGTAAGTTAAAGAGCTTTAAAAGTTCATTGGTCAGAGTCCAATCCCTAAACTGGAGAAACAGTTCATTTCAAAGTTAAGCATGTTCATATTTAAGATTAAGGGTTTTTAAACATTATATTGTTTCAAATTGTAAAATATCTGTACTAACAGAACAGCTCTTTAGCTAATGATACACATCTTAAAAAAGATCAAAGTAATACAATACTGAATGAAATACTAGCCTTAACTATGAAAGCAAGCCCTTTACTTCTAGATGTTGAATAGTTATACAAACCATTAATAGATGGGTGACTCTAATGGCCAGGACCCTGAGTTATGATGTATTACTGTCTTAATAAAGATGCAATCCAAACGAAATAAAGAGTACAGTATTCCCAGATAAATGTACGAATGAGTGAGGCATGGCACTCTTCTGTCGAGAGTGTCAGTGGGCGGCAGACCTTTGGCGTCTGTCTGCTGGCTGGTGCCTAACAACGAGCTCCTGTGTACACAAAGTAAATCCACCTGTAGTTCCCCTCTAAATTCAATACAGGGAAGGGTGGCATAAACAATTAAACGGAGGGTGCTTTCTTGTCTGGACATACTGGTTTACTATCAAGCAGTCTCAGATAGCATTCAGGAAGAAGTATGGTGTTGGAGAAACACAGCCAAAACATCTTATTCAGAACCTGGCATACTGGAAGCTAACTGAAAAGGTTGCAACACGTTGTGGGTGACGTCCACAGTTGTCTCCAGTGTTTGCCAATGAAACCTTTACGATGCCTTGCCTAAGAGATGGGAAGGTCTTATTCGACATGTCATAGGGCTGCAAAGAAATCATTACAACATGCATATTTTTTTACTGTTGTTCAGGAACAGAAGGCAACCAATAAGGAGAAAAAAATCTCAATGTTTCCAAGAGTGTGATTGTATCATTTACACATCTATCAAAGTATGCACTGCATTTATTTAATTTATATCGCTTCATTATTACATGAATAACACATCATAGCTCAGGGCCTCACTCATTAGAATCTCCCTTTACTATCACAATGGCTCCTCAAGGTGACAGTCATGATGGTAAAGTGCAGTTAGACAGATAAGGCTCCCAAATTCAAAGACACATATAAACATACTGAAACCTCTTTGGAAGTGTAGATTTAATACAGTATTTATTAAATACTAAATGTAATATTGTATTTATTTACTTATAATACACGTCTACCAGTGGGGAAATAAAATGACCAAACATAGAATTAAGTTATAAAAACGTATGAAAGACGAGCACAGAGTACATTGTACTTTTAGAATAAGCTTTCACAATTCTTTTCCATTTTCTGAATGATATTCAAACTTTTTTTTATTTTAGATTTCAGTTATTTTAAGAATTTTAAGAATTATATCAAATACTGTAAAATAGAAATGTAAAACAAATTTAATGTAATAACATTCCACTTTTAACCAGATTTTCGCATCTACTCGTAGGTGGTCAAATTGCTCTTGCGACTCCAAACTAGATTAGAGGAATACTCCACCCAAAAATTGCTTTTTAAGTTACTTATCCCAAATAGTTTGTAGTTTGTAATTTCATGTTTTAATGCAGAAAGAAAGAAAACGAATTATGATATAATGTAACAAGATGGTTTCCCATTCTGTTCAATGGTAATGTGTCCATGAAAAATAGGAAAAAATCCCACATATTTTATGTTGCACAAACCACATGTCCATTACCCATTTGTGTGCTCAAGACATGCAAAATGCATGCATTTTTGCTAAAGTACTCCTATAATACCGTCCATTTAAATTTAGGATCTGCCTCTCCCCCTCATTCCTTTGTCAAGTGTTCTGTCTTCAATTTAAATGCACATTACTATGTAAATGTGTAATTCCTGCAGTATTAAGTATTAATATTATTCCATGGATGTTTTCAATATTACCAGTACATTCCATTATTCCATAAATTGTTATCTCACAGTCTGCATAAAAACATGACAATAAAAATTTTCTTGGTTATCACTAAAAACTACAGTTTACGCAACACATAAATGGGAATATTTATGGGTGAAGTATTCCCTTAAGTAGGATTAATAATGGATGGATGACTGGGTTTGGAAAATTCCTGGATAGTATATTGCTAAAAGCCTCATCCAGTGCAAGTTACAGTTTTGTATCTGATGATGCTAGGAAGTGTGCCAGCTTGCCTCACAGTTAAAATTCAATTACTTAGGTTCATCAAATGGAATGGTGGACTTATACTAGTTACTCTGTTTAGGTTTGGTTCATTCCTTGTAGATACTTCTGACTCCTCTGAACACAAAAATTCAATTATGCAGGTTCAGTAAATGAGCTAATGGACTACTGCTATATTTTGAAGTCAATTTCATTTGAGAGCTCACTGGGTAAAAAAATAGGAACCACTAGCGGGGAGACTAATGAGGAGAAAGGACTGAAAGCTATTCATTACTTCAATTTTTTTAATCCAAAAACAAGCTTAGGTTGCAAACAATTTAAAAACATACGATTTGGTTTTAATTAATGAAAAACTGTTATTAGGCAAAAATAAATACTAAATTACTTAGAACACCATTAATGTTGTATCTAACTATTCTACCAAAGCTATTCTGCATCCTGTTCACTTCTGTCAGAGTCTTCATGCTGGTGGATGGAAGTGTGCAGCTCATTGCAAATAAGTTGTTCTTGCTGCCTGTGCTGTTCTGCCATTTCTAAAGGCAGCAGATTTCTGAAATCACAAGAGAGATGGTAAGCAAAACTGCTTGCTGAGTCATCTGTAAAACCTTTCAGAGTGCTTCATCAAACCGAAAAAAAAAGAATGTTATCCCTGTTTCTACGTTCCATGCACAATTTCCTTTATGCACCAAATATGTTAAAAAATAATTAAGAAAAGAAAATATAATACATATTGTTTCACTTTGAAAACAACACAGCTGTTTACACATGTTCATGAAGGTTATTATGGCTTGCTTACTCTTCCAATAATACCGTTAATTAGTGATTTAGATTTAGTAACAATTGTGTGATGGACTGATTGCAACAAAAGAATACACAAATTATTGCCTGTACATCCATTATTAAGCTTACTGAATCAGATTCATATTCTTAGGGAGCAGAAGTATACCATAGCAACATCAGTCATGAGACTAACATGAATTGGGCAACAGTTGGAATGTGAGAAAAGAAGTACAAATGAATCATACATAACAAATAAAAAATATAGTAATGATCTCTGGCCATGCCTGACTAGAAAGGCGCACCATTTCATGTCAAATGACTTGCCGTACTTAGCCACCTAATACAAAAACAGGAATTACTTTTTATTAAAATATTTTGTTACAATTGGTGCTGGTTAGTATGACCAAAATTCTATATCACGGTATTTTTCAAAAGTATACCAGTTTCACAGTATTCAACGGTATTTTTTTCCCATGCACGAGTGGATGTTAACCACATTTTCTACTGCAATTACTTGCAGTAGACTGTCTAAGAATAATCTATTCCACTGTCAAGAGTATTTTACATTGTACAAACAACATTTTAATGTGCACACAAGTATTTACAGGTTTGCATGGCCCCATAAAGTGATAGTTTTCAAAGGGGCACCAATAAAGAGAAGGAATCACATTGCATGACAGTTGCAATCAAAATATAGAACCTTTTAATCAAACACATTTTGCAAGCAACTTAAACTGTAATTTTGACAACATATTTTCAACCATCTAAAGAGGCATTTAGACTTAGTAAAATATTCAGAGGTGCCTGTCAAAAGTTGTATTGCACTGAACATGTCTTAGAAAAGGAATGAATAGTAAATATTTTTTGTAAACCAACTACACTTTCTGTTAATGTTAACAATCTCTGTCCACTGACACGTCAGCTATATGGATTGTAATGGCATTGGTTGTCTTGATCCACCGCCTGCTTTGTTTGTCGTAGGCAGTACCTCTAGCAAACGCGTATACAAGTGACGTCTGACTCAAGTGTCCTCTAGTTTTTTCAGTTTTATCTGAGGACGTGGAGGGTGCCAATCTTTGTTCCATACATTCATGGTACTCCAAAGCATGTGTGCGGCTAAGGAGGTGCAGCAAATTGCTCGTGTTGCTGCCTCCGGTGACAACTTTAGCTCTACAGCATTTGCGGCAAATAGTTGTTTGGTCCACATCCGACCTTTTAAAACCAAAGTATCTCCAGACAACAAACATGGCTCCTTTTTCAGCAAAAGTTCTTCTGTGTCATCATGTTCAACTGTATCGTCTGCTACAGCTTCAGTTTCGGAATGTTCTCTGTCCATTTTCACCGCTCAAAAACTCCACTAATGTATGTACTCCGATGCATGCGTGTTTAGCAATGTAGCAGTGAAAAAGGTCCCCCCTTAAACAGTATCCTGCTGCGCCATGTTCCAAACATTGTTTAGGCTATTTAAATTGGTGTTGCGATATAAGGAAAATCCATATCATGAACCGGTATACCTCCCAGTACTACTTACAATGGGAGCAATCACTAATTGAGTTTTGAATGGTTTTTGTTAAACCCATGCATGCAGTAACAAGTTTCATAATGAATAAACTGAATTAGATGGTACTGTATATTATTAGCCTAAGTAAGGTAGGGAAAATACATACATTCTTAAAGTAGCTTAATCCATATTTATAATTTTGTTTTTTATAATTGCAGTTCCTGCTAAATTTTAAGACTTTTCATCAAACATGGCATGCTCATATTCAGACCTCACAATCCAAAGTCCTCCAGTTCAAATTTCATGCTTAATCACTATCAGTATAGTGTGTGCATGTTCTCCCACTGTCTGCATGAGGTTTCCTCCCACATATCAAAGACGATACTCTAACTGGTTAATTGGTTACTCTAAGCTGACCCGGCGTGAGGGTCTCCTGCAATGGACTGGTTTCCTATCCAGGATTAGATCTTGTCTTGCATAAAGTGCTGCTGGCATAGGTGCTGGTTCAACAAAACAAGAACTAAATACAGTAATCCCTCCTCGATCGCAGGGGTTGCGTTCCAGAACCACCCGCGATAGATGAAAATCCGCGAAGTAGAAACCATATGTTTGTATTGTTATTTTTATATATTTTAAGCCCTTATAAACTCTCCCACACTGTTAACATTATTAGAGGCCTCTAGACATGAAATAACACCCTTTAGTCAAAACTGTGCTCCATGACAAGACAGAGATGACAGTTCTTTCTCACAATTAAAAGAATGCAAATATATCTTCTCTTCAAAGGAGTGCGCGCATCAGGAGCAGAGAATTTCAGAGAGAGAGAGAGCGCTCGCTAAGAAAAGCAAACAATCAAAAAATCAATACGTGCTTTTGTGCTTTTAAGGATGCCGAAGCACCGCGATAAAGCAGCATTTTTTAGAGGAGTGTCCGTATCTTCTAAGCAAACAGCCTCTGTGCAAACAGCCCCTCTGCTCACACCCACTCCGTTAGGCACAGAGAACATCAGAGAGAGAGAGAGAGAGAGAGAGTGTGAGATTAAAGCAAACAATCAAAAAATCAATACGTGCTTTTGGGTTTTTAAGAATGCCGAAGCACCGCGATAAAGCGGAATTTTTAGAGGAGTGTCCGTATCTTCTAAGCAAACAGCCTCTGTGCAAACAGCCCCTCTGCTCACACCCACTCCGTTAGGCACAGAGAACATCAGAGAGAGAGAGAGAGAGAGAGTGTGAGATTAAAGCAAACAATCAAAAAATCAATACGTGCTTTTGGGTTTTTAAGAATGCCGAAGCACCGCGATAAAGCGGAATTTTTTAGAGGAGCGTCCGTATCCTCTAGGCAAACAGCCCCTCTGCTCACACCCCCTCCGTCTGGGAGAGAGAATGAGAGAGACAGAAAAACGCAAACAATCAAGCACTGTGCGGGAAGCATATCTTATATCATTGAGGAGTTTTATTTAATATGTAATACATGCTCTGATTGGGTAGCTTCTAAGCCATCCGCCAATAGCGTCCCTTGTATGAAATCAACTGGGCAAACATACCATAAATTAAAAAGACCCATTGTCCACAGAAATTCGCGAACCAGCGAAAAATACGTGATATATATTTAGATATGCTTACATTTAAAATCCGCGATGGAGTGAATCTGCGAAAGTCGAAGCACGATATTGCGAGGGATTACTGTAAGAAAATTTGAAAAAAATTGTTTAAAGGATGGGTGGATAAATAGATGCATGTGATTCTGTGGATGCACACTGCCTTCTAACAAAATACGTTTTCTGTTTACTGTTTAAAGTTAAAGTTAAAAATGTTTTCCTAAAGCAATGCATTACCTTATTCTAATTATTAATTTCATGGCAAAAAGATAAAAAACAACTGCCATCTCAATACATATTTCCATATTAAAAACACGTTAGAATATTTACATATAAAAAGAGATAAAAACAATACTATTTGTCAGCTATAAGCAAGCAGAATGAAGTGCATTTCAGGATAAATAACAAAACACTGCATGGCGCTGCTAGTTAGCCAGTATTGCAAACAGAAATAGATTTGAACAAAAATAATGAGACTAAAAGAGGTAAGTATATTGCAAATGAAGGCCACTCACCTTCTCTTTGTCATTTTCAAACTCTTGTCCTTTTATTATTGGGAATATAAGTTTATTTTAAGCTTTCCAGAAATCTAGATTTTATAAGCCTGATACAATGCACTTGGGTTCAGGAGACACAGTGAGTCGATTCAGCTCTGTCACAACAACACATAAAAGAGCAGTTAAGGAGGACTAAATGCTTACAATCAATAAAAAATGATAGTATTCCAGGTAATTTAAAAAGAAAGAGAAAGATATCTGTCACTCTTCTGCAATTTCAGCATTAAAACTAGGTACAAAATCATAACTGCACAAAGCAATGCCTATTCAAAATGAATATAAAATATACAGAAGGCCAAAAGGGCAGAAGCAGTTTATAATTCCACAATAAAAAAAGATGCACTTGTGGGGATTTTATATGTATAGAAGATGTATTAAAATAAAACGTTTTAAAACATAAACTTTAATACATTTATTGTTACATGCTGGGAGTATGGAGGTGCAGAGGGGAGCTCTTAAACCTCAGTTCAGCTACCAGCTGGATTTCGGGGATATCTCTGTATATGTGAGCCTGAAATGTGATGACCTGGTGCTCGTTTCAGAGCTATCTCCTGTATTGCAATTGAAGAAAACACATCCTATGCCTTTCTGATAAGATTCACAAATTTTGAAAGTTATTCACTGACAAGAAAATAATCTACAAACTTTATTAAACAGGAATGTGATAACTAAATGTGATTTCTAGAGGTGCTCATTTTTCCCCATTATCTTTATGAGGAGTTTAGA
Source organism: Polypterus senegalus (assembly GCF_016835505.1). Taxonomy (NCBI): domain Eukaryota; kingdom Metazoa; phylum Chordata; class Cladistia; order Polypteriformes; family Polypteridae; genus Polypterus; species Polypterus senegalus. Next base: position 76,603,722 of record NC_053167.1, read on the forward strand.
TGTATTAGGCAAAGGCCATTAGATATTCTCAGACCAGTCTGACAAATAAAGGCAGGAGACAACTAAGGCATTAAAAGAAGTAGTAAAAGCAGCTTAGGATAAAGCACGACCACTAAGTCCCATCTGGAGAGAAAAATTCATGAGAAAGGGTTTATTTCTAACACAATAATAATTCTGTTCAATACACGTGAATTCCTCTGCCAGGGAAGCAGATTAAGCCGACAGAAACCATTTGCACGCTCAAAGGAATGGTTAAAACAGGAAACAAAAAAACAGCTAACCAACCCCCCACACCAAGGCGAGTGTGCATTCCCTGACATTTTCTTTAGTGTTTGTGGCTATGAACATGGTTGACATGATATCCCACTAAAATTAAGCTCAGAGTGATAGAAAGGGTACAATGACTAGTGTACGTCTGGTTTTACTGTTTTCACTGTACATTCAACTAGTAAAAGCAGAATAGCAATGAAAACAAAAACCTTACCAAATATATTAACATGCAAAACAATTCTACCTGCACCCTATGTGTCCTTGTGCAGGTGTATGTCAGTTAAAGATGAGCTGAAAGCACACAGGTGAGTCCATTAAGGTTTTTTTTTTGTTTTTTAATAACGCAACCACTGTGAATGAAGGCACAAGCAAACCCTGAAAGCTTTCAGCCTAATTAGAGCTCATCAGTGTGGCTGAGCTTTTAACAGCAGCTCCACAGAAAATGTTTTTTGTATGCTACACCACAATTCAGCTGCAAAAATAAGAAATTTCAAAAGGTAATAACCCTTGTCTTGGGTAAAAGATAAATTCATGTCTTAGAGTTTTCAAAAAGCATTGACACCAAGGCCAGCTCTTTGAATTAAGGAGTACAAATTACTCAAGCTCTGATGAAAAGGACATGGTAAAGATATCCCTCTCATATCTGAAGTAATAGGACTCAATAAAAAATTACTTTAATGATGTATACAACTGTGATTATGAAAAAGTAACATAAAAAAAAATCCACTAGACTGAGCTAACAGCAGGATCTAAGGCCACATTAATGCACACTGCACTTGCACCTCCATTGCACAGCAGTACACTCTACATAAATTCAGTATATGGACAACCTGCCTCACTGATTTTCGATCAAAAAATGCAGGTACTAAGAAAATGTATCACTCAAGATGTTTCCCACCTGCAGGTCAGATTGGAGACCATGCACTGGCACAGCACATTGCCAGACTCACCAGACGATGAAAAACCTCAGAATCCTGGTTGGCAATCCACAGGCAGACACGTGATCCAATTCCTCCCCCCCCAAAATAGAAATGACCTTCTATTTGCCGCAGCCAGGTGTTACATGGGCATCCCGCTGGCTTGGTCCAGCTGCTCGGGTCCTCAACAAGGAGGATCCTGTAAGCCGGATCACCCTCAGGGAATCGGACCACATCTCCAAAGAGACACAGTACTGAAGGAGTCCAGTCTTCGACTGAGGTCACTGGATAGTGTTCCATGTCTCATAACCATAAAGCAAAACAGGAAGCACCAGTACTCTAAAGATTTGGACCTTCATCCATTTGCAAAGATATTGGGAGAGCCACACAACCCTTTCTAGACTACCTCATAATCCCCCATACACTCCCAATCAACTGACTTCATAAGGAGAGTCACTTCAGGCAGGAATGGTAAAGGTAAGTACAGTAAACTTCTTGACAGGGTCGACATTCATTCACAGACAGAAAACTGCCAACGGCTGTGAGCAAGAGGTCATTAAAGGCTGGGATCTTGGTTTTTATCCAAGACACTCTTAAACCCAGACACTCAAGACTCCTCACTCAGAGCCTCCATTAACTCTGCAAAGATCATAGCATCATCAGCAAAATCAAGATCAGATCAGATCTTTTCTTCAACAACAGATGGCCCACAGCTTATGGACCCCACAACCCTGTCCAAAACCCAGTCCATGCAAGCACTGAACAGAGTACGAGCAAGAACACACCCCTGATGAACCCCAAAATCAACTGGGGAAGCAGCACTCACAGTACAGTATAAAGGCCGGCCATGATAACCAGAAAACTTGGGGGATATCCCACAAATTCTCAGGATGTGCTACAGGGCAGCTTGATCAACTGAGTCGAACACTTCACGAAAATCGATAAAGGCTGCAAAGAAACTCTGCCGATATTCGCTTTTGCGCTCAATGAGAATTCTCAGTACTAGGATACAGTTGATGGCAGACTTCTTAGGCATAAAATAAGACTTCTCCGGTCACTGGTAGGTGAGCAGATGAACACAAATGAGCAGCATTATCCCCGTGTAGTTGCTGCAATTGAGGCAATCACCCTTCCCTTTCCATATAGGGAGTTGGGCTGACGCCTGCCTCCTAAATGGGAGCAAAGATAGCTTGCAATGCCAGGAGGACAGTCTACCACCAGCCTAGAAGTTCACCTCGGATATTTGCATTTGCACTCCTTGAGAACCCTCAGTGCCAGGATGAGGTCAATGGTAGACTTCTTAGGCATAAAACCAGACTGCATCTTTTTTTTTTTATATATAAATGCCCAAGAAGTTTACCAGCACTTAACAAATTAATAAATGTATCCAACTATAGCTGCACATTTAATTGAGGGCCTTTCCACAAGCTATCCTAACTCGATCTACTGAATCACCTTCATTTTTTCCAGGGGTGTGTGGAAAGGTGGGCTTTGTTGTAATTCTGCTAAAAGAGCTATTCTATTATAACAGCATGTCACTACACAGAAATCAAAACTGCTAACAACTCAAGCAATTTGGTTGAACTTGGATATCAAAAAACAAAGTTGAAATTTGTATAACTTTCACTCCTCCAGTTTTTAATTAAACACTTCTTTATGGCAGAACAGAAATGTTGCCCAAATACCTCAACACACAGAAACAGGAAAAAATATAATTTTGTCAGCTTAAAAATCTCATTGTTTTACACCTTGTCAATTAACATTTCATAGTCATGCTCATGGTCCGTTTTCTGAGTGATGCTTTCTGTTTCATAAGAAATTCAGACTGTTGAGAAATAATCAGTTCTGTTACCTGTAACAATGTCTATGTTTTTTTCATAGTAATCTCTCCACTGAGCCATAATGCAAATTTTGGCCTTTTAAAATGCAGTTACAGCATGCACATAAACAAAAAGCTTTAAATTATACAGTGGGTTTTATCACTAAGGAGATTCACAGAACTGAAAGGTTTAGCAACTTGCCATGTTTCAGATAGGTCAGCTAGGAGACATTTCCTTGAAAGGTGAATTGGCAAGTCTCTGTCAATTGGTATCAGTTTACACAAGCAACACAAGAAATATCTGGTATCTGAGTGAACACCTGAAAAAACTGCAGGCTGTCCATTAATGATGTTGGGTTTAAAATTACTGTAATTATTCTTTTAGATGTAGGCTGGGCAAAAAAATATATATATTTTAGTGAGAAATAATGGTTAAGTGTGTAAATGACAAAGGTGTCCAACAAAAGATTAGATTTTCCTCTATGTGTCTAAAAAGCAGAGTAAGCCCCAAATGGCAGCAGCCATATTACATGCACTTCAGAACAGGTCATCCACCTACAACAGCATGTTCCGGCCCAACCAGTATGTGGATGGAAGACCACCTAGGAAAAGCTTGGGTTGCTGCTTGAAGAGGTGTTGGTGACGCCATTTGAGATTGCTTAACCTGATGGGGACACTGTGCTGTAAAAATTGCAACATCCTTTGGATGAAACATAAAACCGAGGTCCTGAGTCTCTGTAGTCATAAAAGATCCCTGGGCATCCTACGTAAAAAGAGTGAGGTGTCCCCTAATGTCCAGGCTAGTCATTCTGGCCCTCTAATCATGCCCTGTCTCTAAATGGTTATCTTCACCACCTAATAGCTTATATGTGGTGTATATACTGGCGCAAAAGTAGCTGCTGTCACATCATCATATAGTGGTGGTTGAAGTGGCTCCCCGTTCACTATGAAAAGTGCTTTCAGCAGTAAGAAATGTGCTGCATAAATGTAAAGAATTAGTTTCATCATCATCATTATCATCATTATTATTATTAATTGACAGTTATTAGGTCCGTCAAACACTAAAGCCAGCTGATGAGAACACAAACAGTCTGTTTTTTCTTAATACACAAAATAACAAATATTTTAAAAAATGAATATCAAAATAAGATATACAAATATAAATGATTACACACTGCTTCCTGGGTTGCATGGTGGATGATGCTCTTGTCTGTATTAGTAATACTGATTTCAAACAATATATTGAGTAACGTTGGATTTTATTCAGAATAAGCGGTCACATAGTAAAGCTGAAGTGCATCAAGTCATTTTGACCATTCTACTTTTAAGCCCAAACTGCCCAAGCTGCCCAAGCAAGGATGCCATGCCTTCCATCTATTTCTGAAAATGAATCAAATGCTGGTACTGGCTTCCTGTGACACTGTAATTAACATTTCAGGGTTCACAAAATATATAAATGGACTGCTTAATGTGAAAAATATAGTATCTTCTTTGTTCATAAGTGCTTTACCGATTGTTTTTCTTTTCCGTTTTAAATGACTTTGTCAAGGTCACACAGTATGTCGGCACTTTAAGTGAATCAGCCATCTATGCTATTTGAAGCCTAGCTCCTTGGTCGTTAGACCACACTGTCTAAGTTTTTTGGAAATTGTTATTCTCCAGGTTCCACTGTCATCCATTTAAATCAGTACATATTCTGCGGTTAGCCTACCTTTGAAGACAGTGATCCCAGCAAAAATGCAGCCTTCATGGTCTGATCTAATTGCAAGTTTTACAGAAAAGAACAGGTAACGCAAGTAGAATCGATTGACTCTGTATTCAGAGGCTCTCTAAATTGCTTTAAGTAAGCTAAGCACCATCCAGCAGTCTGTGCTCTTTAAGCATTTTCCCAAGTTAGTGGTCTGGCAACCTTCATATTCATTTTACTGCAGACCAGACTATCTATCACAGCAATTGCATGATTAATACTAACGGTATTCTTCAGGGAATTAATAATAGAGAAATACTAGCGAAGGATGATTCAGCATGCCGGCATAAACCACACCAGGAGCAAATCTATTCATCAATTAGAGAATCAATAAAAAAGTACCATAATATCCATACTTGTATTTTTATTTAACAAGATAAATCCTAGCAAGCTACTGTTATAAAGTGCACAATATGACTGCAGTCAGCACTAGTTTTACTTGTGAAAGAGTAAGAGCAGGATAAAAATGACACATTGAAGACAGTGAGAGTGAACTTGTGACAGGCAATAAAGGCTGCCACAAACAACAGTAAAAAATAAAAAAACATTTTCTTTTTTTTTTTTTTTGGTTTTGCCACTGGTCATACACAAGTTCTATAATGATTAGAAAAAACTGCAACAGTTAAAAGAATGTGTCACCTTACATTTGTAAAGCATCCTGGGATGTAGCTCTTAGTAAACCAAGTAAGGATTAATTGATTAAAGAACTTAAAGTACTGACAGCCAAGACACATCTAGTGGACTACATCAACTGTAACAGTGCATGGAGCACAGCACACAATGCAGTCATCTCTAAAATTAAGCAGCAAGAGACCCAGCTTAACTCTAGCATGACTGGAGGTATATAAGAAAATACTCCAAAACTGATAAATTCAATTTTCTATAAAGAAATATAGACCTACAAAAGTGTACAATCATTAATAAAACATTCTCCACTCCATGTGTGATTATGACATATAAAAATCACAGCATGTAAAATAAACAAGTGTGCACATCACATGTAATCCATACATGAGGGAGACTAAGTTCAGATAAACTGGAATGCCATTCACTGTTTTGACTGATACACTTTGCCCCTTCCTGACTCAACATCAGATATTGTGGATATGGGAATCAAACAACTGCTTTTTTTGCTTTTATTCCAGTCTCCTAATTTACAGCAAATGAATAACAAAACAGACAAATTTCAACTTAAATGATAATTTTAGATCAAATATTATCAAATAAATAAAAAACAAATTAAATTACATAGTTTATTTTAAGGTGTGCATTATAATATCAATTCCCATAGCAGAGTTACTTAGAGAACAGCTGTTCAGAGACCTATAATCTTAGTGTATTTATCATTGTTGAGCTAAACACTAATTTAAGACCGCATTCAGCACAGCAGCGGAAAGTTACACAGCAAGGAAAAAAATAACAGTACAGCGGTAGCACAAAACACCTTACGAGCTAGCAATACAAAGTCAGATAATAAAAAAGAAGAGTTAACTTTTCAACAGTCAGGCACACTGAGAAATCACAGCAGACATTACAAGAAGAGAGCATGAGCTGCAAGATGAAAGAGTACAGACTGGAACTCAACCTAGGACGTTGGAGTCACTAGGAGATATGTTGGCATATGCAGAAACATACACCATCAAATACTACAAGCCCAAATCCTAAACAAAACGCACATGAATGAAATCTTAAGTGCAAGTATTAACCTTGACAGCGACTACAAGAGCACTGACATGATCCATGATGCCAGAACCTCCTTTAAAGAAGAACTCCAGAAGTCTTGCACAAGATGGCCCTTTTTATTTACACTCATAAAGCTGTGGGTGCTGGAATCAGGCACACCATGAAAAGGACTGTTACTATATAAATGGAAAACAGAGATTTGCAAACAAAAATATTATTTGAAAACAGAAAGCATGGGCCATTCTGATGCTGACTCTTACTGTGATATATTTCAGAAATAATCCCTTCAGTCCTTATCATACAAGGAGGTTTATGTGCCTGCCCTTTAAGTAATACAGGCATTTGATCCAGAAGCTGCAGCAGCAGTCTGGTTTTGCCTGATCACTGCATTTATTTCTTTTAAAACTCATCCTTGCATATTAAATGGACTGGTGGTAAATCTTTAGTGCCAAAGAGAGCCAAGGAGGGTGTTTAACACATAGTTGGCTTCTTCTAAGATAATAACTGCCTGGTGGTATCCATGAAGGGTTTATATCCACATTATAGTCATTCAGCTCTGATTTAGTGCAGAGACTCCAAAGTGCACATCATCAATCAATTTATCAATAATTCAAACTCATCTCTGTGCATGACACTGTAATAAATTGAATGATATAAAATTATTAGGAATGATAAGATTATTATTATTATTAGAGTTTTAAAATAGTTATAAAAATACACTTAAACATTCTTACAGCTATTTTCTAAACCTGTTTATCCTGAGCAGTGCTGTGGAGCCGATACCACCCCAAGCATTGGGGGCAAAGCGAAAAACAATCCCTAGGCTGTGCATCAGCCCTTTGCAGGCTGAACACACGCACTCATATATACAGTATATCAGGGACCAACTAACCTGCATGTCTTTGAACTGTGAGAGGAAACCATATGGACAAGGAGAGGACATGCAAATTCCACACAGGGAGCAAAGAGAGTTGAACGCCTCAAACATGTAAGAGATAATAATAAATAAAAGACCGTGATAATAGCAAGACTGAGACCAAGTATAAACTTGAATTAGTGATTAAAAAAGGTATTTGTTGCTTCCAAATAATACCTAAGACAATTTGCAAAGCACAAGAGAACATATATATATAATGACTGATCGGTAAGATGGTTCTCCAAAAATTATGATCAAGTTCTCCACTATCACAAAAATGAAGCTGACAGTCTTTCTTATATTGCTTAATCATGTAATATATTAAATGTAAAAAAAAAAGTTCTGAAAAATCCTTTTTTTGATTCTCAAGATGCAAAGTGTCAGGCAATTCAATCTATGCAATGTAGATTGCTTTATTCTTCAATCAGTATTACTTCAGCCTATAAAAAGAGCACAACTGTCATGATTAGCTAAGCCCAGGCAGACAAGGTAGCAATCAATGGCAGCTATTTCAAACCAAAAAGCAGATTAATCCTATTAATCAAGAATATTTTAAAAAAGATTGATTTCAATCGTTGACAGTGTATTTACCATTGATGAAGAGGTTGTTGGTGATTGTAAGAAATAAAAAGTAGAGGTAGGAGTTGAAATGAGGTGGGTTGTGAAACTATGCGTTAACCTGAAAAGATGATAAGTAAAGAAAAAAACAAAATTGAGAATGGGTGGAGAAGGAGAACTTCTATACAAATACATTTCAGTAATGATCCTTATGCTTGTATATCTACTAGATACAGAATATAAGATTCAAGAAATAAAAAACTCAGCAAGTTTGTAAGCTCACCTTAACATTGTCACACTGAAATAAGCTGAATTTCAATATACTATGTAACAATCACATAACAAGAGAATTTTGAAAGAAAATAATTAACAAATTTTGGAGACTACAACTGAAAAATGACTTCATTCAGAAACACAATATATATATATATATATATATATATATATATATATATATATATATATATATATATATATATATATAAATATAAATAAAGCAGCAAGATGCAAAATGTACAGTAGTTTCCACTAATGTCAATTACTGAAAAAATACAAATGATAAACAATTACTGTACTGGAACTTGTACACATTAATTAAAATGTATTATACACATCCACTGCATATGCTTAACAAAACACATTCTGTTTAAGCATGGATTACGTAATTTCAGTAAAATTGCTGCATGTTGTCTCATTCAGGACTAATAGAAACAGTTTCCAACCAGTACCATGTCTGTGTGCCCGTTTCTTTGGTTTACATTCAGTCTTTATTTTACACATTACTTTTCAACGAAACACCATCAGAAATAACTGTGCAAAACAAGCCTTCATCGAATGACAAAGAAATTTCTGCATGAACAAAATAATCTTATACTCAAGCATAAAACAGGGTTAACCGATTACCAGCTTTGTAAAAACTCCTCTGTATCTGTACTTTCCTTATTCTTTTATAAACACTGCAGATGCTTTGGCAAACTAAATATGGCACCAGGGAACTTAGATGGCACAGTGGCTAAACGAGGCAAAATGGTGCAACAAATCAATCATATAATTTTGAAAAATAGGTAAACAAATGTTAGTCTTTCATTTTGACTAGAAGCTATAGTAGGTGTTATCAGTTCTGGTATTTTTAAATAATCTTTAAATAGTCTTATTTAATATTGCAGCAAAAATAATTCACAACTAAACTTTTTGATAATAGCAGCTGCAAATTTTTGCTGGCCTGCCTCTTAGAATTGTGAAAAATGGGTTGGTTGTGTCCGACAAGCATTCCGACAGATGATGAAGATACAGTCAGTGGACCACATGAAGTTTATAATATCAAGGGCAATTGACAGAGTTTGAAATGATATTTGGGACCAACTATTTTAACTACACAATACAACACACTGGTCAGGTTTATTCAAGTTAAAATATAAAAGACTCTTTTGCCAAACACCATTATGAAAATAAACTGTCGAATGACAAAGTACATCATATATCATATTACCAATTTTTTCCCCATGGTCTAAATTACTTTGAAGCCTTTAGAAGCCTTAACAGCTTATTGGAGAAAAAGGAGTACCTACAATTAGATATAAAAGGTGGTACTGCTAAAATCCAGCTCACAAAGTTTGCATAAAAATGGTGGGTGCAGTGTACAAATAGGTTATATTCTCCTAAAGCAAAGCATAATAATATTACTATGCTAACAAGGTCATTGCTGCAGTACTGAGGTACCGCTCTGCTCCACTGTCCATTTTAGCATATCAATAGTTATTCAGGCCTGCTGGACAAATTTATTTAATCTTGTGTGTAAGGAAGCTGAGCAACAGTCACCAGCATGACTGTTACCCAACTTTCAATCATAGGCTGTAAAAGTTAAAAACCAGTCCTTCATAAATATATAATGGATGACAGAATTTCTACTTTATATTTTTTTACTGGTGTTCAGAAAACTTTCAGATTTCTTTGAACAAATTCAGTCAACACTGTAGACATGGTTTAATGATCCCACATCATTCATCTAATAGAAAGACATCACAGAAAAAAATATAAATAACAAATAATCAGAAATAATCAAAAATGTAAAATGTGCCATGTAAATACAGATGAAGGTCATATCTGTTGCCATGGGATCAGGTCAACAAGCATTATTATGACATCATCACTCTCAAGCAAATGGCAGAAATAAAAATGAACAGGACACTCCTAAGCATTTCATGTACTTGAGTAACTGTCTTTCATATTGCTTTGAGTAACTACTTTTCATATTGTAGCTACACATTGTTCTCTAACATTTTATTTCAAAGCATCAAAATAAAATTTTTTATAAATGTGAAATTGTTGTATGTTTAAAAAAATTAAAGAAATAAAAAGAAAATATGCTATTTGCATAAGTATTCATTCCATGTATCGCAGAAGCTGCAAGTTTGTGAGAGGGTCATCAGGTAATAGTAACATAATCAGAGTAAGCAGATACAAAATTACTTCTGATTTTATCCAAGCAGTCACTTTAAATGTAATGATGGGAAAAGAAAGTACATATAGAGTGCTGTGCATTCAACAATTTGTTGGTAGTAAAGCATGTCCATGTATGGTTTCACTGACTGCCATGTCAAAAGGAGGAAAGAGGAAAAACACTGTCAGTTTTGTTTGAACATAGGTATTCTAGTGGTATTCTATTTTTCCTTAATGAACCATTTACTTTCAGCCACAACCATAGCTCTGGATGATTATGTGCAAGCAGGCGGAGTTCAAATAAAGACAGACAAGACCAATATGGTGGCATCATCCCTCAGCTGAACAGAAGGCGGTAATTGGAAATTTTAATAAGGGTTACTGCCATTTTTTCTTCTTATAATCTTTTCACTACCCTTTCCATCAGCTATTCTCATCAAGCAATCCATTTTCTAACTTGAGTCTCCCACTATTAGAATTGTGGAAGCTGCTGTCTATAGAAAGAAAATTGTTTCCTGGATGGGATGCCATTTCATTACCATCTGACTTAATGAATTAGTGCTGTTTTTCCCCTCAATTTGTCACAAAGGCTAAACTCAATTAATGTTTAAAATGAAGAAAAAAAAAAAACATGCACAAATAAAAATACAGGGGGCGTTTGTGATCTCACCCTAACACTGCTGCACTGCTGTTTATTTATAGGCTCCCCACACCAAACAATCCTAAGATATATCTCCTGCTTAGACTTCACAAATTGCAATTTACCAAATAAAACTGAAGTCATCTTTCATCATACATAGCTCATGAACCAAAGTAAATGAATATTCACAATTGAAAAAAGGGAATGGTTTAAAATTATACAAAAAAAACGACTATATGAAATTACTAGCTCTGCTTTGACAGCTGCTTCAGGCAAAGACACCATCAGTATTAATGGCTGCAATATTTCTGCTGAAACACCAAACATATACCGCAGCTCTTGTGATGACTAGCATTCAATAAGAAATTAAACTTGTGTATGTAGTCTACATTAGGTATGCTACATGCAAAGCACAGACTGAAAGAGAAGTCTAAGGCAATGTGATTCTTAACTGGTTCAATAGTTTATAGGATGAATTTCTGGACTTCACTGCTTTTATAAAATCACACGGGAAACAAAAAATATTTCTGCTGCCTCACAATACAAATTAAATTGTCTAGATAAAACACCGCCGAAGATTTAAAAAAAAATTAAAATAATATAAAAAAGGATAAAAAGAATGATAACACTGTTTAACATGTATCACTCAGTCACATTTTGTTTACTGGATATATGAAGCAGTCTTTTGACCAAAGTACAATACAGATAAAAATTTTAAGAAAGCAACTGGATAACCAAAGTGCTGACTGTCTGTGCATAAAGATATCCAGCAGTAGTTCAAATAATCTTTAAATATGATTTAGGCTTTTTATTACACACTTCCTTTGCATACCTAAAGCCTTAAAATAAGAGATAGATTTCCCCATTTCATTTAATGGCCAAGCTGTAAACACAAAAACTTTAAATAACTGAAGCTACAAATGCTCAACGACCATGGTTAATTTACTGGGGATACCTTTTCTCCAGAATACACTTATTACAACCCTAGTCGTAAACTAATACACTTAGGCCAGCTTACCCGAGTTGCCACTGAAGCGTCTAGCATAAATTTCAGTGATATGTTACGGTGAAATGCCAATACAGTATTACAAAATCAATATTCTCAAAACAAAAGTAATGCAGACTTCTATAAACCTATCGGAATTTAATCTGGAAGGGCATTTTTGAAGTCTGCTGATGACCTCTATCATCAAAGATAAAGATAATTTTGTAAAATGAAAATCAAGCTCCATCCCACACAACAAGCTTCAGTTTATGGAGTGAGGTTGGGTTAGGTAAGCAGCTCCTGGGTTCTTGCAATTTGAAAAGTTGACAGATATAGGTAAAGAAAAATGAACAGAATAAAACACATACAGCAAGAATGATAAACATTTGTTTCTGTTCCTTCTTTTAACAAACTCTCCAGAAGTGTGAAATTATTAAAACCAATGTACAACATGGCATAAAAACACATAGTAAATACACTACAATGCGGCTCCTTCTCAAGATCTCATCTCCTATAGAACACTGACTGCACAGTAAGGGTTTATGTAACATTTAAATTTTACCTACTGAGAATAGTTAAGAAATATGCGTTGCGATTTAAACAAGTATATTTTCATGGAAAAGTCTCAAACAGCACGATCTGACAAATTAAAAGAAAAGGCAGCCCGAAAAGGAAAAGGCTAATACAGTATTGGCTTTACTTCTCCGATTGTTTATTCAAAACACTCTGGATCTAAGAATGGTATTACATAGTGTACAGTACTACATATTGTAGCTGTGAAAGAGACAATATTAGACAAACACTATACAATGTATCAGTGAACACTTAATAGCTCGGCATCTGTATGAATGAGGATCCCTTTGCTGCACCTTCTCCTGCCAGGTTAAACTGTTAACATTGAAATGGACTGAAAAAGGAAAAACAAAAATGGATGGACTATGTCAAGTTTGCCTGCCTCAGGAAATGTATTCCAATGAAGTGGATCACTTACGCACTTGAACAAACCAGGCTGCATGCCATTAATAGTGCCGGAAAATCAAGAGCAGTTATTTTGAGGAAGCATCAGCAAAAACACATACAAGGGCGATGAAGGGGATGATGGATATCTGTAATCCCCTGTTGGGTAGCTTGCCAATATTTGAAGATCAGCTTTATTACTGTGAAAGAGATGACAGCCTAGTGTGAGGATCAGAGGTCTCGGTGATCACACATGCTGTTCCCAAGTTACTATTCTGAGCTATAAGAGGCAGACAAAAATTTTTAAATAAATATGTATTATTTATATAACCAGAATGCTAACTTTTACACAAAAGTAATTAAACATAATGCAGTCTAATATAAAAGTAATGGCACTCTTGGTCAAACACATCTTTTACAAAGGGAAATAAAGTTGTATTACACCTAGGATAGCAAAGTAAAATTTAAAATATTAAGCATTTCTTAGATTGACAGGATAAGAAACAGGAAATATGGCAACTGACATTTTGTGTTAAGTATTATATCTTAAACACTGCCCAGGTTTAGAAGTTTGAGGAGTCAGAGTGTTTTATGGCAAAGGCCCATTTCTACCCAGTATAAAGATGTTTGAAAACCTGAACACCTAGATAATGCCCGCATAGCAAAGTCACCTCAAAACAAAGAAGAAATATTAACCAAGCTCATTAATTCAAATACAACAAAGTTCTAACACTGTACTTATATATAAATTGCCCCTGGGTTCAGAGACTGTCAGTTATGTTTGTAATTGTGCACCAAGATGGACTGGAGCCACTTCCAAGTTTTGTACATGATGCTGCCAAGATGAGATCCATCACTTAGACCAAGGAGGTCTAGATAATGAATTAATGTATTTACAACTTAGAAACCATCTGAGGCAGTGGCTGAACAACAACACTAATGAAACACTTTATATTTCCACTGATAAACTGCACATACCTAAATGTTAGAAGATGAATAACATCATGAAATGGTAATTACAAAATTTAGTATTTCAATATTTCCCTGCTCACATCAATATACTGACTCAAACATTTTTTTCAATACCAATATATATATTTTATTCCTACTTAATTCAAAAGTAGAGTGATAATTACAGCCTATCCTAACAGCACTGGATGCAAGTCAGGAATCAACCACAGACGGAATGTTAGTCCATCAAAGGGAAAACACACAAACCTATGCATCTGTTCTACACTAATGCAGATATCAATCTATCTAACCTGCATGTATTTGGAATGTGGAAAGAAACTGAGGAGACAAAAAAGAAAATCACATAGACATGGACAAGGCTGAGAATCAAACTCAAACAACTGAAGCTACACTAACCAAATCACCACCATGATGTTATTCTATAAAATATGCTATAGGTATATTGGCTGTAACAGCCTTTAAGAGTACAATTTTACCTTTACGGATACATTGCAAATGAATGCTAAAGACATGTCAGGAGGCACTAGCCTTCTATGTTTGAATTATTATATGCAGCAGGTTTAAATCATTAAATTACAAACATAGTAATCTCGAAAAAGACGTTCTTTTCCATTTTAATTTTATATTCCTGGCTAATATGTCTAACAGACTGTATTTTCCTGAGCCAAAAATAACAGTGTTATAAACCCATACTTTACAGTCTAGCACCATAAACTGAAAATAACAAAAGCAGAAACAGCTGTCAGTTTAACCTTCCTTCAGTTAGTTTTATCCATGGTTCGCAGGTTTAACAACGGAGCCGCTCAATTCCTGCAGAGCGCATTGCATTAATATCAGTTTCCATGTGGATCCCACAGGGAGTACAAACAGCAGCACCGCATGTGCCTCACCTCACCACTGGAGGTTTGGGACATCACATGGCTGCCTGCTTTAGTCCCCTAGGCAATTTTCATTAAAAAGCACCTTTCATCCTGGAGGGATGACCAGCCCACTGAACATTCATTGCATTAGTAAATGCTGGGTTTTTTTTCTGCCTGTCTGCTAATGTCAGGTTCTTCTGCTATGAGGCCATACCTGCTCTGCATGTTTTTAATCGAAAAGTACTGGCCATGTGTTCAACACCTTAGAACACAAAAATTCCAGTGAATGCTGAATCAGCTGAGGATAGGGGAAGGCTGCAAGGATCTGTTGTATCCAAGGTGAACATCTCTAGGCTGGTGGTAGGCTGTCCTCCTGGTATTGCAAGCAATCTTTGCTCCCATTTAGGAGGCAGGCATCATCCCAACTCCCTACATGGAAAGGGAAGGGTGATCATGTCAATTGCAGCAACGACATGGGGATAATGCTGCTCTGTATGCCAGGTAAGGTCCTTGCTAGGGTCATCCTTAATAGGATTTCTGTTCACCTCTCACCTACCAGTGACTGGAGCAGTCTGATTTTATGCCTAAGAAGTCTACCATCAGCTGTATCCTAGTACTGAGGGTTCTCATTGAGTGCAAAAGCGAAAATCGGCAGAGTTTCTTTGCAGCCTTGTCAATTTTCTTAAAGCATTCAACTCAGGTGACTGAGTTGCCTGGAGGGCCATCGTGAGACCTGGCAGGATCTCCCAAAGTTGCTGGATGTCATGGCTGGCCTGTACAATGGTATGGTGAGTGCTTTGCAGAGTTTTTCCCAGTTGATTCTGGGGTTCATCAGGGGTATGTTCTTGGTCCTACTCTGTTCAATGTTTGCAATGATTGGGTGTTAGGCAGAGTCTTGGGGTCCAGCAGCTGTGGGTATCTGTTGGTGAAGAAAGATTCACTGATCTTGACTTTGCCAATGATGCTGTGATATTCACAGAGTCAATGGAGGCTCTGATCAGGGCTCTTGTGCGACTGAGTGAGGAGTCCAAGGCTTGCGAATGTCCAGGATAAAAACCAAGATCCAGGTCTTTAATAATCTCTTAGGAACAGTCATCAGCAGTGTGTCTGTCTGCGGAGAGAATGTCGACCACATAGAGTGGTTTATTTACCTCTGCACTGACATTCATATCTCTGGTGTTAGGCAGAATGCCCAGTGGGGGCTGGGAGTTCTTGTGGCCTTGGAACCCCTGCAGATTTTGTTTTTTTTCTCTAGCCCACTGGAGTTTATTTTTTTTTTCCTGTCCTCCTGGCCACCGGACCTTACTTTATTCTTTGTCAATTAGTATTGCCTAATCTTATTTTTATATTTTTATTTATAAACTTCTTTTTCTTCATCTTGTAACACACTTTGAACAATATCATTTATTTGAAAACGTATTATATAAATAAATGTTGTTGTTGCAGTGGTGACTCCTCCTATGAGGTCAGTAGACCTATTGCGAGAGCATGGGGGGTCATGAGGTGGCTGGAAAGGGTTGCGTGGCACTCTCAATATCTTCGGCAAAAGGACAAAGTTCCAAGTGTTTAGAGTCCTGGTGCTTCCTGTTTTGCTGCAATTTTACTAGACATGAACATTGTCCAGTGACCTGAAACAAAAGCTGAACTCATTCAGTACTGTATCTCTGGAGAATTCTTGAGTACCGCTGGTTTGACTTGGTGTTGAACAAAAGGTTTGGTTGCTCACCAATTCCCAAAGGAGGCACATACCTGCATTATCAGGGAGCATCAGTTACGGCACTATGGCTGTGTGGTGCGATTCCCCAAGGGTGATCTGGCTGGCAGTATCCTCATTGCTGAGGACCAGAGTGGCTGGACCAAACCAAAAGGATGCCTACGTAACACCTGGCTGCAACAGACAGATGGTCATTTCCAGAGGATGGGACTGGACTGCGTGTCTGCCATTTACCAACCAGAATCCCAAGGTGTTTCATTGTGTGGTGGGTGCAACAAGGTGATGTACCAGTGCATGCTCCCCAACCGGACCATGATCTTAAAACATATTGCTTGGACAGTAATGTCAAACTGGCATTTTTTTTTTTTTAGAGAGACCTAAAATGATAAGTAATATTTCCCATAAATTATTTCAATATTATTTTCCAGTAGTACAGTATACTGCATATGCACACTATAATAAATGTATATATTAGTAAAATACCATTGGAAATGTGATGACCTACTTAGTAATAAAGTGATCTGCAAAATCAAATTGTGCTCTTCTTTGTTGCTTCCAATGGTGATTTCTGGGTCAATGCTGAAATTCTAGATGTGCGTTACCACTAATTGAGTGCTATTGATAACTCCAAGCAAAAGTGACAAGACAGCCATTTCCCTTCTCCATGCAAAAGATGGCAACACACAGAGAGACACAAAAAACAATTACATATGTTGATTTTCTGGAACGATATCTGCCCGCAAAGAATGGCAAAAAGTAGACCTGAAAGTGAAGGAGAGAAACACAGTGGCAGTGGATGAGATCCTGCACATATCAGTGTCAGAACACAGGAAATGATAGTGTGTAGCAAATCCTGCATATGTAGTGGATGTCACAGAAAAGAAACACACAGTGTCTCCACTATAGTACAGACAAAGATGTACCCAGGATATAAATGTAAACATGTCTCTCTATTACAATAAAAAAATCCTGGGATGAGACGATACTTTTTAGCCTGGGACAAGACGTGATTTTTTACTGTGAGATAGTTTCACTTCCGACGAGATGAGACTTTGTGCCAAAAGATTTAACCACCCCAGGGCTGGAAATAAAAGACAAAGAGTAGATGACAAAGTAGAATGTTGTAAAGAATTCAAAAACATTGGCACGATACACATGCAGAGCAGGTTAGAGATAAAGAAAGTACTAAAATTCAAAAGTCTCAAAAAATTGATAGTAAAGATCACATTAGCGCAAAGAAACAGAAATTATTACTTGGTGAAATAACGGGACAGCGAAAAGAGATCGAATATATTTTTTGGATTTAAACTTCAAGTAGGAGACTTGTAGATCATCTAATTCATGTTGACATCAGGGAAAAGTAGTGTTTCTTCCAAATGAAGAGGTGTATCCACGAGAATTAAAAGATTTATTGTTTGGCCGGGGAGGTGGGCAAGCGAAATGAGCAGGGAGTGAAGCCCCCTAGTATAGTGAATACAAAACATTCACATACATTTTCAGCCTCTTTGGCATAATTCTCTTTTATAATCTTAAACTACCTGCAACCTTGTGATGAATGGAATAAAGATTATATACTGTATACAGCTAGAAGCCAGTTATATAAACTCATGGGTCAATAAAAATATTTTGTTATAACGAATATGGGGAACATAAGTATTGTGACCGGAGTCACTGATGTTTTGCAATCTCTAAAAGCAGAGGTGCAAGAACAGCTGCGTAGCTGCTCTGCTGCATCTGGTAAACAATAAACCAAGGAGAAAGTAATTGTTGTCCCCTGCAGGAGCAGGCTTACTGTGTAACATGCTTGTTGCACAATATTTAGAATATTTGATCTGCTCTAACGAGATGTTAGATAAAGATGGTGGTGCGATTCCAAATGCTTTCACCATGTCATTTTTCTTTATTTTGCAGCTATCTTTTTCCAGGATTATTAATTTTTCCTTCAGCTTAAACTGATGCATTTTCTCACTCTTTTTGTTCATTTCAAAGTTGACAAGCACTATGAAACTCGAAAAGTACAGCATCCATACAAAACACAACTACATATGCGGACAATCAGTGGAGCACAGACTCAGGATTCGGCTATCTGTGTGATGTTGTGCCCACACTCTCATCGAGCCTCAACAAGACTGCCCGAGAATGGAAATTTCACAACCAACTGTCAGTTTCTTTTGCTCTAACAAGAAACTGACAGCTGTTGCAGGGTTCCCAAGACTTGCGAAAAGTGTGGCATTAAGTATTTTTTGCATCGCATTATTATTTACAGTGGACATTTTTGGTTGGAAAAAACAAGTTTGTTACAGTGAAATTTAATTAAAGCAAAATTTATTTAACATAATGTTCTATGAATCTTTGTCCAGGCTCACAAAAAGTATTCATTATTTTGAAAACTTAGTTATTTCTGTATTTGCTATAACAGAATTTGACCAGTATACAGTTAGGTCCATAAATATTTGGATAGAGACAACATTTTTCTAATTTTGGTTCTGTACATTACCATAATTATTTTTAATGAAACAACTCAGATGCAGTTGAATTAATTCAGTGGGTTGAACAAAAAGATTGCATAAAAATGTGAGGTAACTAAAGCATTTTTTTAACACAATCCCTTCATTTCAGGGGCTTAAAAGTAATTGGACAATTGACTCAAAGGCTATTTCATGGGCAGGTGTGGGCAACTCCATTGTTATGTCATTATCAATTAAGCAGATAAAAGGCCTGGAGTTGATTTGAGGTGTGGTGCTTGCATGTGGAAGATTTTGCTGTGAACAGACAACATCCGGTCAAAGGAGCTCTCAATGCAGGTGAAAGAAGCCATCCTTAAGCTGTGAAATCAGAAAAAACCCATCCGAGAAATTGCTACAATATTACGAGTGGCAAAATCTACAGTTTGGTACATCCTGAGAAAGAAAGCAAGCACTGGTGAACTCAGCAACGCAAACAGACCTGGACACCCACGGAAGACAACAGTGGTGGATGATCATTTTCATGGTGAAGAGAAACCCCTTCACAACAGCCAACCAAGTGAACACCACTCTCCAGGGAGTAGGCGTATCGATATCCAAGTTTACCATAAAGAAAAGACTGCATAAAAGTAAACGGAGGGTGAACTGCAAAGTCCAAGCCACTCATAAGCCTCAAGAATAGAAAGGCTAGATTGGACCTTACTAAAGAACATCTAAAAAAGCCAGCACAGTTCTGGAAAAACATTCTTTGGACAGATGAAACTAAGATCAACCTCTACCAGAATGATGCCAAGAAAAAATTATGGAGAAGGCGTGCAACAGCTCATTATCCAAAGCATACCACATCATCTGTAAAACATGGTGGAAACAGTGTGATGGGTTGGGCGTGCATGGCTGCCAGTGGCACTGGGACACTAGTGTTTATTGATGATGTGACACAGGACAGAAACAGCCGAATTAATTCTGAGGTGGTCAGAGACATACTGTCTGCTCAAATCCAGCAAAATGCAGTCATTTCATGATACAGATGGACAATGACCCAAAACATACAGCCAAAGCAACCCAGGAGTTTATTAAAGCAAAGAAGTGGAAATTTCTTGCATGGCCAAGTCAGTCACCTGATCTTAACCCAATTGAGCATGCATTTCACTTGTTGAAGACTAAACTTTAGACAGAAATGGCCACAAACAAACAGCAACTGAAAGCCGCTGCAGTAAAGGCCTGGCAGAGCATTAAAAAGGAGGAAACCCAGCATCTGGTGATGTCCATGAGTTGTTCGACCCACTGAATTAAAGCTGAAAGTCTGTACTTGAACTGCATCTGAGTTGTTTCATTTAAAATTCATTGTGGTAATGTAGAGAACCAAAATTAGAAAAAAGTTGTCTCTGTCCAAATATTTACGGACCTAACAGTAGGTGTATATATATATATATATATATATATATATATATATATATATATATATATATACACATATACATACAGTGGGTACAGAAAGTATTCAGACCCCCTTCAATTTTTCACTCTTTGTTATATTGCAGCCATTTGCTAAAATCATTTAAATTAATTTTTTCCTCATTAATGTACACACAGCACCCCATATTGACAGACAAAAAAAAGAATTTTTGAAATTGTTGCAGATTTATTAAAAAGAAAAACCGAAATATCACATGGTCCTAAGTATTCAGACCCTTTGCTCAGTATTTAGTAGAAGCACCCTTTTGAGCTAATACAGCCATGAGTCTTCTTGGGAAAGATGCAACAAGCTTTTCACACCTGGATTTGGGAATCCTCTGCCATTCCTCCTTGCAGATCCTCTCCAGTTCTGTCAGGTTGGATGGTAAACATTGGTGGACATCCATTTTTAGGTCTCTCCAGAGATGCTAAATTGGGTTTAAGTCAGGGCTCTGGCTGGGCCATTCAAGAACAGTCACAGAGTTGTTGTGAAGCCACTCCTTCGTTATTTTAGCTGTGTGCTTAGGGTCATTGTCTTGTTGGAAGGTAAACCTTCAGTTCTCCACACACTGAGGAGAGGCAAGACACATGACAGCCAGCATGGAGTTTGCTAAAAGACACCTGAAGGACTCTGAGATGGTGAGAAATAAGATTCTCTGATCTGATGAGACCAAGATAGAACTTTCTGGCCTTAATTCTAAGCGGCATGTGTGCAGACAACCAGGCACTGCTCATCACTTGTCCAATACAGTCCCCACAGTGAAGCATGGCGGTGGTAGCATCTTGCTGTGGGGGTGTTTTCAGCTGCAGGGACAGGACGACTGGTTGCAATCGAGGGAAAGATGAATGCGGCCAAGTACAGGGATATCCTGGACAAAAACCTTCTCCAGAGTGCTAAGGACCTCAGACTGGGCCAAAGGTTTACCTTCCAACAAGACAATGACCCCAAACACACAGCTAAAATAACGAAGGAGTGGCTTCACAACAACTCTGTGACTGTTCTTGAATGGCCCAGCCAGAACCCTGACTTAAACCCAATTGAGCATCTCTGGAGAGACCTATAAATGGCTGTCCACCAACGTTTACCATCCAACCTGACAGAACTGGAAAGGATCTGCAAGGAGGAATGGCAGAGGATCCCCAAATCCAAGTGTGAAAAACTTGTTGCAACTTTCCCAAGAAGACTAAATACTGAGCAAAGGGTCTGAATACGTAGGACCATATGATATTTCAATTTTTCTTTTTTAATAAATCTGCAACAATTTCAAAAATTCTTTTTTTTGTCTGTCAATATGGGGTGCTGTGTGTACATTAATGAGGAAAAAAAATTAATTTAATGGCTGCAATATAACAGAGTGAAAAATTGAAGGGGGTCTGAGGGGAGGAAGTGAATAATGTACCTTAAAATAGTTTTTTTTTATTCCTAAGCTTTCAAATGCCACGAGGAGTCATCATCAAAGAAAAATGATAAGACATACAGGAATCCAATGCAATATATACCAAATAAGGAGGGTAGGGTAGGTGGATGTTGGTGGGGGGGATTAATTAGGTGGGGTTTGGAGGGTGTGGTCATAAATATATCTGCTCAAATCTGAATCCTGAATATAAGGTTTTAATTCATTGCAATTTTACAAAATGGTTAATGCATCTACATGAGATAGAAGGAAACTCAAGTACCTGATTAAAGCAGTCTATTTAGAATGCAGTGGCTTCCAATTGGCCATGAGCCATGTGCTGATTAGAGAAGCAGAGCCTACCTTTTTTGAAGTACATCTTTAAAATTAGAGCAATGTTTATCTGCTACATATTGGATTTTTTAATTACCATTTCCCCCCAGTTTTAGGTTAAACTACTGCTCATTAGCGCTTCCTACAATGATGATACAGACTGATGAATCAGATTGTTGTGGCTGAGGTTCTGCCTAATGAGAGTTTCATTGTTAAGACTCTCAGAAAAAAGGACAATCTAGCAGGACAACCATAATCAGCATATAATCAATATTCAAACTCCTGTTCAGTTTCCTTATTTTGATTCCCTTTTTTATGAATTTGTAATTTTACAAATTCAGACTAGAAGGCCCACTTTTACATAACTATACAGAGTTAACCAAACATAACTGGTAACCCATGTCTAGCAAACTGACTTAACAGGTTTTATAGCATAAATGTCATGTCTACCAAATGTGATCAGCTTACTTGTGTGAACATGTATATGAAAAAAGGCATTGCTGAAGCATGTTGTGTTCACTGGGGTGGCATACACCATTGAAGACACTATACCTCAGCAAACAAAAGTTGATTGACAAATTTTACATAGATTGACAAGTTATAAAGGCTCTTTTTTAAAAATACAAATTGGAATTGTTTCATTGTAACAGCAAGATAAACAGTTTAAAAAGGAAACTCCCAAAGGGCTTTGATGTTTCCAGAATCTACTCTCAAAAACTACAGAAGTACAAAACGAAGTAAACTTTTTTTGGTTCTGTTCCATATTCACAATAGAAGTCTTCTCCATTTAAAGCTATGTGCCCAACTAAGCCGGTTAAGATTACAGGCACTTTTCGATCTTCATACCACTACAAATATTTCACTCATTAAGCCAACTTTATAAATAAGTGGTGAGTGAAAGATGCCTGAACCGAATCCACAACTGATACTGCATTTTCATCATAAATTATGCAGCATTTGAAAGAAGTCTGTTGAAAGTACAAGATTCATATTTCATGGTTATTACGGCCAAGGGAAATAACCTTCATTAAAACAAGAGAAAAATTGCACTATATAGAAATACTACACATTTCTCAATTCTGAATAATTTGCAAAAGTAAAAAAAGTATGTAGAGTGCTGCTTGTACTTTGCCATGACCTTTTATTTGAATGCCAAGGAATAAAAGAAGATACATCTGTAAAGCTTTCCCTGCTGGCTTGAGAGCAGAAAAAGATACTTTATATACACATCTGTGAGTTCACTTTGGTGGCAGAGCCAAGAAATAATTTAATTAATTCTTTAAACTGAGCTGCTGATAAAATACATGCAAAATACATGTTGTCAAATATAATGCACATTTTGTTCATTGGCCTGGAATATCTACACCCACAAATACGTTTTCTATACGGTATTTTGATTTTTTTCTTTACCTAAAAGAAATGAAAATGAAACTTAGAAAATGGCAAGCTCAACACCACATTTATTGAATTACGATATTTTCTTGTCTATTCTACAAAAGTTGCGCCTCCACATTCAAGAGGCAGGAAGGACAGATTTTTCCATTATGACTAAAATACAGGTTGGATTTAAATTGACAAAGATTTAACATGGAATTCTGGGCAATATGTCAGTCTGTGGTACTCTGTGAAAAAAAGATTATGGTCACTGCCCTGGAAAATGTTTACTAACATGGACTTTCAAATTATATTGTTCTTGCTTTCTTTTATTTATAATTTTAATTGAGTTTAGAAAATGTACAAATATATAGGAGAAGGGAATGTTATAAAATGTAACATAGTTAGGATATTTACATACAAGTGCTGCACCTAATCAGAGAATAGTAGGGCTATCTTCAGATTAACAACCTTTTCGTTTTCTAAAGTTTGGTGGGATAGCACTTCCCTACGATAATACAAATTAAAAGGTGCTGTTGGTCTCTATCCAGCTATCGAAATTTAAATGGCAAAGTATAAATGCAAACAAGGTAAGTAAGTAAGTTTGACTGTTAACTTTGTAGTTTCAAATATCTGAAGAGTCACTTCAGAATTTTCAAAGTACTAGGTTGACTACCTGTTTTATCATGTAAAATAATTATCATGGCAATTGTTCTTTTGCTGCATTTGTATACTTGTTTCAATTTTAATTCCCTCTTAGACCTATTTTAGACTACGATTAAACACCATTACTGACAACATTGTTGATATTTGCTAACACCATGATTCTTTGCAGTTCAAAGTTTACAAGTCACAAACTTCATCAGCAGTTAAGCCCCTTTATAAATTCATTTGGTGTAAAAGGCAAAGGCCCTAAAATGGTACAGTGTTGAATAATGCTAAGACTACACGTTTATCTGTTGAAAGACACAGGCTGAAACTAAACATTTACTTTGACATAATGACAGTCTCACTCAGGTGTTCATACGTTAGTAGAGTTTTTGCATACAGTTCATATATCATCTGAGCAAAGATGTTTCAAGGATGGTTTCCAAGAACGTTTAGGAAGCCAAGTAAAAAAATAATAACAGGAACTGAACATAGTGAGCTATCTTCCAGGCATGAGTATGTTTAACAGTGGCATGTCTATAAGGAGTAAAGGAGGAAGCTTCAGCCAAAGCAAAGTTCCTTACAAAAGTAGAGAATGACTTGGGAATGATAAAGTGGGCTTCCCCCTCATTATACATTATTGGGGTTTCACCGTCTGAGAACAAAGTGTCACTCACAACCTCTTTCAAGCCCATCCCATACTCAGACACCTTGGGCAGTGAGGAGAATGAATATAACTCAACTTTGCCTCCATTGATAAACTAGTTATCAACTAAAACATTTGATTTCTGCCCACCCAAGAAAGTAATAATGAGATATCAAATCATTCCTCTTCACTCTGTTAAGCTGTACTTGAAGATGTTGTACTGTGAAGCTCTTATCTTTTAAGCTGGCGATTCTCAGAAACTTGTCTTCTGACTGGGTTGTGACTTTGGGTCTTCCAGATCTCTTCCTATCAGAGTTTCTACCAATTTCCAATTGCTTTTGGATTGTATAGGATACCAAAGTCACTGACAATTTGACTTTCTGGCCTAAACTTCTAAGAGTAATAATGCTCTGTCTCATTTCATTTGTTAATTTCCATTTTCTTGTCATTACCATTAATATATTGTCCAAGTAGTACTTCAGAGGGTGCAGTAACACAGTCTGTTCCAGCTCTGCTTTAAGACAGACAGAGAGTTTTTAAGTAATCAACAGACGTTGGACAACCCAGCCACAGGGGATGCACAAACACAGTTTCTTTGTGCCGGTCCCAAGCCCGGATAAATGGGGAGGTTTACGTCAGGATGGGCATCCAGTGTAAAATTTTGCCAAATCAATATGTGGGCAACAATACAAATTTCCATACCGGATCAGTCGAGCTCCTGGTTAACAACAGCCGCCACCAGTACTGTTAGCCAACAGGGTGCTGGTGGAAATTGGGAGAAGAAGAAGGAGAAGAAGAGGGGGGAGAAGTGTCTGGAGGCAGGAGGAGAGGAGGAAAGTAAAGAGAGTGGAACTGAGGGTAGGAACTTTGAATGTTGGCAGTATGACTGGTAAGGGGAGAGAGTTAGCAGATATGAAGGTTGATATATTGTGCGTTCAAGAGACTAAATGGAAGAAGAGTAAGGCCAGGTGGATAGAAGGTGGATCCAAATTGTTCTATCATGGTGTGGATGGGGGGAGAAATGGGGTAGGAGTTATTCTGATGGAACAGCATGTCAAGAGTGTTTTGGAGGTAAAATGAGTGTCAGACAGAGTAATGATTATGAAGCTGGAAATTGTGATGATGAATATTGTTAGTGCATATGCACCGCAAGCTGGATGTGCAATGAGTAAGAAAGAAGATTTTTGGAGTGAATTGGGTGAAGTGATGAACAGTGTACCCAAGGGACAGAAAGTGGTGATTGGAGTGGATTTCAATGGACATGTTGGTGAAGGGAACAGTGGAGACAAGGAGGTGATGGGTAGGTATGGTGTCAAGGAGAGGAATGAAGAAGGTCAGAGGATAGTGGATTTTGCCAAAAGGATGGACATGGCTGTGGTGAATAAATATTTTAGGAAGAGGGAGGAATATAGGGATACGTACAAGAATGGACAAAGATGCAAACAGGTAGATTACATCCTATGCGGAAGAGTTGATCTGAAGGAGATTGAAGACTGCAAAGTGGTGGCAGGGGAAAGTGTAGTTAAATAGCATAGGATGGTGGTCTGTAGGATGACGTTGGAGATCAAGAAGAGGAAGAGAGTGAGAGAAGAGCCAAGGATCAAATGGTGGAAGTTGAAAAAGGAAGACTGCAAGGTTGAGTTTTGGGAAGAGGTGAGACAGGCACTGGGTGGCAGTGAAGAGTTACCAGACAGCTGGGAAACTACAGCAGATGCAGTAAGGGTGACAGCAAGAAGGGTGCTTGGTGTGACATCTGGAAGGAGGAAAAGGAAACCTGGTGGTGGAATGAGGAAATACAGGAGAGCAAACAGAGGAAGAGGATGGCAAAGAAGAAGTGAGATAGTCAGAGAGATGCAGAAAGTAGACAACAGTACAAGGAGATAAGGCACAAGGTGAAGAGAGAGGTGGCGAAGGCTAAAGAAAAGGTGTATGATGAGTTGTATGACAAGTTGGACACTAAGGAGAGAGAAAAGGACCTGTACTGATTGGCTAGACAGAGGGACCGAGCTGGGAAAGATGTGCAGCAGGTTAGGGTGATAAAGGATAAAGATGGAAACGTACTCACAAGAAAGGAAAATGTGTTGAGTAGATGGAAAGAGTACTTTGAGAAGTTGATGAATGAAGAGAACGAGAAAGAGAAGAGGTTGGATGATGTGGAGATAATGAATCAGGAAGTGCATTGGATTAGCAAGGAGGAAGTAAGGACAGCTATGAAGAGGATGAAAAATGGTAAGGCCGTTGGTCCAAATGACATACCAATGGAAGCATGGAGGTGTTTAGGAGAGATTGCAGTGGCATTTTTAACCAGATTGTTTAATGGAATCTTGGAAAGTGAGAGGATGCCTAAGGAGTGAAGAAGAAGTGTACTGGTGCCGATATTTAAGAATAAGGGGGATGTGAAGGACTGCAGTAACTACAGAGGAATAAAATTGATGAGCCACCGCAGGAACTTATAGGTAAGAGTAGTGGAAACTAGGTTAAGAAGTGAGGTGATGATTAGTGAGCAGCAGTATGGTTTCATGCCAAGAAAGAGTACCACAAATGCAATGTTTGCTCTAAGGATGTTGATGGAGAAGTTTAGAGATGGCCAGAAGGAGTTGCATTGCGTCTTTGTGGACCTGGAGAAAGCATATGGAAGTCAGGAGTGGCAGAGAAGTACGTAACAGATGTACAGGATATGTACGAGGGAAGTGCGACAGTGGTGAGGTCTGCAGTAGGAGTGACGGATGCATTCAAGTTGTAGGTGGGATTACATCAGGGATCAGCTCTAAACCCTTTCTTATTTGCAATGGTGATGGACAGGTTGACAGACAGGAGTCCCTGTGGATTATGATGTTTGCTGATGACATTGTGATCTGTAGCGATAGTAGGGAGCAGGTTGAGGATACCCTGGAGAGGTGGAGATATGCTCTAGAGTGGAGAGGAATGAAGGTCAGTAGGAACAATACAGTATACATGTGTGTAAATGAGAGGGATGTCAGTTTAATGTTGAGGATGCAGGGAGTAAAGTTGGCAAAGGTGGATAAGTTTAAATACTTGGTCTCAACAGTACAGAGTAATGCGGATTGTGGAAGATAGGTGAAAAAGAGAGTGCAGGCAGAGTGGAATGGGTGGAGATGAGTGTCAGGAGTAATTTGTGACAGATGGGTATCAGCAAGGCTGAAAGGGAAGGTCTACAGGATGGTAGTGAGACCAGCTATGTTATATGGGTTGGAGACGGTGGCACTGACCAGAAAGCAGAAGACAGAGCTGGCAGTGGCAAAGTTAAAGATGCTAAGATTTGCACTGGGTGTGACGAGGATGGATAGGATTAGAAATGAGTACATTAGAGGGTCAGCTCAGGTTGGACGGTTGGGACACAAACTCAGAGAGACGAGATTGCATTGGTTTGGACATGTGCAGAAGAGAGATGCTGGCTATATTGGGAGAAGGATGCTAAGGATAGAGCTGCCAGGGAAGAGAAAAAGAGGAAGGCCTAAGTGAATGTTTATGGATGTGGTGGGAGAGGACATGCAGGTGATGGGTGTAACAGAACAAGATGCAGAGGACAGAAAGGTATGGAAGAAGATGATCCGCAGTGGTGACTCCTAACGGGAGCAACCGAAAGAAAAAGAAGAAGAAGAGGAGACGTTGGACACCTGTGCAAACTTGCTTCAACTTACAAGGCTTAAATAACTTTAACTGTTGCAGAACATCTGTAGATTGTAACCTATTAGTTGTTCCCTAAAGAAAGCCCATTTGAAATATTCTGATAATTCCTTTTTCAGTTTAAATTTAAGTGTCTGGCAGTTCACTGCTTACTTTTTCACCATTTTAGGTCATTCACTGCATTTCAACTGATTAAAGAAACAATGAGGTGTTCTAAAACATCTGACCAGCAGTTTATACTAAAAATAATAGTCATATTTAAATTTGCCTTATAAGCCAGAAAGTGCTAAAATATTAACTTCCAATTTTAAACATATGACTAAACACTATGAAAATGATTATTGCATATATTTTGCAATAACTGTAGAAATAATACTATAATATATATGAATCTCTAGACACATTAGAAAATGAAGACTACTTGACTGATGAATAAAACAGATCTTTGTTGTGTTAAAAATATAATCTTTTTATTTTTAAATTTTAAAAATACTAACAAGTTAGATAGATAGACACTTTATTAATCCCAAGGGGAAATTCACATTATCCAGCAGCAGTATACTGATACAAAGAAACAATATTAAATTAAATAGTAATAAAAATGAAAAAAATTAAAATAAAATTAATGTTAGCATTTACTCCCCCGGGTGGAATTGAAGAGTCGCATAGTGTGGGGGAGGAACGATCTCCTCAGTCTGTCGCTGAAGCTACTCCTCTGTCTGGAAATGACACTGTTAAGTGGATGCAGTGGATTATTCATGATTGACAGGAGTTTGCTTAGTGCCCGTCGCTCTGCCACAGATGTTAAACTGTCCAACTTTAATCCTACAATAGAGCCTGCCTTCTTAACAAGTTTGTCCAGGCGTGAGGCGCCTTTCATCTTTATGCTGCCAACCCAGCACACCACCGCGTAGAAGAGGGCACTCGCCACAACCGTCTGGTAGAACATCTGCAGCATCTTACTGCAGATGTTGAAGGATGCCAACCTTCTAAGGAAGTATAGTCTGCTCTGACCTTTCTTAGATAGAGCATCAGTATTGGCAGTCCAGTCCAATTTGTCATCCAGCTGCACTCCCAGATATTTATAGGTATGCACCCTCTGCACACAGTCACCTCTGATGATCACAGGGTCCATGAGGGGCCTGGGCCTCCTAAAATCCACCACCAGCTCCTTGGTCTTGTTGGTGTTAAGGTGTAAGTGGTTTGAGTCGCACCATTTAACAAAGTGATTAACTTTCTGTACTCCTCCTCCTGCCCACACCTGATGCAGCCCACAATAGCAGTTAAAAGTTAAAAGATGTAATTAATTTTCCACCCATCTATCCATCCAGTAGTCTGCTTAAACCATGTGGTGTCTTGATATGATGTCATCAATATGCTACTGACATATACAGTACTTTAATTTTTCACAATGGGATGGTGCCTTGTCCAGGGATTGTTCCTGTTTTGAACACAGTACTTGCTGGGATACGCTCCAGCTGCCCTGCAACATTGCTCTGGATATGCAGGTTTGGAATATTAATGGATAGATACAATTGACATGTCATCTATGTGTTAAAAAAATAATGCAATGTTTGCAGGTATTAACACAAAACCAACAGAATTTGTCAATCATTTTAAGGTTACTACCCAACATAAATGTAGCAGTCTTGTGAAACTGCCAGATGGGGTCTGGCCCCTCTTCAACACTGGCAAATTCAACTTGCATTCTTGCTTTTTCCTTCTTTACTATGCCTTCTTAGCCAAGTGTTGTTTTTAATAAGATGCAGGATCCCATAGTGCAAAAGCAGGCACATGCAGTTCTGACTAACATTAATGCTGGGACTCGTTCAATGAAAACTCTTGTATCTGTGGACAAAAAGGTTTATTTGGTTATACCCCTTTTTGCACTCTGCTAAACTACGCTGAACTTGCTTTCAGCAGAGTTTAACAAATTTCTGAGTTTACTGGGAATTAACTTTACATCCTTATGTAGTCCCTGTGTAGCTTAATGAATGTTTATAGTATTCATTAAATATTTAAAATCAGCAGCTACAGTAACCCCTGCTGTACAGGGAAAAATTAGGTGAATGTCATAGGCTAGTACAAATGCAGAGGACAATGACTTTATGACATGATAAAAAGATCACATGTAATTTTATTAATATGTGTCTACCCAGTAATTCAAAAATGTATTCTGTTTATGATTTTAGGCAGATATTTAAATGCTAGAGATTATCAAGAAACATTTTTTCCTGTATGAAAGACAATCATAAGAATGGTGTGTCATTCTATGTACATGCACACAACAACACAAAGCCTTTAAGTCTAAGAGATTTAACAGTTTGTTCATGAAGGTGTACCCTTCTGAGTACACATACTGCAGTTTAGAAAGGAGGAAAATTACATAGCACAAACTAAAAAAAAAAAAACACTAAAGGAAGACAGGGGAAAGGAAGATTGGGTCCACTATGCTAAATTATCTTGCAACTCCAAACAGTTTCTTTCATAAACAAGGTCAGTATATGAATAAAAAGAAGTTATTATTTACTAGTAAAATGTCTGAAAGAAAAATAGTAATCTTTACAGACAAATGAAATAACAGCTAAATATCTAAAAAGAAATTATACCTGACCATTTAGGTATTAATAAAAGTCAAAAGGTATAAAAATGACAAAGATGTTAAAAGAAGTAATAATCTGATGTACACTTTATTTCTCTTCCAGATACTACAGTTCAGTTCTCTTCTGTTTTGAGGGAATATCTTAAAAAAAACAATTTTAGACAAGCAATAGAGACCAATATTTTTGATGTACTGTATGGTCTGTATTAAATACTAGCACATCATTTTAAAGAAAAGAGCTCCTTTTTCTGCCAGTATAATTTTAGACATTTTAAACTGATATCCTTTCAACAGTGGGCTCCCAACTTGCACCATACTGTTGGCATGGCTTTGGTTCCCTACAACTGAAAATGAGATAACACAGTTATAAAAAATAAGCTCACTCTTTGTGTCTTTAAAAGTAACTTTCAATAAATACTTATGATGTAGAACAATAATCTTAAATTAATTATTTATCCATTCATACTTTTAAAATAGCAGTACCCACCAATATGGGTACCTGTCATTACTCTCTCAGCTAAAGTCATGCATGGCTACTGACTGCATTCAGAATTACTTTCATTTGCAGATGTACCTATGTGATCAATAATGATGACATAGGTAAGGGGAAATATGGTCAAAGTTGTGCTTAATACTGTTATGACACATTTTACTACTGCATACAATTTTAGTCTCCATATTACAAAATGCTAAAATGATAATGACATCAGAGACAGATAAAAAAATGAGCATCATAGACTGAAGGGAATGCATAAAGGGGCTAAATATATATATTGTAAAGGACAGCCGGGTCCCATGCCCGGCAGGGACGCCCCTGCTGCTTATTTTCCGGGGGAGCCGCCATGAGCAGTTCAATACCTAGCCCAGGACGCTTGGTGGCAGCCTCCCTGGCCGAGGGTGATTCCCCAACCACCCGCAGGGCTCCATGGGAGATGGAGTCCTCCACAGCTTGGTTGGGGCCCGGGGTGGCCGCTAGGGGGGGATGTCTGCTTACCACAGCCCAGCTGGACGAGTCTTCAGCCCCACCCGGAAGTGCAATTAGGACCAGGTAGTTAATCACCTGGAACGCTTCCGGGTGGGCTATAAAAGGGCCCAGCCACCACCACTCGAGGAGCCAGAGTTGGGAAGAAGGTGACGAAACTTGAGGAGGAGTGGTGGTAAAGGAAGGAAGAGAACTGTTCTCTGTTTGTGTTTTGGGGACTGTGTGGCACGGGGAATACGTGTCCCACAGCCAAAGAAAAATAAACTCTTGGTGTTTTTTATACGTGCCTCCGTGTTAAGTCAGGCGCCTATATACTGTAGGGCCTTTGTTACTATATATATATATATATATATATATATATATATATATATATATATATATATACTGCTCAAAAGAATTAAAGGAACACTTTTAATCAGAGTATAGCATAAAGTCAATGAAACTTATGGGATATTAATCTGGTCAGTTAAGTAGCAGAGGGGTTGTTAATCAGTTTCAGCTGCTGTGGTGTTAATGAAATTAACAACAGATGCACTAGAGGGGCAACAATGAGATGACCCCAAAACAGGAATGGTTTAACAGGTGGAGGCCACTGACATTTTTCCCTCCTCATCTTTTCTGACTGTTTCTTCACTAGTTTTGCATTTGGCTACAGTCAGTGTCACTACTGGTAGCATGAGGCGATACCTGGACCCTACAGAGGTTGCACAGGTAGTCCAACTTCTCCAGGATGGCACATCAATACGTGTCATTGCCAGAAGGTTTGCTGTGTCTCCCTGCACAGTCTCAAGGGCATGGAGGAGATTCTAGGAGACAAGCAGTTACTCTAGAAGAGCTGGAGAGGGCCATAGAAGGTCCATAACCCATCAGCAGGACCAGTATCTGCTCCTTTGGGCAAGGAGGAACAGGATGAGCACTGCCAGAGCCCTACAAAATGACCTCCAGCAGGCCACTGGTGTGAATGTCTCTGACCAAACAACCAGAAAGACTTCATGAGGGTGACCCAAGGGCACCATGTCCTCTAATGCGCCCTGAGCTCACTGCCCAGCAGCATGCAGCTCGATTGGCATTCACCATAGAATACCAGAATTGGCAGATGCACCACTGGTGCCCTGTGCTTTTTACAGATGAGAGCAGGTTCACCCTGAGCACGTGACAGAAGTGAAAGGGTCTGGAGAAGCCATGGAGAACATTATGCTGCCTGTAACATCATTCAGCATGAGCAGTTTGGTGGTGGGTTAATGATTGTCTGGGGAGGCATATCCATGGAGGGTCACACAGACCGCTACAGGCTTGACAAAGGAAACCTTGGCTGCCATTAGGTATCAGGATGAAATCCTTGGACCCATTGTCAGACCCTATGCTGGTACAGTGGCTCCTGGTGCACGACAATTCCTGGCCTCATGTGGTGAGAGTATGTAAGCAGTTCCTGGAGGATGAAAGAATTGATACCATTGACTGGCCACCACACTTTCCTGACCTAAATCCAATAGAACACCTCTGGGACATTATGTTTTGGTCCATCCAAGGCCACCAGGTTGCACCTCAGACTGTCCAGGAGCTCAGTGATGCCCTGGTCCAGATCTGGGAGGAGATCCCCCACAACACCATCTGTCATCTCATTAGAAGCATGCACCTATGTTGTCAGGCATGTATACAAGAACACAGGGGCCATACAAAGTGCTGCGTACAATTTTGAGTTGCTGCAATTAAATTTTGGCAAAATGGACTAGCCTGCCACATCATTTTTTCACTCTGATTTTTGGGACGTCTTTGAATTCAGGGCTCTGTAGGTTGATCATTTTCATTTCCATCAAATAATGTGGCATCCTTTCGTTCCTAACACATTACCCAGTCTATATCAGTATAGATATCCAGGAGGATTTCTTTTTCCCATTGAGATCTGATGTGTTTTCAAAGTGTTCCTTTAATTTTTTTGAGCAGTTTATATATAGTGGGTACGGAAAGTATTCAGACCCCCTTCAATTTTTCACTCTTTGTTATATTGCAGCCATTTGCTAAAATCATTTAAATTAATTTTTTTCCTCATTAATGTACACACAGCACCCCATATTGACAGACAAAAAAAAGATTTTTTGAAATTGTTGCAGATTTATTAAAAAAGAAAAATTGAAATATCATATGGTCCTAAGTATTAAGACCTTTTGCTCAGTATTTAGTAGAAGCACCCTTTTGAACTAATACATAATACATATAATATAATAAAGATGCAACAAGTTTTTCACACCTGGATTTGGGGATCCTCTGCCATTCCTCCTTGCAGATCCTCTCCAGTTCTGTCAGGTTGGATGGTAAACGTTGGTGGACAGCCATTTATAGGTCTCTCCAGAGATGCTCAATTGGGTTTAAGTCAGGGCTCTGGCTGGGCCATTCAAGAACAGTCACAGAGTTGTTGTGAAGCCACTCCTTCGTTATTTTAGCTGTGTGTTTGGGGTTATTGTCTTGTTGGAAGGTAAACCTTCGGCCCAGTCTGAGGTCCTTAGCACTCTGGAGAAGGTTTTTGTCCAGGATATCCCTGTACTTGGCCACATTCATCTTTCCCTCGATTGCAACCAGTCGTCCTGTCCCTGTAGCTGAAAACACCCCAACAGCAATGCTGCCACCGCCATGATTCACTGTGGGGACTGTATTGGACAAGTGATGAGCAGTGCCAGGTTGTCTCCACACACTGAGGAGAGGCAAGACACATGACAGCCCGCATGGAGTTTGCTAAAAGACACCTGAAGGACTCTGAGATGGTGAGAAATAAGATTCTCTGGTCTGATGAGACCAAGATAGAACTTTTTGGCCTTAATTCTAAGCGGTATGTGTGGAGACAACCAGGCACTGCTCATCACTTGTCCTGTGGCAGCCAGGGTCGACCGGAGTGCTTCCGAGTGCTCTTCCGCCACACCAGGAAGTGACGTCAAAGGGAGCACCTGGAGCACATCCGGGTGAAGATAAAAGGGCCCGCCTTCCTACAGTCTGGGAGCTAGAGTCAGGAATGGGAGCAGGACGAGGCTCCCGTGGAGAGAGGAAAAGCGGTCCAAGGGACAGAGTGACAGAGGCCCAGTATCAAGGTGATTGGGGCAAGAAAGCCCAGTGGACTGTGCGGGCCTGAGTTGTGTGTGATGGAGGAAAAAAAAAATAACTTTTCATAAAGATGCGCTGTCTGTCTGATGGTGTCCGGGCATGTCTCACAACCTCTTCTGCTGAGCATTATAACAAAAGAGTTTTATAATCATCTTCAAAACAACAGGAATGAGTAAATAAGTGAATAAGTATAAATACTATAAACACAAGAAAAAAATGCTTATACCCCCAGAGAGAGGTACATGGATTTTCTGTACCTGTTTCAGTGGTGGTGTGAATTTTCTTGTTCATCACTCAGTTTTTTTTCCAATAAATCTGTAGAGTGAGTAACTATTTAAACTTTTTCACACTTTGATTTTGCAAAGCATATCATTCATGTCTAGTCACCGTGAGAAGTAAACAGACATCTATTAAGAATTACTACTTTATTTTAGGTTTGACCACACAGTCTAGCCTTTCCCAGGCACCTAGTATCCAGATTATCCAGACAAAGCTTTGCTATTTTTTATGTATTGTATCTGACAGATGCAGCCTAAAGAGTTGGCTTGTTCGGATAGCATGGTGTTTAATAAATACGACGACAACATGAGTTGGAACAACACATTGCTCTGTACTGCCACCTAAAATGAATTGCCATTTTCATACAGTAAAGTTTATTACAACAGCAATGTAATGTGCTGACAAATTCATAAAAACATCCTTTTTTTTAGAATTATCAAAAATTAGCAGAACAATGGAAAAAATGAATGCTCAAAAAAAAAGTATAACAAAAAAAAAATTACTTTTAGAATATTTTAAACTCAATAGGTGATTTGTTACCTTGTACCTTATTTGAATTATTAATTTCTATTATAGAAAATTCTTCATATTTTTATGAAACTGTGGCTTAAGAACAAAGTTTACAGGTTTACAGAACTCAAAACAGGAAGTTGCAATAACTTACAGGACTTGGAAATTTCTTAATTTGTTTCCATTTGCCAGACATGATCTACTAATTAAACATTTGAAAATATTATTTTGTCTGCATTATACTTTCATAAAATTACAGCTCCTAGTGCCCACATCCCAGACGCACTTTCAAAAATACCTATTAGAGCAGATATTCAAAATCAAAAACGCAAAATACTCCACTTCTTCATGTTACATACAGATGTACCTTTCTATCCATCTAAACAAAATTATGTCAAAAATATCCATGTATACCATCGAAAAAGTGAACGAACATATACAAACATTCCTACTATACTTAACATGGCGCTCAGAAAAACAGACCTCTTCCTCTAGCAAGACATTTCTTTTGCCATAGGCAAATCAACAAATAATTAAGAAGTGAGAAAATATACCACAACATGAAGCTAGAGACAAAAAAATTATTGAAAGCCTACTACATAAAATCATTGCCAAATTATACTGCCATCGATACCCTTCTGAGTGCCGACTTCCTGTCTATTTTCAGCTATTTATTTTAGAATCTGTCAAAAAGAAAATTAGTAAAAGTTTATTTTTGCTCTGAATTTGATTAAAATCAATTACACAGCTTTTTTTCCGGAGAATGTGCCACTAAGTGAAAACCTGATGGAGCATATTTGCTAAGCTGGTTACTTTAATGTTGCTGTAATCTCCAATCATTTTAAAATACAGTATAAATAGTTAACCTCTTTTTAAATGGACTAACTGTGACCTGTGAATGAACCGAGCCAATTACATCTTATAACTTAATCAGCAGAAAGATAATGCTAGTTTTCGGAATATAACCTACAAATTCTCCTTTGCTTCTAATCCAGAAACCTTCATGCAAATTGCCATATGACAGCAAAAACTTATTTTAAAATATTAATATAAAGATAAACTGTTTCACTATAAATTAAAACTCAAGCAGGACAGCTACAAAATAAATTCATTTATGACAATATAATACATGATTTACAGAGACTCCCCTACCTAAAAATAAAAAAAATCTCATACTAACATCACATCCAACACATCCAGCTACCACTTGCACGTTGAAATTATTTGAATCTGAATAAAACACAAGATTTCAATCCCAATAAAATATGCCAATATTAAATAAATGATGAAAGTGGTAAATACTTATACCAGACAAAAGTGTATTTATATATATATATTAGTTAAAAATAATGTTAACAATTGTTTTCCATTGTAACTTCAATAAAATTGTCTGTCTTTGTCAAATAACTAATGTGGGGCCATTTCAGCTGTAGTCATACAACTGAGCTGTCTTAGTAGGCTCAAGCCCATCTACCACCTTACACTGGATTAAGCAGGTGTTAAATTGTGCATCTGTATGTATATTTATGCAAAATCAGTAATCCAACCATTCTCAACACCAGACTCATATAGTACCAGTTGCAAAATTTGAAGCCACATGCCTACTGTAATGGAGGAGTGTTTTTGGATACCATCTATGGCATGCACAGTATGTTCAATTAGTATTTGCTCAGATAAATTCAAGTTTTGATGGTGTAGTTTATTTTGTACATTTGTCTTGCACTGAGCATACATAGGTTTCACAGTGACTACTCTCATTCTTCACTCCTGTCTATGCCACCATCACAAGTTACCAGCTGGCAAAGCTCTACTCTCTGGCATGTTCAAAAGCTGCCATCACTCATACCATTAGTACTCTATCAGCTGTAACCACTTACTAGGTCACCTTGCTTTACCTTGCCTCCTATAATAATCTCCCACTTGTGTGAGATGGTTTCTAGTTCACGCAGAAACATCTCTATTGATAGCAGGTCAGTGTGTGATTTGATCACCTGCTGCTTAATGAGAACACCAGCAGCACACACAGTAGTGCTCACGCCGTATGTTGTACTTCACATGAAGAAACTATATTAGATAGTGAAACCTTGGCAGTGGTGCAATTAACTTTAACTCATTCCACCTGTTAAAACTGTGTTGCTAACCACTTTAAGCCTTACATTTTTAATGGTAATTATTGTTTCTGTTTTAAGGAATGAGTATAATAAATAACAAGTAAAGGTTTATAAACTGATTTGTGACTAATTTGCTAAAAAAGGGGGACAATCCCTAACAGTGGTAGAAAAACCAAACATGGGTAATAATCATGCTGAATCAATGCTAAACCATACCTGGCTGAACAGTACATTGACTGAGGTCCCTTTAAGGTACAGAAAATAAAAAAAAAAACACAACTATCTCCTGCCCCAGCAAACACTACGGCATTAAACAAAAAATATTCACAATTGCTAAGGAAGGCCATATTGTTGTCCTTAATCACTGGCTAAAGAAAAGCTTGCCTGTACATCATATTATGTTTCCTAGTCAACAAACAAAAAAGAAAAAGCAGCAGACAAATTTAACTACAGCTGCTACTACAACATGTGATTTCATCGAACTACATATTTTTCAATCTAATCTAATCAAAACTATGGTCACTAACTTTGTCTTTAACCTTTTAATCCCACTGTAATTATATATATATATAGAGAGAGAACAAAATTCACTAGTGCAAGCAAGTTCTCACAGGGTTGGCTTTAATTCATTAGCTTAAAAAAAAAACACACACCACACACACACACACCAGTGTGACTTTCTCTGCACCAGCAGTGAAGAATATGATAGCCAAAATTAAAAATTGCCAAGATAAACAGCACTGCAAAAAAAGCAGTACTGACTCACTCCAATCCAACTGCTATCCTCCCTTCCACCATCACCACAGACACTACTCTTTTGAACCTTTAAACTAATTCATACAGTTCACTTAACTACATAAAGAATTTTCAACATACACAAACCATTAGATGTAAAGTTAAAGTTCAACTACAGTGGAGCACAGAATTAAGAATTTATACATTTTAGTAATGTAATCTGGCACTGGACTAAGTTAAATATTAATAATGTGTTAAAATTTTTAATTTATAAAATATCCTATAGCTAGTCAAGATTTTTTTTTTCAACAAGGAGATGTTCTTAGCCTAACTGTAGCATATTTGGAGATCCCTGCTGCCCAGATAAATTAGAGATGACATTAACTTTCCAGTTAGCTTGTAGGCAGTCTACACCAGAGGTCCTCAATTACAGTCCTGGAGGGCCGCAGGTTTTTGTTCTAACCCAGTTGCTTAATTAGAAAGCAATTCTTTCCAATAATTTAATTTCATGGCTTGTTAGTGCTTTAACTCTGTTGTGTCGGGTAATTCCCTTTCTAAGGATATTATTCAAATGATTTGAAGGCTAAAATGAAGGAGTAATTCTCAGTCCTTCACTTTTTTTCTCTCTTCACTTTCCTTCCAAGTATTTAATTAAACCCATATTGGATGATAAACACACAAAGGTGTAAATGGTACAAAAGCAGAATGGAAAATGCTGTGCATTTTTGTCATTTGCATGGTATTGCTAATTAGAAAATTAAATTAAAAACCAAGAATACAGCTGTTTGAGACTAAAATAAGAAATAATGGTTCAAAATCTTAACGAACGAGACAACTAAAATGAAGCAGAAGTGTTACTTGAGCAAAAAGTGCTTCTTATTAAGCAAATGGTTTGAAGTAAAAACGTGCAGCCCTCCAGGACCGTAACTGAGGACCCCTGCTCTACATTAAGATAAGCTGTTTGGAATAAGTTAACTTCTAAATCTGTTTTTCATTGAAAATTACGTCAACTACCAAACCAGCTAGCCAACCAGAATCTGATTTTGGAGGTCAGCAATTTAAACTCAATCAAAAATGTGCATACGAAAAAAAAGTAAACGAATAACATATATAAAGGTATACCAACAATTTCCAGATTTTTATTCTAATCCAATTCCTTTGGCATGTCAGCTTAGCAGTGCAATGAATCCAAAATTAGTATGAAGCATAGTATTAAAGGCATAACTTTTTTCATGCTTTGTGGTAATTTATGTAGTAAAGTATAAATAGATAGAAATTATTCCACAAACATGAATAAAGCAGCATGTTGTAGTCCTTTAGATCTACAAGCAGGAAAGATACTACAAGAAGCAGGTCTTTGTTGTTTCATGAATACAAAAAGTATACTGTAGGAAATTCACTTCAAAACTGCAGTTTAAAACATACCAATAAAATGATCAGTCTTTTTTTTTTATAAATTTTATTGATTTTATTACAACCATTCCATATAGATAGATCAATTTTTACTAAAAAATAGGATTAATTGATTAGTTTATTAGGCGGATATAGATAAATGGAGAAAAAGAAATGGGGAGAGAATATGCTTATTCTAAGATATTATTGATTAGATCCAGCCAGGTTTTGAAGAAGTTCTACACAGATCCTCTAAGTGAGAATTAGATTTTTTCCAATTTCAAATAACATAAAAAAATCAGTTACCCACTGACTTAAAAGAGGAGAATTAGGATTCTTCCAGTTTAGCAAAGTAAGTCTGAGAGCCAATAGTGTAGTGAAGGCAAACACAGCTGTTAGTGAATTAGGAGGGATTGTGACACTAAGGCCTTGTTCACACGGGCGTTAAGTTTTTGGATAAACGAACTTGCTCTGAACGTCCTAGACGTTTATGTTGCATTTTGTGGTGGCTATCGATTGACTTCTACACCGGCGTTCGTTTGTCTCTGTCTAACGCCAGCCTGCAGCTCAAATTGTAGTTTGTGTGTTAACCTGTGGAGGCAGTGTCGGAAACTGGATATGAAAGCCCTTGTCGTTTTATTTGAGGTGCCTCCTTTCAATATGGACCATTTGGCCTTCTTATAACAATCACTGTAGTCTGGTAAAGAGATGTCCCATATCAGCGGTCTCTGCTCCACTTCCTGCACGAGCTGGGCTGGATCATCTCCTTCGACATTTTATTTTTCTTTTTTCCCGCATTTCCCTATGTATAGCATGTAGGATCATGGGATATATCCGGTCCTCCGAAGCGTAAAATAAACGCGCAGAAAACGAACTAGAAGCGGTTTCCTTGCGTTCGTTGGGTTTTGAACGCCAAGAAAAAGCTGCATGCAACGCTTTTTGATGCCGTATAAACGCGCTGCCGGACAAACGCACGTCACCAAAGCCTGTGTGAACACTCTCATTGACTCCTATGTGTAGAAAACACTCAGCACTTGATCCGCGCTCACCGGACGCTACGAACGCAAAAACGCTTGATTTTAACGCCCGTGTGAACAAGGCTTAAGGCTGTCTGAAAGGCACTTAAACATTTTTGTCCAGAATGATGTAAAACATGTAAAACATGTGACCCAGTGAGGCTGGAGCTTCATTACAGCGTTCACAGGTAGGATCTTGCCATGGAAACATTTTGGATAATTTCAAGCGAGACAGATGTGCTCGATATATAATTTTGAGTTGAATAATTGTATGCTTTGCACATATGGAGCTCGAATGAATTCTCTACATTGCTACCTTCCACTCCTTTTCTGATATGTTGAGTGAGAGATCCTTTTCCCATTGTCCTCTTGGATCTTTGAAAGGGAGGGACTGTAAAATATTGTTACATATTGCAGAAATGCTGTCTGAGTCCTCGAGACTGAGCAATATTTTTTCCAGCTTAGAGGAAGGTGGGAAATGGAGAAAATCAGGCAGGTTCTGTTTGACAAAGTTTCTGATTTGAAGATAGTGAAAGAAATGTGTTGCTGGAAAATTAAATTTGGAATGCAATTGTTCATAGGATGCAAAGATGTTGTCTATATAAAGATCTCTAAGCAATTTAATCCCAAATGCTTTCCAGATATTAAAAACTGCATATGTTTGCGAGGATTGAAAAAGGTGG
Organism: Polypterus senegalus; assembly: GCF_016835505.1. Classification (NCBI taxonomy): domain Eukaryota; kingdom Metazoa; phylum Chordata; class Cladistia; order Polypteriformes; family Polypteridae; genus Polypterus; species Polypterus senegalus. Next base: position 76,645,565 of record NC_053167.1, read on the forward strand.
TTCTCATGCAGAGGTGCCGCAGATAAAAGATTCTCCATCTTAAAATGCTTTCTACATTGGTTCCATATTCTGAGTGAGAGAAGCACAATTGGGTTATTAGTATATTGGCGAAAACTTGCATTTATTGGGGCACAAATCAGGAAATATAGAGAAGGACTGCAGGATTTTACTTCTATTGCAGCCAAGCCTGTGTATGTTCATCTATTTGTGTCCAGGTTTTTATAGCTTGTATGTTTGCTGCCCAGTAATAAAAGTGAAAGTTAGGTAGAGCTATGCCACCTTCTGTCTTAGGTCTTTGTAGAGTCGCTCTTTGGATACGTGGATGTTTTAGGTTCCAAATAAATTAGGTTATGGTTGAATCCAATTGCTTAAAGAATGATTTATTGATGTATATAGGAATGTTTTGAAATAAAAAAGAAGCTTAGAAAGGATATTCATATTAACAACATTAATTCTTCCAGCTAGAGTGAGATGGAGGGTTGACCATCTATGCAAGTCTTGCTTAAATTTTTCCATACAGACGGCGAAATTTTGTTGATAAAGAGCTTTATGCTTGCTTGTGATAATTACCCCTAGGTATTTAAAATGATCTGCAATAATAAAAGGGAAGATGTCCAATCTATTGTATGCTTGAGGATTCACTGGAAAAAGTACACTTTTATTCAAATGAATTCTGAGACCAGAGATCTTTTGAAGTTCCATAAGTGCTGCAGGTACAGTATTTTGTGGTTCTGATATATACAAAACCACATCATCTGCATATAGAGAAATTTTCTGTTCCAGTCCTTCTCTGATAATCCCCTTTATCTGATAAGCATTTCGACGGTGAACTGCCAGTGGTTCAATGGCGATTGCAAATAGCAGTGGTGACAAGGGGCATCCTTGTCTGATACCATGTTCTAGTTTAAAGTAGTCTGTGCAAATGTTGTTAATACAAACTGAAGCTTCTGTATTGGTATACAGTAGTTTGATCCATGCACAAATATTCAGGCCCAACCCAAATTTCTCTAATGTAGTGAAAAGGTAGTTCCATTCAATCATATCAAATGCTTTCTCTGCATCCAATGATTGTAATAACTCCGGGGTGTTTGACTTTGCAGGTGAATATATTACATTAAACAGTCGTCGAAGACTGGAAGCTAAGTGTCGGCCTTTAATAAATCCAGTTTGATCTTTTGATATTACCAAAGGCAGCACTTTCTTCATCCTTCTAGCTAGGACTTTGGATAGTATCTTAACATCATTATTCAGAAGTGAAATTGTTCTGTATGATGCATATTGTAATAAGTCTTTGTTTTGTTTAGGAAAGACAGTGATTAATGCTTGGCGAAGAGTTTGAGGTAGAATTTGATTGTCTCTAGCTTCCGTAAATGTTGATAATAAGAGTGGAGCTAGCCAAGTGGAGAATTTCTTATAAAATTCAACAGGGTAGCCATCAGGGCCTGCTGCTTTCCCGCTCTGAATTGACTTTATAGCATCAAGTAATTCTGATAGCACCAGAGGTTTATCCAATTCCTCTGCAATAAAAGTATCTATTTGTGGTATCTGTAATGTATCCAGAAATACATTAGATTGTGTTTTGCCTCCATTCGTGTTGGTGATTGCTGGGATTGCATTGCAAACTTCTTGCTTGTGGATTTGTTGAGCTAAGAGCTTACAGTATTAGTGGTCTCTCCGTGTTCATAGTAATGATGTCTTCATTTTAAAATAAGTTGTTCAGTTTGTTTGGTTGTTAAGAGGTTGAGCTCTTAATGCAGAGCCTGTCTTTTCCTATGAAGAGCTTCATTTGGACACCTGGCATTTTCTTGATCTATTCTAGTAATTTCGCTGGTTATCTCTGATACCTTCTTAGTTTCTAATTTATTTCTGTGGGAAAGATATGAAATAATCTGTCCTCTTATGAAGGCCTTTAGAGTTTCCCAGAGTATAAATACAGAGACCTCTGAGAATGTATTTGTCTCTAAGAAGAAACGGATTTGTTTTGATATAAATTCTGTACAGTTCTCATCTGCTAATACAAATGGGTTAAGATGCCATCTGCGAGATGAATATGTGGGGCATAATGATTTCAACTCCAAGATCAGAGGGGCACGGTCAGAAATAACAATAGCGTCATACTTGCAAGATTTAATCGCAGTCAAAAAATTATTATCTATAAAGAAACAATCGATTCTTGAGTAGCAATGATGCACTGGTGAGTAGAAGGAATATCTTCTTGAGTTTGGGTTTAGAAACCTCCAGGGGTCTGATAAGTTGTGGTCAGTTAAAAACTGTGTAATTGTCTTTGCAGTGTTAGATGTCATCCCCCTTGTGAGAGGAGACCTAAGAGTGGATTTAAAACACAATTAAAGTCCCCAGCCATTATAATTTTATGAGTGTTCACACTGGGAATAGATGCAAATACATGTGGCATGAATTCCCTATCATCAACATTGGGTGCATAGACAATTATTAAAATCACTTTACAGTTAAATAAGTTGCCCATGACAATCACATATCTCTATGTATAAGAATAAATGATCAGTCTTTGTGCTTGGCAAAATAAAATGCAGAAGCACCGAGTTTTCCTCTCCAAAGAAAATAATATAAAAATTGGCCAGTCTATCGAGTTTTCTATTGATGCATACACGAAAATAATCATAAATGATTGGTCACTAACTTAAGATTTTATGAAAACAAAAACAAACTTCAGATAGTTATTTAAGGTACTTCTCACCCCTTAATCCTATTAGAAAACAGAATGAATTATTATTTTTCCTTTCCACCCAGAGAGAGCACATTTAGACCCTTTTTAATTTACTCCCTTCCAAAATCTTCTTACCAAAAACTACAGTGTTCACAAAAACAATGCAGGGATGTCCTGATGGCTGCCAATTTACACTCACTGACAAGACAATTTCTAACTCTGCAAATTTCTGTTTTTATCCATCCATTCATTCATACGTTTTCCTAACCCATTTATCCAGAGCAGGGTCACCTGGCAGCTGGAGCATATCCCACCAATCACAGGGGGCAATACAACAACACCACCTGAACAGGGCACCAGTCCATCGCAGAGTGAACATGTACACTCCTATTTAGCAACGCCAATTCACCTAATCTGCATGTCTTTGGTCTGTGGGAGGAAACGAGGGCACCCAGAGGAAACCTACAATGACACACAGAGTACAAGCTACATGCAGGGAGCACATGGGACATGAACCCTGGTCTCCTTACATTCTTCAATTATGGTTATTTAAATTTTTTCCATTGTATTGGCTCTTTAAAATGTTGGCAATAAAAGCATCTCAAATTTCTTTGTAATGTAGTATACATGCACAGAGTTATATTTATATTCTGTGAACCACTAGAGCGACTTTTGAAGATTCATTTTGACTAGATGTTTGGAGAAATTAAACTATAGAAGAATATATACTGAGTAGCCAAGGCATGGAGCTGAAAGTAACTGATACAGATGGTCTTTAATCTCATTCAGTGTAAAACCTTGCCTTAGGGTGCTTTCACACCTACAGCATTTGGTGCGCACCAAACGTGTTTGGTCCCTTGGTTCGGTTCATTTGCGTTGATGTGAATGCAATCTCGGTACTTTCGTGCACACCAAATCAATCGATCTGAGACCTGCCTGAAGGGGTGGTCTCGGACCGCTTTATCCGCTCTACTTTAGTACGGTTCGCCTGGTGTGAAAGCAACCAAACCAAATCTGACGAAATGGTATAGTTTAATGCACTTTGGGTATAAGAGATACGGGGTTGCGGGTAAAATTCTTTTCACTTCCTGTTGACTCCATAAAATTTTTCAAGCTATCGACTCGCGATGAAATCAAACCGCGGAGAAACGTGGAGTGCCGAAGAAATTAAGTGCCTCATAGATATATGGTCGGATGAGCATATCCAAAAGCAACTGTCCAAGACACATAAAAACAGCTGCATTTACGCGCTGTTCAGTAAGCAGCTATGGGAGAAAGACTATCCTCGGACAGTTGAACAATGCCGTATTAAGGCAAAAAAACTTCGGGCGAAGTATATAGAAGTGCGTGATGCACTTAGCAAGACGGGAAGTTCTGGAAAAGAGAAAGAAAATAGTCTGTTTCCGGTGCCGATGGGCTTCGCGGTCTATTTTGGTTCGTTTAGAACTCGGCATATGTGAAATGTTACTACATTGTAACATTTTTCTGACTGGTGCGGACTAAAGCAATCGAACTATAGGTGTGAAAGCACCCTCATACTCTGCTTTCTGGTGTCAATTCAGTTCTATTGTCCCAAGAGGGAAACTTTTTGGGTTTGCAACAGGTTTTAGACAGAGACCAATACATAATACCACAAAAAAAAAAAAGTCAACACTCCACCAACCAGAATGAGACAAGAAGTACAGTGAAACCTATAAAAGGTACCAAGTGTTCCAAATAGGCCAAGACTTCATATTTATTAGTGAAGTTAAATTCCTTGCAAAAGTGTCAAGATTCATTAGCCCTCTTCCCTGTTGGTAAAACAATACTCTAACCTAATATTAAAACTTGAATTTCACCTTTATTCATTTGCATTACTATTTATGTAAGAAGTAATCCAAATCTGCCATTTCAACCACATTTAACAGGCCACCAGACTACAGTCTAATATGTAATGACAGCAAGATATAATACATCCATCTATAAACTGAATAGTGTTATTCCAATTCAGAATCACAGAGTGCTGAGTCTATCAGAGCAGAATTAGGTTCAATATGAAAAACAATCAACTATGGGGTGCTGGCCCAACACTGAAATATTTCATGTGGTTTCACACTTACCACCAAAACCTAATTATACTTCATGTACACAAGCCCAGGCCTCACATTTTTCTTACTAACAACAGAGGTATCATCAATTTAATTATTTAAAGATTATGTGTTTAAATAAAGCTATGTTAACCTTAACATGTTTAAAAATCTGTAAAGGAGACTTTAGGATGCATATGTTTTGTGTATAGCAATACATAACCAAAATTGATGTCCAAAAGATTCAGTATACTAAAGCTGAAAACCCAAACCTGTCAGTATTCACAATTCAGGAGCTGCTTTTAACAAGAAAATTACTTCTTACTTTGACTGTAGCTTTTAGAGAACTGGCAGAGAAATTTCACAAAGATCAAAAAAAATGACTCCTATCTTTGTAGGCTATAATTACAGAGTAAAAAATTACCAAATTGCAAATACATGATTTTGCTTTTTGACAAGTACACATGCCTGCTTTTATTGACAATGAAAATGTGGTAAGTGTATGTGTGTGTATATTAATATAAATAAACACACAAACTATTTGACAAGCATTTCCCTGTCACTTTATCCAGAAAATATTATGCTTCAATTTACATATTAATTTGGATTACAAATAAAATCCTGAGATCTCAACATATACTGTACGCCGACAGATGGGCACCATCCTGTTCAAAAGTGTCAAACCTCTGCCTACTTTGAATAAAGAAGATGCTAAAAACTATGTTGTGTGAAATTATAGCCCAGCACATTGGCTCCAGCAGACCCCCCGTGACCCTGTAGTTAGGATATAGCAGGTTGGATAATGGATGGATGGACAAGTTGCAGCTTTTTTCTTTTCAGTGTTCTCTTTTTAAAGTTAAACAGTGCAAATTCCAAAAAAACATGAAATCATATGAAACCTTGATTTCTTAAAAAAAAATAGCCAAAGGCTATACATAATTTAAAAACTTCTGCAGAATAACCAATTGTATTTTCAGAATGTTTATAAAAAGTAGAACTCTTGCATGTATTAAAAAAATGACACAATAATTAACATAGAACACTTCAGACAATATTATATATACTGTAGTGTGTTTGCTTTTTTCAAAAACATGAAGTAAAACATCATTCTCTGGTGTTAAGCTACATCAATATACATTTTTCTAAAACTATAAAAGAAAATGATAAGCATTTAGACCATATCTGACCAAAAAAAATTCTTCATTAATAACTTTATAAAGCTAATTAAAGATAACTTACTGTATACTCCAACCACCAATTCTCTGATACATGTATCCATTTCAGAATCACTGAAAACTGCTGCACATCCCAGAAGCATCAGGCAAATCAACAATTAAGGGGAAGCACAACAAAAAATAAGTCACACTGGTCAAATTTAATTTGCCAATTAACCTAACCTGCACATCTCTGGACTTTGGGGGGGGGGAGGTTTGGGGGAAACTTGCAGATACTCAGAAATCCACAAAGACAGGGATGAGGTCATAATTTCTACCCAGGACTTAGAAGCTACAAGACAGCACCATGCCACCATTGAACCCTGCATACAGCATATAACTGTTTTGATATTTTGAGCCCAAATATTCTTAAGTCATCTTTTAAGAATTGTCAAATACTTTTAGTCATATAAAAATCAAAGCACATTATGGCAATGGACAAAAATACATTACAAAATAACAAAATCCAATTTAGAAAATACACAACAGTCTTAATTTTACTTCTTTATTATAATATATTTTCCATAAACACTTCTTAACTTTATGAAAGAAGATATTTCTGACATTTATTTAAATGTCAAAATAGTAGTGATGAGAAAATAAATGTTGACCTGAATAACGCAATATAGAAATATACCAAAAACCTAACAAATCCAGAAATCAATGAAGGCAAACACATTATTAAATAATATTATTTTAGGGAGCTTTGTGCATCCACTTTGATGTTCTGTTTTAGTCACATTTGGACAATTACAGATAAAATTTGTATAATTAAATGTAGTTTGATAAGACACAGCATTTCCTGGGTAGATATGAAGAGTCATACTGTATGTTAAACACATGAGGCCTCATGCATAATGCCGTGCATAGAATTCGCACTATAACATGACGTAAGCACAAAAGCGGAAATGTACTTACACACAAAAATATCCAAAATCTGTGCGTTCGGCAACTTACAAATTCTTCTGCTACATATATACCGGTCAGTGTGGAAATTAACGCACGTGCACACGCCTGCTGTCCCGCCCTGTCTCCTCCCAGAATTACGCCTCTTTGAATATGTAAATCAATATAAATAGCCCTTAAGCTCAGTGTTCTGTGAAAAGACAATGGTAAAACCACGGGAAAAAATAGAACAATTTCAGCGAATACCAAGAGGAGGCAAGGAAAATCATACTTGTTGGTTTAAACAGTGGTATAAACAAGAAAAGGAAGCTGATCGAGTGATAGTGTGTCAGAGAAACTCGAAAGCTCAAGTTCACAAAGTCGCACAGTGCCCGAAATAAAAAAAGAAGTTGTCGATATCAAATTCGCCGCGAAAAGCCGAGTCGTAGCCCACCGTCTGAGTTTCATATGAAAGCTTATTAGGGTACAGAGAAAATAAAATAGGCGCACAGTGAGGAAAAAAGCACGAAATGTCAACTTTAATTTTGAAATTTCCAATTTAATCACATACTTTATTTTGTCATTAAAGTAGAACATCATAAACTTCATCTTAAAATCGTTTAATTTACTAGTTTCTCAAATCCCATCATAACTAAAGTAGCATGTTAAATGCTTCGTTTTGTATTTGATCTTCTATGTGCTCTGTGTGTGTGAATCACTACGTGCTTCCGTGCTTCGTCTTCCTCCGACAGGACACAGAATCCATTACATTCGTTATATTACAGCTCTCTGAATAATTAAAATACTGAGATGTATACTTGTTATCATTTTCATGATGATAGGAGTTAAAGCATGCTATTAAACATGGGAACATGGTGGCGCAGTGATTGTGCACAACCTTCGATGAAATAATTTATTGCAGCAGTACTGTCTCTTTCAAACGTTCTAACCCCCAATTCCTGTCCTTCATTTTCTTTCTCCAAATACCCAATCGCCACACAATTAGCTCTGTAATAGATGTTAAGCCATCTGTAGGCTTATAACGTCGATTCTTCAAAAATTTTAAGGTACATTTAAATATCTTCATAGTACATGTTTAATTATTCTATCCTTCGCGCCAGTCCCAGTGAAGCATACATAAACGTAGCGTAGTGACACCATGTCCTTTATTAACAACTAGCAAAATACCCGCACTTGTCAGTTCGGCCCTCCGGTTGTAATATGACCAAGCTGTGCGCTGAGCTTACTCTTGAGCATGCAACGTACAGCTGGCCATGTGAAAAGTAATCTTGTCTCAAATCTCACAGCTTGGATTGTTGCTGTCATAATCGGTTTGAGTTTCATGGTTTACTTCAATTACGACAGTATTTGCAGGACTTGTGTTGAAGTGCCATTCGGCATCTGTCAAGAGTTGTAAGCATACAACCGGTTTCATCGATAACTTCACATCCAGCTTTTGAGAGTTTAAACATTCATAAACATCAAAGTGTCCACTACTGAAATCGTCACCTGTGAATCTAAAATGTTTAAGAGGCATTGGTGGTTGTCGAAAGGTGTAAAATATTTGGCCATTTCGGTACACTTGAAAGCGACAACCGAACAATTCAGCGGCAGCCATCAACTCACATACAGAACCATAGGTGAAGGGCTTAAGCATTTCACTCTTATAGTTCTCCTGTGTAGTATAATTATCTCCTGTACCATCATCAGTCCACACTTTGAACCTGTCCCAGTCATTCAATACATAAGACACATTGTTCCTCTGGATATCAAGAGTGAGCCCGATATGGCCGTGCAATAAGTAACAAAAAGAATGGAAAAGGCAGGTGCCATCTGCAGGCATGGAAACCACTCAGTAAGTGACAGTTCTTTGATCGATGGTGATCACCTTGATAGACATGTTAATGGGGGTACGGTTGAAATGATAAAGGAAATGGGTACAAATCTAAAATACCTACACAATAAATATAAACGTAATACACGAACAATAAAACAGCGGAGAAGGCGTGGATTAAATAAAAAGTCTGTAGTTATCAGCAGGGAGACGTGAATCCCGTGGCGAAGCAAGGAAGGGAATGTAGAGAACGGAGCGACGGACGGCCTTATATAGGCTGGCAGCAAACAACGTGGGAGGCGTTGGGATGGGGGACCCAACGCCGCCTCACATGGTGACCGAGCTGCAGGCTATGGATGTATATATGTACGTAAGTAGGATTCAGTTAGCGTTGGAAACCCACGTACCAAATTTCTTGAAGATGGGCCCATAAGTAACAAAGACCGTTGAAAAGTTCAATATGGCGGCCGACAGTGGCGTCATACCACCGAAATAAGTACGTACAGTGGAACCTCAGTTTGCGAGCATAATTCGTTCTGGAAACGTACTCGCAATCCAAACCACTCGTATATCAAAGCGAATTTCCCCATAAGAAATAATGGAAACTCAGATGATTCGTTCCACAACCCAAAACTATTCATATAAAAATGATTAATACAAAATATAAAGTAAAATACATAATACAAATTAACCTGCACTTTACCTTTATAAAGAATCATGGCTGGTGTGAGTTTCTAAACTCATGTGGGATTCCACCCAACGGGACTCACGCAGAAGAGCCCCAAAGCAATCGAAGTCTCCCAGCGCTGTAGCAGTTCGCCGTATAAGCGCATCCAAAAAGATCACAGGCATGCTATAAGCGCCTGTCGTCAATGGGTCATACAAGGAACATTATAAAGATCCCGGTACAATAAATAACAATGCTGTTGCTATTTCAAGCTGAATAAAGCTGGTGTTAAAGTACTGAGACTAAGCTTCGTGTTTTGGGGAGCAAGATGGGGACTTGCACTTCACAGCGCACACACACACAGTCACAATGCTGTAGTAAACAGATGTTGACTATATGAGTAAGGCACACAGACTCAGACAGAGAATAGGAGACGATTGCCAGAGAGAGAGAGAGAGAGAGACGTGCTGGGCAAGCGAGCAAGATAAGGAGAGAAAAAGAGAGACGCGCTGGGCGAGTGAGATGAGAGAGAGAGACGCGCTGGGCGAGCGAGCGAGATAAGGAGAGAGAGAGAGGGAGAGAAGAACCATAAGCTCAGTTGTGATCACATAACACTCAGCAGACAAAGTGCATCCATACTACTCGTATTGCAAGACATCGCTCGTTTATCAAGTCAAAATTTATTAAAAATTTTTGCTTATCTTGCAAAACACTCGTAAACCAAGTTACTCATAAACCGAGTTTCCACTGTACATTGGTTTCGGTTAGTGCAGGGAAGCTGCCTACCAAATTTCATGAAAATGGGGGCATAAATAAGAAAGTTCAACATGGCGGACATTGTCAACCGTTATGACCATTACGCGTAGAATTTCTAAATGAAACCTATTTAACGTTTGTAAGTAAGCTGTAAGGAATGAGCCTGCCAAATTTCTGCCTTCTACCTACACGGGAAGTTGGAGAATTAGGGACGTTGGAAAGTTCAATATGGTGGCCGACAGTGGCGTCATACCACCGAAATAAGTACTGTGATATATGGCCGGCTTGTCATCACGGCCAATACCGCCCAGGCCGCCAGATGGAGGCCTCCCTGCAGTATGGAGGTGCCCCGAAGACCAGCAGGGAGTCATGGGACATGTAGTTTTTATACAAGACCCTGCTGGATACCACAGGGGCCGCAACAGGGAGCTGCAGGGAAGATCGAAGACTTCTTCGTGCCCTATAACCCGGAAGTGCGTCAGAGGAAGAGAGACATACTTCCGGGGTGAAAAGAAAGGACTTGTACCTGACCCGGAAGTGATTGAGAGTCACATGGACTGGGGATTGGAACGCTTCCGGGTCAGGGTATTTAAAAGGACTGTGGGAGCTCCTAGACGGCGAGCTGAGCTGGGCGGAAGGGTGGCAACGCATCTGGGAGTGAAGGATTGTTTATTATTGTTATTTGTGATTATTTAATGAGTATAGTGGAGGAGAGGGTGCTTTGTGCACTGTGGCAATTTAATAAAGTCAAGTATTGGACTTTTACCTGGTGTTTGGAGTCGTGGACAAGGGTTCAAGGGAGCGATAGTGCCCCCTATCTGTCACAGTACGTACATCGGTTTCGGTTAGCGCTGGGAAGCCGCCTACCAAATTTCGTGAAGATGGGGTCAGCCTTCTACCTACAGGGGAAGTTGGAGAATTAGTGATTTGGAAAGTTCAATATGGCGGCCGACAGTGGCGTCATACCACCGAAATAAGTACGTACATCGGTTTCGGTTAGCGCAGGGAAGCCGCCTATCAAATTTCGTGAAGATGGGGCCATAAATAAGAAAGTTCAACATGGCGGACGTTGTCGACTGTTATGACCGTTACGTGTAGAATTTTGAAATGAACCTTACTTAATTTTTGTAAGTAAGCTGTAAGGAATAATCCTGCCAAATTTCAGCCTTCTACCTACACGGGAAGTTAGAAAATTAGTGATGAGTGAGTCAGTCAGTCAGTGAGGGCTTTGCCTTTTATTAGTATAGATATAGATTATTTAAATGAAGTTAAAGTTTTATCTGTATAATATAATAAACATATTTTGCTCCATTTCACCTTAAAAATGATATCAACATCATATGTAAATATGCGCTATATAAAGTGGCTCAGGTTGTGCAATATTACAACTGTAGTGCAAGTTTACAGTGAGGTAATTGTACTTATAAGTACAAAGATTTGTACAAGGAGCAGTTGATGGAGTGATTGAGTGCGTTTAGAGTTCTTGGGATGAAACTCTTTCTGAACCGTGAGGTTCATACAGGAAAGGTTTTGAAGCGTTTGCCGTGTGAGAGCAGTTCAAATAGGAAGCAAGCATGAGGCTGCGTATGCTTAATGCTGTATACATATAATTCTCTTTCCGATCAGCTGATCTGAGTGGTGCAGTGAGAAAATCTGGAAAAAGATGGTCCACTGTGGCAACCCCTAACAGGAGCAGCTGTAATAAGAAAAAGAAGGTGCAGTGAGAGTAACAACGCTAAAGCAGCTATGGTATTTGGAATAGTTTGACCATTCTGTGGACCATTATATTGTTACAGGTTAATTACAATCAGATGTATTAAACTAATAAAAGATATTTGGTTAATTTCAGTGTATTTATAAAGCCGCGTCAGGGATGTGGATCTGAAAAAGAAAGATAAACAACACAGGAACAGTAGCACTGCTTTGATGCTGGGCGTCGCCAGTCTGTAAAACCGAGCGCAGAACTTGTGTATGACAGAGTATGAGCTACCATGGAAATTTGCGTGGCTTTACGCCAAGTTTAGGTTTTATACATCACGATTTGAATGTGGAAATGTTCTTATGCAACATTTCTGTGTGTACGCACCGTTTATACACAAGGCCCCTGGACGTCGAAGATATTCCGTAAAAAATAATTCAGGCACAGAAAGGCTTCAGAACTAAGCAAATCTTTAGACAATGCTTTTTACATCAGAAAATAGAACTAGAAATATGCAAGACAAAATGTACATAATTATATTCACACTACTGCTGCAAGAGAGCAGACTTTATTAGGATAATACAAGTTACCATTTACACAGAAACAATGACATAGTAAAAACATTTAAATAACAACTATATTAACTGCTTACAAATAATTCATACTATTGTTTGTTTCAAGTGTTATCAAGGACTGACCTTTGGCAAACTGAACCTTATAATAGTGAGTAGATTTAGATCATTGTTCATGGTTGAATGCAATGTCTTTCTAGCTCTGGTATTTGTGCAACTATATTTCTCGTTCTTTTAACTAATTCTTTATCTGTTAATGACTAACTTCAACTTGACTTTTCATACTTGCTAAATTGACATTTTTCTGGTGAATTTAAGCAAAGCACAATAACAAACAATGTTGTTTCCAAAATTGGGTTTTGTTATTTATCACTGCAGCATTCTACCTTTTGTCCATTTTTATTTTCTACGGCTAGCTTCACTTTCCCAAACCTAGGCATCACAACTTTCCAAAGCTAACCTTTGCAGCTATTTAAAAAAAAAGCATAAATTTTAATTAATTACTACTAATCAGCACTTGCTCATGATTTAATTGTCATCATGCATAAACATAAAAACATTGTTATTTATTAATATCCATCTGGAGGACATGAGAGTTGCTTAGTCCTAGACTCCTGTGTACCCTGATGTCAATCTTCTAATTTCATTCACAAGGTTTAATCATGCTTCAATTTTGCATTTCATCATTATGAATATAATACATATTAGTAACTATATATTACATAAGGGTGGTTAAGATCAAGATCAATAAAAAATATAATTGCTATTAGTTGCATGATATTCACCATACATGTTTCACCCTAACCAAGCAGCTTAGGTTACAGAACCAAAACTGTCACAGACAATGCAAGTGAAAATTCAAGTTTGTACTTTTTACAGAATATAGTCAATCAACTAATTCAAAGACATATAACTGTGAACATTAGCTAAAACTAAAGCTCATTAATCTTATTTGCCTCAAGTTTCATACAAAGAGAATTAATAGAATGCAAGCCACATGAACTTCAGCTGATTACAATGAAGGCAATTTATGCACTGGACATTCATGAATAATTAAACCTTAACTAAACTATTTAAATAACACAGGAAAGGCTAATCTAATGTCAAATGCTACTCATTTTAAGAATACAGTGAAAGAGCTTGTTTTGTTGTCTTTGTTCTAAATTATGAATATTAAAAAAGTAAATTATCAACATATACAAGTACAAACATCTACTTTTTATTAAATAATCTTGGTTTTCTGAGCTCTGAAATTCACAGAATTGCATATATTGTGTGTCTACTTTTATTGTAATAGGCAAGTGCCAGATAAGCAGATCTTGCAGTAGGCTCATTGCTTCCAAACTAAAAGTGTGACTTAGGTTTAGAAATTAAATCTAGATTGGATCTACCAGTAGCCCAAGGAAAAAAAATCATTAACCTGTTATTAGGAAAAACAATTTGTAGTAAGAAGATAAGATTTGTAACTACATTGGACATGCAAGAAGGAATTTCACTTTACTCTGTACAGATGACAATACTACTATAACAAAATAAAATACTAACAAAAATGTATTCATCAAATCTATTTTGACTCATATTTCTTACAAAAATCATGTAATGATTTTCAGAGCCCAATAAAAATTATATTTATGTTTTCTGGACAGGCATAATAGCTATAAGGTACATTATAGGTTCCTATTAACATACTTCTGTATGAACACACTCATATGTAAGCAATTACGACTGTCCACTCAGCCCAAAAAGAATGCATCTGGAACAGTCAATGTATAATGTCTAAACGGGTATTGCAGGAATTTGTTGCATTTTACCACCATGCTATATAAAACTCTGTAGTTTCTTGAGGCAGACAATCAAAATGAAAAGCTATCTGTCACAAAGTCAGTACCTGTGCCTCTTGCTATTTTAAAGGTCTTAGCCCACAGAAAAGCAAAAAATTGCCTTGGCAATTGATTTGTGCACCACAGGAAACTATAAAAACTCTAAGGCACCTACACTGCCTTGATCCACGGTTTAGAAGCCTTTTGTATGGAGATGACATAGCCTCCATGCACTGGTGTAGGTTTCTTGGGGGTTCTAGTTTTTTCTTATAGAGCAAAAGCATGCTGTTAAATTAGCTGAATTTGGTTCTTTGAGTCAATATGTTCATGGGTTTTTGCGTTTCCTCATTTCTTCCCATATAGGGCTACTTCCTCCTGACTTGGGTTGATTACTGCCAAGACAGGCTCTGCCTTCACTGATCCTGTATTGAAAAACCAAGTGTACAAAAAAATGTGTTTAAATAGCTTTTTTATGTCATGCAAAACAAACAGTGATTCTAAAACAACACTTTAAATTGAAACCTAGTCTCTCAATCCTATTAAATCTTTAAAAGGTCAGTCTTAACTAAAAAAATGAAAAAAGGGAGAAAATTGTGCAGAAAATATAAATCTGGAACTGTCGTAATAGGTTTGGTTTTTCAGTCGCACAGAGACATTGATGTCGTGCCTGCCTCCTTGTAGAGAACAAGCAAGGAAGGATGCAAAGAATACATTTCCTCATCACTCCCAGCTAATCAAGCAGCTAAATTATGCCTCTATATGTGCGGTCTTTACTTGTTTTGCTTGTTCAGATCTCTGGTCAATTTTGACTCTTTTCAGTTTATGCTCAACTGCTTCAAAATGTTCCAAAATCTTCAAGACTTATGATCTTGATGATAAAACGTTAACTGGGACTCTTTATTTACTCACTTTCTGCATCTTACCAAAAGCAAATTGTTAAGCGTATTCAAATTAAGCATATCTGGTAATTTGGAAAACAAAATCCGTCCGATTTGACGTTGTGGAGAACTAGTAAAGCATTTGTTTGATCCGATTCCTTAAAATTGTAGGCATGGGTAAAGGAGAAGCCGAATTGGGACAGAAGTCTCATCACTAGCTAAAAGCTGCTACTAAATGTCGGACTGACTGAAAGAAAGAAAAAATACAGCTGCCATGGTCCTCGAGAGCTCAGTCTAAACATATCTAGTCTATAGTCGACAAATAGGGTAATATCTCCAAATACATAATATTTTTAAAATGATTCTACAATGTATAGGAAATGTCACATTACCCATAAGCAAAGAGCACAAGAATCAGCAAACGCAATATGTACAATATACTGGAGGTTCTTAATAAACGTAAACAGTTCTAGCACTTAATATCTCCACTACCTTTTAGCGCTAAAAGCAGATTTTTAAAAATATTAATTTTGATATAGTCCACTTTCACTGGAAATAGGCGCAGTCAATGGAGACAGCACGACTGCCAGAGCAGGGGCACCACAACAGAGCGAGATTCTTCGGGCAACAAGAAGTGTGACTCGCAAAAGCGAATCGAGCTCCCAGGGTAAACAGCAGCGCACCTGCGGATACAGTAGCACATGCTCAAACAGCGGCAGTCTACATCGACACTTTCCCTTCGCCTTTGACGAAGTCTACCACTAGCTTTTTGACTTGAGCACATACTAGTATAACATACACCCAAGACCCCCCATTTAATGTGCAGTATAATACCACCTTAACAGGAGCAGAGAGATCCTACTCAAGACACATTAACAAACAGAAAAAAACAAGCATAAGGTCTTTCCAGCATGTTGAAATGCTCCAACTTAAACCAGGGTCTTTCACTGTCAGTGGAATCGCACCACTCCTGGCCACAAGACAGCTTCCCACATTCCCTACGAATGAATATGTATCAGGTGTTGCCTTTTGCATAAACGTTTTTGTCATTGTACCAGCGTAAAATGAAAATCCATGCCAGTCCAGTTTTCCCACGCACGCCGGCCTGACTCAAACATTGTCAGAAGGGACTCTGAACACTTAGGTTTACATACAGAAACAGCAAGCAAGGAGCTTCATGCTCCGCAAAGTGTATACGCCGGGTGTGGAGCCCGGCCGTCCAGGTTAGCCACCTGCACTGTACTTCTGCACATTGCAACCATCAGGCGGTCCGTCAGAACACACAAGACGAGTAATGCAAGGCACGTTTTATTGCCTTTTTTAAGTCTTACCTAGCTTGCCCCGGGACTCCTCCAGTTTCTGGATTTGGTTCTCCAGGAAAAGCATCGCCACTCCGAACGCCAGGATAGCCAGGAGCTGAAATTTGGGCGGCATCATAATCCTTAACAGCCCCATCAAACTATCAAATCACGGTAAGTCATAACGCAACCATGAAACTGAAAAAATAATGAAATACAAAGGATTTGGGCAAAAGACTGCCTTACGATTAGCCTATCCAGAGCAGTACAGTGCCTGCAAGGAAAGGTAAATCTTGTTATTCGTAAAGAAAATAATACAGGTAAAACTATGGGAGGGAAACAATCTTCTTGGAGCGTGTCATATGCAGATCACTGGTTTACATCTCACTGCACAAACAGCAGCACCAACCCGATCTCTGCCAACCTCGCAAGTCTCCCCCAGTGGAAGAGTGCGTCTCACTCTGCCTGTCGCCCCGCGAATGGGCGGGGACAATACATGTATGCCCCTCCCAATACTCCGCCTCTTCCTTCAAACCATTGGGCTTCATGTTGGCTATTTGCGAAGAGAAACGTCATGTAGTGACTCCAAACACTGTTTGGTGTATCGCACTGCCAGTCAAGGAGAATGGGATAATTCCGTCAATTGAAAATTTTTACGCCTTTTAATATTGCCTGAACTAAACGATGAGACTGTTGCGGAATATTTTATAGTAAATTAAGAGTATAATGATTGCAAAGCAACTTTATACAATGTTTAACAAGATACATATTATGAACAAAAAATCTAAAATGTTTTATTGTTATGATTGTAAATTATACTTAGGTTAAATTACTTAAATTGCATTTTTGCTAGATTCTTGTATAATACATTATGCCAATAATACATTATTTCTGCTTAAAAAAGTAATTGACTCTAACAGAAATTCAGGCACCAATATACAGCATCTATTGGGGTCCTAAAGTTGACCCGCTAGGTTTACTTTTCAATATGGTGGGTGAAGCGTATCTGTT
Organism: Polypterus senegalus; assembly: GCF_016835505.1. Classification (NCBI taxonomy): domain Eukaryota; kingdom Metazoa; phylum Chordata; class Cladistia; order Polypteriformes; family Polypteridae; genus Polypterus; species Polypterus senegalus. The sequence continues at coordinate 76,662,951 of NC_053167.1, forward strand.
TTGGATTTTTTCGGTCCTGCAAGTGGTAAATATAAACGCTCTTTGTCCTTATTTTGTGTTATAAATTTATTTATACAAAGCATGTATGCTCAGATCGAAGATAGGCTATTTATAGTTTCGTCTTCGGTGTACTTTTAACTTCTTCCAAGGGGACTTGCGGAATCGAAAGTGCACCGGTGTTATAAAGACATGACGTGGCCATTAAGATGTGCCGTTGGCGCCGGTAGCAGCACCTCCGGGATTTAACAGATGATGTGTTTTATAGAGTACAGTGCCGAATACGTGATAAGCGTACTTTTATTATTACGGACTGATTCTATCCACTTCTGTGTAAATTATTCGATGAGTCCGATCTGCTCGAATGAATAATGCAATAGCTAGCACGGTGGCGTTTTTGTTTGCACGGTGGCGTTTGTGTGTGTGTGTGCGCCCTGCCCAGGGTTTATTTCCTGCTCAAATGTTCATTCTTCTTTTTCTAAAGGTTTTCCCACTTTTCGTGTGGGGTCGCTATATTGAACCAACTACCACCACTCGCGATGTAGTACACTTAATCGCCATATACCCCTTTCTCCCTTAGATCCCCTTTACACATATCATCCACTTTCTCTTCGCTCGTCGCGTTCTCCATCCCGACACGTCCATATTCGTGATTTTCTGCCACACATTGTTTACCTTTTTTCTCATGATATGCCCATACCACTTTAATATAGTTCCCTGTATTTTCTTTGAAATTTCCCAATTATTAAGTGTACTTGTGATTCTATTTCTGATCTTATCAAGTTTTGTTATTGTAAACCTCCATCTCAACATCGTAATTTCTGTAGCATCAAAGTTTTTTTTCATTCACCTTTTTCATTTCCTAAGTTTCTGATCTATACAACATCGCTGGTCCAACCACTATTTGATACACTTTACCCCTCACTCTTGCACTGACACTTCCACCACATTACTCTCCAGACACCTGTTTCCAAATTTTTCTGCCTGATTGCATTCTATTTTGTATTTTTAGATCTAGCTCTCTATCATGTTATGGTTAATCTGAGATAACTGAACATGTCCATCCTTTAAGTCTTTCTCTCTGTAGGTTTACTTCTTTATATTGTCTTTTAAATCTTCTGCCTTTCTTCCACTAATCTTAAGGCCCGTTTCCACCATAGCTTTTCTTCACAGTCCCAGTTTCATTTCCCTAATATTCTCAGTGGTGCCACATTGCACAGTGTCATCTGCAAACAGCATGCAACATTGAGCCTGATCTTCTATTCCACTAGCAAATAGCAATAATATCCATAACTAGAATAAAACAATATGAACTTGGTGATCCTTGGTGTAACCCAACCTTAACTGCAAATTTACCTGTTATTCCTGCATTTCTTCTCAGTTGCGTGTAAGCACCTTCATACATACATCCTTAATTTTCCTTACATTCTTCTCTAGTACTCCCTTCTCTCTCTCTCTCTCTCTCTCTCTCTCTCTCTCTCTCTCTCTCTCTCTTACATGTTTTCATTACTTGCCGGGGAACTCTATCATATGCCTTTTTGTAAATCTATAAGTACCATGTGTCTGTTCTTTCTGTTTCTTTTATTATTTAAATATTCCTTTGACATCCATTTGTCATCTGTATATTAGCCACCCAAATGGATGATACCCACTGAAAATTAAGTTGTTTTTCGAGATATACCTTTAGGGTAGACTTTATTTAATATCAGATAATAACTTGTCTTAACTGTTAATTTTTATTTAGTTCACAAATTTTACTTTGTCGAAAAGACTATAAGGTAAACTTGATCGTATAAAAAAAACTAATTTAAATTTTATTTTTTAGTGTTATTTCACATTTCAAGAATTAAAATTCATATACTGCCTAAGTTATTAAAAACTAGTATGCTATTATATAATTAACGTGCTAGCTAAGTTTCACGTGTTTTGAAATGCTTAGTCTTGAGGCTAACAGCTGAATACCCTATGTGTGTGTGTGTGTGTGTGTGTTTTTAATGTATCTGACTCTGTAAAGATCTGTTGGTTTAGAAATGCATTGCAGAATCAAGACAAAATCATAAATATGGTACTTAATTATCTGATTTTCTGAGATAGAGGCTGTTGTTTTTGTAATGGTACATCATAGTGTTTTCTGTTTTTGACTTGTATATTGTCCATTAGTATTGTTTAATAATACCTGAATGTTTCAATTATTTACTGTTATGGTACTGAGCACTTCATTGAAAAAAGCTTCAGAAACATACAGTGTATTATTTCACTTAGGACTGATCTTTGGTCAATTACGATAATTTCTCATTTGAATTCTGTTTTCATATTTCCATTTTAATTGTTAAATGCATTCTGTGAAACATAATTTTTGTATTTTTATTTTTGTTTTAATGGTAGTCATTGGATAGGTGAAAAAGCCGAAGACCTAAACTGTTACATAATTTGTTTGATAAATTAGCTGGTTCCAACAAGTCTCTCCTTTTATATTAATTTAATATTGTGTTTTTATTATTGTTGCATTAAATGCATCATTATAAATTTATTAAAGGCAAAGATTACTTTTTCTGCACTCAAAAAAACACTTGTATGACAATAGTCAGTTATGCATTGCAAAAGTGCACACCTGAAAGGCTATTAAAAGTTGGCAGATATATTTAAGTACACATGAAATTCCTGTAGCTCTTCAATTGTACTGCAAAAATAGCATATCCCAGTATATTTTACCTTTGCAGTTCATAGCAAAATTCATGTTAGCAGCATAGTATAGTATAACAAATACCTAAGTGGTTTAAAAGTGTTTGTTCAAACGAATCTGTGCATCTAATCAAAAAGCTCTTATCAATTCACACTTTTTTCCAGGAAGTTTTGTCTAATTTTAACATAAATCTTTTACTTTGCTGCCTTTTTATGTGCTAAAGCTTATACTTTCAAACTTACTGACAAAGTAAGACTGTCCCCTTTCCTACAATAGAAAGAACTTTTATTTGTCCCCAGGGATACTTTTGATCTTATCTATTAAAGGTATAATGCCTAAACATTATTTTAACAGGTGTTTATTCTTTAAATTTGAGTTATTGTTTTCAATTACAACTGCAATTGGAAACATTTTGCCAATATAGTTTACTACAGAGCCCTAGTCCCTACTGGCCATTTTGTCTTATTTTAAGGATACCAGAAGAATGGTATCCAAAGCTAATTAAATATGTGAGAAACAATATTGGGAATGATGCCAGTTTAGCTGCTTATTAGAGTGGCCAAAGTGGATTTGCTTGCTGTCTCCATCATTGGAATATAATTTTTCACATACAATTTTAACTAGGGAAATCTGTACATTAACTTTTGAAAGTGTTCCTTAAAAAGTACCCATGATGCTCCATGCCTAGATATGAAGAAGACGGGACACCAATGAATTTAGAATGTACAAAATCATATATTGCAAGTTAGAAGATGTATTGCTCTGCTCACAGCAAGGAACTCTGTGCTCCCTGCTGAACACATTTTTGCTTTCTCAATCAGCAAGATTCATATTAGTCTATTGCATCACTTTTAGCACATTTCCATGCAGAGCGAGCACTATTAATTTTCCTTATATAAAAATTCTCCCTGAGGATCATTCAAGTTTTGGAAAGTAGTGTTTAGTAACCCACATTTATTGTTTATTAAATATTAAAGATTTTGTATGAACTAATGTTTAAGCTAACATTTCTGTGTCTGCAATTATGAATAGTTACAGTCTACAGGATTTCATTAATTTATCTCCAAACAGCTCCTTGAACTCTATTTTTTTATGTACTTCATGAATTAGCTAAGTTTGATCTCTTATGTAGCTATATCCCACTATGTATCTCATATTTTGTACATTTTCATTTATTTAAACTAAAATATTGTTCAAATGTCTTGATAACAAATTAGGATGTCTGACGTCTATTACAGGAGTACAGTTTAAGTCCATTTTTCACAAGTATAAAAGCTCCTACGATAAATGCTATAATTTTACTAAAATTAAGCAAATGTTTATTAAAGAAAAATCTTTGGCTGTAATTTATTAGGGTGCTATGTAAAAATACCTTTTGTTTGTTTTGTCCTTGACTTTGACATACAATATTAAACCTGTTTATCTTAAGTGGTTTAACCTGCGGTTGTAAGAAGCCATCAGTTTGCATGCAAATCTGAATACAACAGTGGGCCTCTTCTGGCACTTGGAAAATGGTATACCTGTTCCAAGCCATATCCATTTGATTACCCAAAAAAAGGACAGTATAAAATTTGGGTTTTCAATACCACACAGCTCTAGGCTAGGGCAATAGATCACAGCTCAGCTGGTTACATTTATAGCACTAAAGGCATCTGCATTTTTTTAATGGATAAATGAGGTATACCATGTAAAGTGTAAGTTTCTGGTTATGCAGCAGCCTTAGGTACGAGGATGTAATTAATTGTGAACTTGGTGTCAATTCGTCATAGGCTGCAAAAAGACATTTTAGTTTTGCCAGTCCACTTTGCCTGCATGTCTTTTGGATGATGAAGGAAAACCAGACTAACTGGAGTGAAACCCACATAGACACAGTACAAGTACAAACTCCACAATAAGTCTGTGTTCAAATGTTAGCACAGCAACCTATTGTGAATAAAGTCTTGGCAATATATGAATTGTTGCAGTCATTGCAATATAAATATTTATGCATTTAATTTGTGTATAGAACATGCATGATAAAAAAATATACTATGCTCAAATACTAGGTAATTATTTGAAACATGAGAATTTTTGATATAAATATAATTTCATCGTGTAGCACATCCTGTAAAAATGATAAGGCAATAAGATTTGAATGTAAGACTTTGATCTCTAATCCTGTACCTTTTATAAAGTGTTGAAAGGTTTAGATCAAAAATAGTATACATTGATATGTGGTTTCCTTTAACTTATTACATACATTATTGATATATACAGACTGCATATTTATGCGGCCTATAAAATAAAATGAGCATTTTATGCATTATACAAAAAATAACACATGAAAAGAAATATGATAAACAAGGTACAGTGTCCACCTGTTGTGTCCACAAGGGACACCTTTTTTGAGCTGTTCAACTGTTTAAGCTTACCAAGGCATGCTGTCACTCCCTTCTTGTATTGTACCCAGGGCTTGATGTGGCCTAACACACTGTACCGACAGTTCCCTGGTTCTGCTTTGCAAACTGGGTATAGTGGCATATCGCTGAACTCCAAAGGGACACTGTAGTTCTCCGCAATATTGTTTTTCATCACCAAGAGTCAATCGTCCCCCACGTTGTTGTTCTTGATTATATACAGTGCATGTACTTCAAACAACAATCTGTGGTGTAGCGGGTCTGCTGCTAGCAAATCAGGGGTCCATCTTTAAATAAGTGATCGCACCCCAGGAAGATACAGGTGCCATTTGGGCGCAAGTGTTTGTGAGCGTGATTTGCTCTGTGGTTAATTGAGGTACTGGCTGACTGTCCCATATGCACATGTGGAGGTGGGTGGCTCAGTCCAGCACCTCAATGATGGCCATGGAGGACACAGATGCTCGCACCCGTGCCTATTCAGGCAGTTAAATAAAAGGAGCCTATATGGGACAAAGTGAGAAGGGGGAAAAAAACAAAGAATGGAAAAAAAGACACAAGGAAAATGAAAAGAAGACTGAATAACAGAGGCTAAAGAAGGGAGAGAGAGGCAGAGAGAGCTGGTGCAAGGGAGAGAAGGTAAGCAAACAGGAGAAAGTCCCGACACTCTGGTTGAAGGTGACCATTCCAGCTGGGTGTGTTTAGGGAGCTGGACAGATGCTCACTCCCATGCAAGTCTGGGAAGGCAGTGGCTCAATGGCCATGAGGCTCAGAAGGAGAGCCCTGCTGTTCCACAGATGGTCACGGGGACCTGAGCCTTGGAGTGAGGTCTGGATTGGGAGCCCTACTTGATGCCATTGGGCAGTAGGGACTTGGTCCTGTTGAAGTTGGATGGCTGTGTCTGTCGGTTGGGCGTCTTAGAGGAGACATCATTTGCAAAGGGTTGCACCGGGGATTCCGTTTTAAAGGACAGTTTTTTGCCAATGGAGTTTACCCTTGTTTTATGGATTATTTATTGAACTCTTTTAACCTCCACTTATGCACTGTTTTTTATGGATTATTTATTTATAGTTGATGGAGCACTGCACTGTTTCAATTGGACACTTTGTGTTGTTTTGTTTTTAATAAAACCATTGTCACTTTATGCACCTACCCTTTGCTGCTGCTTGTATGTCCTCATTTGCCTGGCTTATCCTCGGCTATGTATCAGCAGTGGAAGGTTGAAAAGGCTCCCGGAAGTACTCGATAGCATGGAGCTGACCCTCACTGTCGCACGATCCACAGAAACCAAACCCCTCTTTGAATTTACGCATGTACCCAGTAATACAGCTTGCTAAGCATGTCTTCTTTCAGCTTTGCTGAACTTTCTTGCCTGCAATTCACTTCTGGTAGCATTATTCATTTGCATAAAGCAGCCACCCCACTTCTCTACGCGATTACAGCCTCGGCCTTTTCAATGGTACTGTTGTGGTGGCAGCATTCATTTGCCTGAAATTCAATCCCCATTTCTTTAAATTAAGGCAGAAAAAGGATGCCATGCCTAATAAAGCCCATTCACTGTAATATTGAAATGTCCTTTCTAAATGGATGCCTGCTGCCCTATATGTACCATCCTACCAAACATCAGGTTTTTAACTAAACAGAAAGCATTGTATTTGTCAGCGAGAGTGACTCGGTCAGATTCCCATTTTTATATATACAGTCATGGCTGAAATTATCGGCACCCCTGGAATTTTCCCAGAAAATGCACCATTTCTCCCAGAAAATTGTTGCAATTACAAATGTTTTGGTGTACACATGTTTATTTCCTTTATGTGCATTGGAACAACACAAAAAAACAGAGAAAAAAGCCAAATCTGACAACATGCGACACAAAACTCAAAAACCGGGCTGGACAAAATTATTGGCACCCTCAACTTAATATTTAGTTGCACACCCTTTGGAAAAAATAACTGAAATCAAGCGCTTCCTATAACCATCAACAAGCTTGTTACACCCCTCAACTGGAATTTCCGACCCCTCTTCTTTTGCAAACTCCTCAAGGTCTCTCAGATTTGAAGGGTGCCTTCTCCCAACAGCAATTTTGAGATCTCTCCATAAGTGTTCAATCGGATTTAGATCCGGACTCACTGCTGGCCACTTCAGGACTCTCCAGCGCTTTGTCTTCAACCATTTCTGGGTGCGTTTAGAGGTATGTTTGGGGTCATTGTCCTGCTGGAACACCCATAACCTCTGATGCAGACCCAGCTTTCTGACACTGGGCCCTACATTGCGCCCCAATATCTTTTGGTAGTCTTGAGATTTCATGATGCCTTGCACACAGTCAAGGAATCCAGTGCCAGAGGCTGCAAAACATCCCCAAATGTTTTATTTATATAAGCCTTGATTTGCTGAAGTTGGCCAGAAGTTCACTGCCAAAAAAAAAAAAAAAGACACGTACTGGTTCAACTACTGTAATACCTTTCGTAATGGAGTGCTGCAACTAAATTGACATAAAGCTTAGAAAAAAACAACAGCTGAAAAGGTCAATTTTTGTATTTGATAAATTGGGAAGTTACCAATCAAGTCTTTTGCGGCCGGTTTTCATTAGTGGCCGATCGTTTGGAGCATCACAAAAAAAAAAATTGTGCTTTGATGCCAACACAGGGTCATGTTATGACTGCTGATTAGCTGTTGTTCATGCTTGCTTTCAACAGGGTGTCTCTCTGCCTCCTCATTGCAGTTTTAAACACTACCATTTGCCAGCAGTGTAAACCACAACTGACTTAGTTTAAAGCTACTTTTATAACACTTGCCAAAATACAAACTTCAGGTGGTAGTTCTAGTGTCCACTAGAGCCATCAGTACACTGCTACACATTTTTGTGCTTGTTGTTTTTGCCCATTTAGTTTTGTCCTTAAAGAATGGTGCATAGTTTTAAAGATGGTGACAATGACTATTTTAATTTCAGTGCTGTTAACAATAGTTTTTAAATATAATGTCCCTCCTGATGATGATGAAGAAGAACAACAACCATTAAATTAGTGGAGACTTTATCAACCACCTACAATGTTGCCCAGCTAGGCAAAACATGTCCAGTGCGTCCTAGGGACAAGTGTGTCTGTAGAAAACGTGTTTTCACAGCTGGTGACATTATCAATGCACAGAGAAGTGTACTAACGCCACAGTATCTGAATCAGTTCTTGTTGTTTTAAAGAAAAATAAAAACTATTCAAACTTCGTTAACGGACATGCATCTAATGAATACATTTTTAAATATAAGCATTTTACTTGTGCAATGAATAATATCTGATAATCTATTCTATGTCTTAAAGTAGTATTTTGTATCATATTTTATCATGACATATGTACTGGGCTCAGACTTGATGCTAAACACTGTGCTACTGTTACACTCTTTATAATCTCAAGCCAGTTATGCGTATCTTCAGTTGTGTACTATCTGTCAGGTTTACAATGCATTCAAAATAACGTATCATTTGAAATGACACAGTTAAAGACTAGTATTTGTGAAAATATTTAATGTACAGCTTTAGGTTTGTAGTTGCAGATTTGGTGGTACAGTAGTAAGGTGCACAAAAGTTGGACTTGTTAAAGCTTACTTTTTAATCTTTGGAAGTTTTTTGTAAAACTGACATGACCTTGTGCAAAGTGAAGAGGAGTAGTCCATAATACAGGTATGAAAGGAGGTATTCTGATGAAATTACAGTGAACCATAAAGAGAATTCCAGCCTTTTCAAACTTAAGCATGAGTGTCATTTCATAAGTACTTGCTTTAGACTGTACTATTAGAGTGAGTTTTCATTCTTCTTTATTCAAGGTATCTGCTTATGGTGCAGAGTTGTCTTCTGAAGCATGTAGAGAGCTTGGTTTTTCCAGTAATCTTCTGTGCAGCTCCTGTGACCTTCTGGGACAGTTCAGCCTAAATCAGCTGGAACCTTTCTGCCGCAAATGTTGTCAGGAAGAAGCACAGCTAGAAACCAAAAAGGTATGTATATATTGAGATCTACATTTAGAAACTAGAGAGTAAAAGTTATTTTAGCATTATTATGTTTAATGGAAGCTGGCAACATTTTCCCTTTGTCAAGTTTTCCATTTGTGAAATTTTATGATTACATTTTAACTAGTCAAAATTAAAATTTCTGATATCAAAATATATATTAATACATTTAATCCAAGTACATTGAAGGTATATAAAATTCAGATTTTGACTATTCAAATAATTGCAAACATCACTAATTAAAATTTTGACTAGCTAAATGAAGTATAAATGTAGACATCATAAATAGCAACTTGCACAAATGACATACTCATTAACTTGAGAGAAATGTTAAGCATCTTGCCTTGGGGAGGCCATTGTGGCTTCAAATTTTAAAACATTTGTCCAGCTTAATAAAAGCATCTAGATATTACTGAAGGACTGCTTTGTTAATTCTAATGTAGCGAACTCCCCTAATTGATGGTTGAGGAGTCCGACACACACAAAAAACTCCTCCTAATAGGAAATTATTATTATAATGTCCGAGCACCGACAGAACCTTAGACCCAGCTTTGATGTTCCCCAGATGGAGTTGTTTATATCAAAAAAAGAAATAAACACCTAACAATTGTTTAACCAAAAAAATATATATATATATATATATATAAAAGCACACCAGTAATAACCCTTCATTTAAGTCCTCCTTATCCAAAAATATACACCCAGTAATAGACCAACCCCTTTTACCCTTATATACTATACAGACAGACAGCAAGAAAGAAAGCCCAGAAAAGCACCCAAGATATATCCTTTAACAACACCCCCTATATTCAAAATAGATATCTATAGCAATACACATATATACACATATATACAAATATAAAATTATACCCACAGAGTCACAATCCCCACATGTTCCCCATTCCCTTTTATATAAGGTTGATTTAAAGAGTCTAGCCACACGGCCTGGGAAGTCCGTGAATAGTCCAGTAATCTAGACAACTCCGTTCCGCTGCCTAGTAATCTGATTTATAAGTAAAAGGAGCGATCTCACCGGCTTGGGGCGATCCTTCGTTAAGAGATGAAATCCGTCTCACCCGGGAGTCTGAGCGTTAACGTCCTTCCATGGCCGCTACCCTCAACAAAAAATATACTTGAAGCCGTGCACTCCGAAGATGCTTTCCTGTTAGCCCGCACTCCTTTTTGTTGCGTCCAACCGTGAACTTCGGAGCCTTCCGTGCTTTTACCAAGCGCTTCTTTTACAAATTCCGTTCTCCTTCCCAGCTTCTTCTTTTAACAACCTTTCTTCTTCCTCCGCCCTCCTCGCTTCCTTTCTTTTTCTTCTCTCCTTCCTTTAAACTACGCGCCTCCTTGCCTTTTAAGGAAGATTTTAGCCAGGACCCACAGGCGCTGATTGGACCCCTACTCCCCTTAAAGAAATATTCCCAGTCAATAATTCCTCTGGGCATACACCCTAAAGGAAGCATGAGGCAGAAACGGTTAAAAGAATACACAACCATGAAAACATGTGACAACCGTTACATAGTCCCCACCCCCCCCTCTGGAGAGGGACCAAAGTAGGGCTTTAGGTTCACTATATGCATAGTGTCACTTTTAGACTCTGTTCCCGTCTCAAACTGAACCCTGTAATTATTAGGTCCTAAAATTTTTAGTATTTTTGCCGGACCAATATATTTTGGCGCAAGCTTGGAAGCAAACTGATCTATTCTAGAGGATTGTGGGTGAGACCTAATCCAGACCAGATCCCCTACATCGTAGTGGGCCTCTTTCCTACGTTTATTGTAAGATCTGGCTTGCCTGGCTTTGGCCTTTGCCACACGACTCTCCACTTGCTTCTTTAAGGTGACTAGCTGATGTATCGTCAGATAAGACACTGAATTAGGGTGTGGGGCTTTAATGAGACGCTCCAGGGGTCCCTTGATCTGCCTACCAACAGCCAATAGAGCAGGGGTCTCTCCGGTAACTTCGTGTACTGCAGTATTGAGCGCAAATCGAAGCTCCGGCAACCAGCGGTCCCAGTCTTGATGGTTCTTCCCCACATATGATGCAATCATAGTTTTAAGGGTTTTGTTTACCTGTTCAGTCATGTTCGTTTGGGGATGATAGGCTGTTGTCAATTTTTCATCACCCCCCATCTGGAACATAAGTTTTCCATCAAACCACAGGTAAACTGTGGTCCTCTGTCAGACACCATGTATTTTGGTACACCCCACCGAGTGAAGATGTCTTCCCTAAGAATGGAGCATATCTTCCCTGCTTTTGCATTAGCCAAAGCAAACAGTTCCACCCATTTGGAATAATAATCCACCACTACTAATAATACAGTCTTTTTATTCTTGGACCTAGGGAAAGGACCCATCAAATCCACTCCCACCATTTCTCCTGGTTCCTTCACCACTGTGGATTGGCATAAACCAGCCGGTTTTCCTGGAGGAATCTTATACTGTTGACATATCTGACAGTTTTTAACATGGTACCAGACATCCTTACGAATGGTGGGCCACCAGGCTACCTCCAGGATCCGTAATAAGGTCTTGGTCTTCCCAGGTGACCCCCAAAAGGACTGTCATGGAAGTATTGGAGAAATTTGGAAGTTAGCTCTTGGGGAACCACTAGCTGATACTTGTGGCCTCCAAGTCTCGAGGGGATCACTCGATACAGCACCCCTTGAAGTTCTTCATATCTGATATGCCCAGATCTACTCCCTGAACCTTCCCTGCACCCCTGACAAACAGAACAAGTTGTTTGAGCTCGAGCGATTACCTGCAAGTCTAGGGGCAGTTCAGACACAGAGGGTTTGACCACAGCCACCAGTACCTCTTGGGACTCTTCAGGAATCCGAGACAACGCATCTGGTACTATATTGCCATGACCCTTCCGGTAGTAAACCTGGAATTTGAATTCTTGGAGCCAAGCACCCATCTCGTAAGCCTGGAAGAAGTTTTTGAGCACTTGAAAGCCCAGGTCAAAGCATTATGATCAGTATAAACGCTGAATACTGTCCCCTCTAAATAGTGCCGCCACTTCTCCACAGCCCAAATTACAGCCAAACATTCCTTTTCACTGGCTGAGTAGTTAAGCTCAGGTCCCCTTAATTTCCTTGAGGCATAGGCAATGACATGCTCCCCACTGGTATGACACTGTGTAAGCACCGCCCCAGTCCCACATTACTTGCGTCAGTATTTACCGAAACTGTAGTTGTGGATCCGGCTGTGCCAAGATGGGCGGCTCCTGCAAGCGGTCTTCAGCCTGTCTACTGCCTCCTGGCATTCGGGTGACCATTTCCACGGGGCTCCCTTCTTGGTGAGGTGATGCAAAGGAGCTGCCCTGTCTGCCATGTTTGGTATAAATTTATGATACCACCCTATCATCCCCAAAACCTCTGCAGATCTTTCACGTTGGTAGGGGTTGGATAGTCCCGTATGGCGATGGTCTTTTCGGGATCCACCTCCACTCCTCTTGCTGAAACCACATGGCCAAGGAAGGTCAATTGGGATCGCATCAGATGGCACTTCTTTAAGTGCAAGGTCAGGTTGGCTTGATGGAGACGCGAAACACTGTTTCTAAATCCAGCAAGTGTTGATCTTTTGTTGGTGAGAATACAATGATGTCGTCTATATATACAAAACAAATTTTCCGCAGTAGCCCCTTCAGGACTTGTTCCATTAACCTCTGGAATGTAGCTCCGGCATTGACCAACCCAAAGGGCATAACCCGAAATTGGTACAAACCCTCCGGAGTTATCACTGCCGTCTTCTGTACGCTGTCTTCACCCATCCGTACCTGCCAATACCGGAGCGTAGATCCAAGGTGGAAAATACTGTTGCCCCATGGAGCGATTCCAGAATGTCATGGACTAGGGGCATAGGATAAGCATCCACTCGGGTTTTAGCGTTTAGGGCTCGGTAGTCCACACAGAACCGATGTGATCCATCCCTTTCCGAACCAACACCACTGGCGAAGCCCATGGAGAAGATGATGGCTCAATTATGCCAGCCTGCAGCATCTTAGCAAGCTCTTCCCTAATAATTTGAAGTTTTTGGGGAGAGGCTCTATAAACCCGATGTTTAATGGGCAACTCGTCAGTTGTATAAATAACATGGGAGACAATCTGAGTAGTCCCCAATTGGTCTGTCCATACTGATGGCCATCTGCCTAACAATGGACGTACCTCTTCCGTTGATTAATTATAAGTGGGTCCATGGCCTTGTCCAGGACCTCTGCCACCGCTAAATAAAACTGGGAGATGGGTTGGCCAAGCTCTTCCGATCCTTTTCTTCCAAACTGGAACACCCCACCCCCAGGCAAGCTATACTCTCCTCGAGAAGGGCAAATGGTCATCTGTGCAGCCATAATGGAGTCCAACCCTAGAAGTAAGGGCATGGCCAGGTGGGCATCATCCAGTATGAAAGTGTCAGTCTTCCATATCGCCTGCTGTAGTTGGTATTTGATCTGAACCTTTCCCAGAGCGACCCCTCTTCTGCCATCCGCCAGTATAAACTTGACCGAAGTGGACTCTGTCAGTTCGTCCTCCGAGGTCTTAATCTTTTGCCACATACTGAGGCGCATGAGGGTAAACGTGCTCCCTGTATCCACTATGGCTTCTCCCCATAAGCCTCTTAGCTGAACTGGAACCACCAGAAGGGAAGGTTGACCAAACACAGTTGCTAGCTGACCATCTATTGGCTCTTTCTTCTGGTATTTATTACCGTATTGGTTGATTCCCCCGGTTTTGTTTTTGACGGCCTAAACCCTCTTTTAGCCGCCCAGTCTCGTTCCACCATGGATCCCAGTTTGACGAGATCATCCACCGTCCTCACCATGCCCCTGAGTGTCCACGCCAGTCTCGAGTTGCATGCTCCCAATAAGCGGCAAGATTTCTTCGTCGGTTATGTCTGGTTTCCATTTAAGACATAAGGCCTGGAACTCATATGCAAAGTCCCGAATGGCCTGCCCTGGTTGCTGTTCCATTTCCGTACTCTCCGTTCCAATTCTTCATAGTAATCGGAGGGTAGAAAGGCATCTAAAAAAGCTGTCTTAAATGAAGCCCAATCCGCAATAGTCCGTTTGGCAGCCTGCCACCAACAACCGACTGCTCCGTGTAGAGAGGCATTCAAAACCCCCATAAGTTCGCTGGATGTCAGAGAGTGCACCTCCATAAAGGCATCCCCCTGCTCCACAAATCGTAGAATGTCATCGGTGGTATAAGCTTCCCAATCTTGGGAAAGTCCATGCAAATGCTGCCGATGGAGCAGGCAACACTGCTGGTCTCAATATAGTCTGCCCGATGGAGTTGAATGGCTAAATGGACGCCACCTTCCTTGAGTACTCTGATGAACCACATCCTGCAATTCTGACTGCCACTTCTTATCTCTTCGTTCAAACAGGCCACAGTTTCTTTAAGAATATCTTCTGCCTGGCAAACCATAGCCTCTTCCAAATGAGAAAAGGTGGTATCCATATATTCCCTAAGAGATTCCTCTCGTGCCATCAGCGTGTCCACCATCTGGTCCAACCTTCCTTCAATTCTCTGGACCCTATCGAATAACTCTGTTATTGGAGATGGAAGACTGATGTCTGATCTATTAGTTCCTAGGGTGTCATCCATATACAAACGTTGCAACATGCCCGTAACTTCTCTGACTCTTTGCAAGCCCTGACAGTGACGTGTGGGCCCAAGACCATGGATTCTTCGCCAGCAGATCTTCATCACCATCGAGCCCCTGCTCTAAAGCCTCATTAGCCATAACTGGTAACTAGCTAAGTATATAAATCCCCAAACAGGAAGAAAAAAAAAAGAAATCAAATAAATTAAACCCCGGTTCAAATCGGTCCCGTCACGGCCACCACTTATGTAGCGAACTCCACTAATTGATGGTTGAGGAGTCCGACACACACAAAAACTCCTTCTAATAGGAAATTATTATTATAATGTCCGAGCACCGACAGAACCTTAGACCCAACTTTGATGTTCCCCAGATGGAGTTGTTTATATCAAAAAGAAATAAACACCTAACAATTGTTTAACCAAAAAATATATATATATATATATATATATAAAAGCACACCAGTAATAACCCTTCATTTAAGTCCTCCTTATCCAAAGATATACACCCAGTAATAGACCAACCCCTTTTACCCTTATATACTATACAGACAGACAGCAAGAAAGAAAGCCCAGAAAAGCCCCAAAGATATATCCTTTTAACAACACCCCCCCTATATTCAAAATAGATATCTATAGCAATACACATATATACACATATATACAAATATAAAATTATACCCACAGAGTCACAATCCCCACATGTTCCCCATTCCCTTTTATATAAGGTTGATTTAAAGAGTCTAGCCAAACGGCCTGGGAAGTCCGTGAATAGTCCAGTAATCTAGACAACTCCGTTCCGCTGCCTAGTCATCTGATTTATAAGTAAAGGAGCGATCTCACCGCTTGGGGACGATCCTTCGTTAAGAGATGAAATCCGTCTCACCGGAGTCTGAGCGTTAACGTCCTTCCATGGCCGCTACCCTCAACAAAAATATACTTGAAGCCGTGCACTCCGAAGATACTTTCCTGTTAGCCCGCACTCCTTTTGTTGCGTCCAACCGTGAACTTGAGCCTTCCGTGCTTTTACCAGGCGCTTCTTTTACAAATTCCGTTCTCCTTCCCAGCTTCTTCTTTTAACAACCTTTCTTCCTCCGCCCTCCTCGCTTCCTTTCTTTTTCTTCTCTCCTTCCTTTAAACTACGCGCCTCCTTGCCTTTTAAGGAAGATTTTAGCACAACCATGCAAACATGTGACAACCGTTACACTAAGCTCTGCAACAATACATGTAAGGCACAATAGAAAATCAATTTGTTTGCTCATCTTGATGTTGCTCTGTGTTTTATACCTTAGTTACCAATAATCGAACTATATAAAATATTTGGTGCTTGATAGCAGCCCTATAAATCCCAGACAGACATTTTTTTTTCTAATATGCATTTTTTGTTAGAGCAGTATCTAAAGGCTTGTCCTGCTGCATCCAGGGCTAATGTACCATGTATCCAAGAGTGGGTTGGTGTTATGTTCTTTCTTTCAAAGGGATTATGGACTAATTTGTATAAATATTTAAATAATCAGCAGCTCCTTTTAAAGAAGTTTTTCTTTTACGCTGTGTGTGTGTGTGTGTGTGTTTGTGTGTGTGTGTACATGAATTTATTTTCTGAATGCAAAACTTTCTAGCCTGGTGCAGACAGGAGCCAGAAAATGTACCTGGCCCACCACATGCAATGATTAAAAAAAATCCTAAGCACACTTGTAATCACATTTTTGTGAACTCTGCTCCAAGTAAGCTATAAGCTATAATGTGCCCATAATTTTGAGTATTTGGTTAATATCTGGAGAATGGAATGTTATGTAGGCAGGTAGTGCTTGTGCAATGTAGACAGGTTTGAATTGTAACACCACATATGTTGCACTCCTCCAAGGTGTGAAATACTGAAGCATGAAGGTAGTTTGGAAGGGTTGAATAGTGTCAGGTCTCCTTTTAATCCTTTTACAAAGGAACAGTAATTTTGTTTTGATCATTTGTGTGATATAACTACATAGGTTAGATGCTGAAACGGTATTGCTTTATACAAACTGCCATACACATCTTTGGCAGATGGAAAGATAATCTGGGTACATCCACTTGTCTGTCTTATGAGTGTAATGTGAAAATTCCACATAGACTATGCCCAGCTGTAATTAAAACACACAACTTTGGCACTGTGAGGCAGCAGAGGTAGCGACTGGTACACTGTGCTGTCATATATAACATGGTAGTAAACTTCTTGTGCATACTTGGTACTTGAATAAACATTAGACATGGTTTGCACTGAATTGTAATTGAGCAATTACTAGAGGAACATCAATTACACACAAGTTAAATGTGAAATTATGCAACTTAAGAACTTCTGGTAGTAACATTTTCATCTTGGTATAGTAAATAATAAAAAAAACTTTGCAGTGAACCAGTGTAAAAATGTTTAAATATAATCATCATTTCAATGAAATTCTTCCAGTTTCAAAAGTGGTTTAATCAAATGTTAGGATTACATAGTGCAAAGTAGGAAATAACCTCCGATCAAGTATCAGTCCATTATAGGATATACTAGACACATCCACACTCCCTCCCAGCCTTTCAGCCCAGTCTTAATGGGTTTTTTTTTTCTTCCACAACAAATAAATTTATTTAATAAATAAATTGTGTTCTTATTAGTATTTTTCTTTTTATGGCCCATCGTTTATAATAAGTGACAAAAACTAGAGCAGTTCTATGTAAGGCAATTAATATATAGCATAATTCAGTGTAGAATATAAACCTTCCAAAAGTAATTTTACGAAGTCAGTCCTGAAACGACAGAGACATCACTTCTGGGTCTACAACTGCGGGTCTGAAACTGCGGTGACGTATGGTGCTGTGACTCTGCAAGTGGATTCTACTCACTTCACAAGCAAAAAAGATGTGGAGGTGGGCAGGCAAGAGGAGGACTGATAAAATAAAAAAAAAGACTTGTGGAACCAGCCTATCAGATATCAGAAAAAGGGCGCCAGGAAGTGACGTCTCAGTGTCAGTGCAGTCTGTGTAGTGCTGCTAAGCTTATGTCGAGAATAAAGTTGACATTTCCACTTTATTCTAGCCGTTTATCTCGAGATTAAAGTCAACATGTTCACTTAATTCTCGTAGTTTGTCATTAAAGTAGAATATCGTAAACTAAACTAAACTTCATCTAAAAATGATATTTAATTTACTATATTTTCTCAAACCTCATCATAAATTATGTAGCGCATGAAATGCTTTGTGTTATCGTGTGGTGATTGGTTATGTGGAGAAAGAAAAAGGAAAGATAGGAAATGGGGTTTTGGTACGTCAGAGACCGCACGCCTGCAATAAAGAAAGGCCGCTCAGAAGAACATCCATTGAATTCTGTGTTCATGTCTCTAGCCACCAGATCACGAACCCAACATTTACAAAATATTTAAGTTAAACCTGTGTGATTCCCATTCATACATCCAGTTTTTTGGAGCCTCGTCACACCTGCCATAAAGTTCTCTACACTGAACATACACCTGGGGACCCCTTACTGCGAGGGAGCAGCACTACCGCCACACTACCGTGCATGTTTAATACCTGCTTTAATGCATTTCATCATGAAAATGATATCAAGTATGTATCTTAGCGTTGTAAATGTTAGCATGTTTCATGTGAGCATGAATATCATGAAGTGAATGTATTCTGTGCAGCGATCCCTCCCAGTGCCTCCTCAGTGCAAGAGGAAATCCAGTTAAGAAGTGTGTAGTGATTAACAACTCAGTCGGGGAACACTTAACACAAAGCATTTAATGCACTACACTACCTTATGACGGGGTTTGAGAAAATCTATTAAATTAAACATTGATTTTAAGATGAAGTTTAGTTTACGACATTCAACTTTAATGACAAAATAAACTATGAGAATAAAGTGGAAATGTCGACTTTAATCTCAACATAAACGGCGAGAATAAAGTGTAATTCTCGAGAATAAAGTCAATATGTCGACTTTATTCTCGACATATAGTTTTTTTTCTTCAATGTGCCCGTATTTTTTTTTTTTTTTCCTTCACCGTGGCCCTAAGTGACCCATCTGCCATTCCTTTTTTGTACATATCTTGCCCTGCCGTAGTGCAAGTGTGCATTGGATATCCAACAGGCTCTCACCTTCCCACTCAAAAGTCTTATTCATAGGTACTTTTAATTTTTTCCAAACGTTTTACCAACATGAGCAAAAAAAAGTGTTCAGAAAACAGCACTGCTCAGTTATTTCAGAAAAGAGACGTCACAAACTAATGAAGATGCAGCGTCAACTCCTCATGTGGCAATTTCAGACAAAGACATTGCAGAGGCTGGTCCAACAGGGGAAATCTCTTCAGCACACACTCTGCCAATTGATAAATCTAAGCACCACTTATCCGGCATAAACAAACAATGGTTTAAAGATTCTGATTGGCTAATGGTCAAAGAATGTGGTATATGGTGCTCAGTGTGCAGGAAATATTTAAACAAACATCCCCCAAGGAGGGTGTTATCTTGGGTAAATGTGCCGTGCACAAGAATTTGAAAAGAAAGTTTGCTGGACCATGAAAAAAGTAAAACACACATTGAGTCTTCTGCTGACCTTTTAGGAAAGCGTGTACTAGAGCAAACTGGAATCGGTCAAATTGAAAGATCTGTATCTGTGTTAACTTACAGAGAGATGCCTTTGTGGGAGCTTAAAGATCCATGTATTGGTTGGCAAAAAATGAGTTGCCACATACAACGTTGTTTGAAAAGCTGTTGGAACACTGCAAAGAAATGGGTTGTTCCTTTTCTAGGAAGAAAACGAAAATAAATATTTAACTGAAGACACCTTCTGCATATGCAAGTTGGCTTTGAAGAGTATTTCTTAATTTTTTTATTGTTTTCACTTTTCTTCCCAACAGTGACAATACTTGTGCCCCTTGATTTATGTCATAACAATTGTTTTTTAAAATTTTTGTTAGGGTCGCAGGATCCTGAATTGGATACTTCTTAAATTTAATAAAAAAATGTTCTGGCTCAAGTGTCAAACCTTAAAAAAGGAAGGAATTGAGCATTGTAAAATAATAACAATTTAACTAACCACCAAATTTCCCCGTCCCGCCCCATCCGGCTACTTTTTCATGCCACCCAGCTGGAAAAAATATCTGGGGAGAACATTGCAGAGACTGAACATATCCTACTTTCAGTCTGATTCAGTGTCATTCTTTGGAACTGGTTAGAAGCCTAAGACCTAAACATGTAGCCTCTTGGCTTTCCATCCTCATAACTGAATGTTTTTTCTAGTCAGTATTTTTGAGAACCAGTAAATTAGTGGTATGTCTTATAATCAAAGCAAACATTTCTTTCCATTTTTTTTCTTGCTTGACAATGTACTGTACAAGAGGTGAATCTTTTACTTGCAGAGAAAAAGTGAGGCATACATTAGTGTTTAATTTAATTTCACTTTGCAATGATAGGTTTTTAAAACATAACCTTAGAAAATTATCTTATCAATGAGAAATCATAATAGCAAAACTGTAAACTGCTTTGCAAATCATTTGGGATTTTTGAATTCTAAATATGTGCACTATATGAGAATGTTAAGTTTTAAATTTTTCAAAAAGATGTTTAATCTTACATTTACATTCACACTAATATGTTGCATTCATTTTTTGTAGCTTGCCACTCTACAACTAAATCCAAGCTGTCCCTTTTTGAAGAAGCTTGTTCTGCTTCCTGATTTCTTACTGAAATTGTTGCTTAGATTGGATTCTCAATTTTCTCCCACCGATTTCCTAGAAAGATTTCCTCTGTACTACTTTATTGACTCTCATGTTCACATTCTATCATCTTGAAATGGTTTTGAAGCTACAGAAATTGTTTTTCCTAATGCAATGCTCACTTCACAACAAACACTTGAAGCTTTACTATATGTTTGACCTAGCATAGCTTGTTGGCTAAATATATTAGTACCACCTGGAAGCATCGTTTCCAGTGAAAACAGCAGATTACATCCCAATATATTTTGTTTGTAATCAAGAGATATTTAATTCTGGCATTGCATAAGTGAAAAGTGGGCATGATTTCTTGTATCCAATTATTTATATAAATAATTTATAAATTTGAATCATTTCAGGTAACAATTCCTCCTGAGCTTAGCCCAAAATATGCCTCCCCTCCCAGTTTACACAATTTTAGAATTTGGACTTTATTGAAAATTAAAAAGACCATTCAATAATGGACTGGTTTGCTAAAATATAATAAGGAGAAAAATAGTGCATATTATTATTATGTTTTCAATCTGGAATATTCTATTATATGCAAAACAAATGCAATTTTGAATCCTTTTATTAACGTTCAACCCTATTTTTCCATTGAGGTGGTATAGTGTCTTTTAAAGTTGGGAGATTAAAACAATTGTGAGAAGAATGGGCCATTCAGCTATTCACTTAGATTGTCTAAAATAAGATTAGAAGTTCCCTAATGTCCTCTTGTCCACCACACTACTTGGTAATTTATTCCATGTGTCTAAGATTTTATTCAACTGTGATTTGTGCTGTTTTTGTAAGGTCTCCACATTTTTTAATGTGTTTGTTGTTTCAGTATTTTTACATTGAAGCACCTACTCAGGCTTAATTTATGTTTATTAAGTTTGTAGTATGCTTAAGTAGGGGCTATTGTTTCCATACAAATGTCCACCAAATGTTTTTATACTTCTTTTTAAATCTTAACTCTGTCAAGGTGGGAAGAGGGTGTGTGTGTGTATATGTATGTATTATGTGTGTGTGTGTGTAATTTCATGAAATGAATATAGAAGTCATAGGTGGTAGGACATGCTTATAGTAAAATCAAAAGTTTAAATTTTATACAAAATGTTTAGATAAGCAACACTATTTACCTAGGTTTTTAGTGATGCAAAGAGGGTATTTTTCCAAGATTTTTTTTATTTGTTTAGTTTTTTTGTTGGGATATACCTTCTAGTGAACATTGGTGAACAACAGCATTTTGCTTGTTAGTAATTAAAGCATTCCTTGAGGATTTTACATTCTATTATAAAATATCAGTAACGGCACGATAACATGCAGTGAATAAACTTGATTTGAGCATTCATAGTTTTCATAATTTCATAGTTTAGCATCCGTTTGCTCAGTGGTTGATGCGCTTCTTTTCTCTACCCTAGCGACCTGCCTCTTCTGTTCTGTTGTCGACATCTTTTCACGTTAAACTGATTAAGTGTTTGTGTTGCAATTAGTTAGAAAGTTTTTTGTTTTTTTTTTAAATTTTTCGCTTTAAGCTGTCGCTTAAGTCCTCAATCTTCCTCAAGAATGATTTAAGATATGAAGAGGTAGGGGAAGTGACGGTGAAGGCAGTAGGATGAGAATGATGCCCGTACGCATGCGCTGCACGGCCGCTCTGCGGCCCAATGCCGAAAGTTGATTCTACAATAAAATAAAAATAAAAAGAGTAATAAATCCCACCCCAAAAGTGGATAGTAGAGGTCATGTATTATATGTGTGTCAAGTTTCAGGTCAATAGGTCAAATGGTTTGCAAGCTACAGGTGATTTAAAATCCTGGACAGACAGACAAACGGCCACGGTAGCACATTCTGTATAAAGATAAACTCTATAGTAGTAGTATCATTTTACTCTTTTTATCAGTTTATCCACTTTATAAGTGAAATGCAAAATGTCACACAGTAAATAACAGGCATTATTAAATTCTATGCACTTATTACGTCAGTACATTAAAAAATCATTTGCAGTGTTAAAAATCATAACCTTTTCAGTTCTGGGAGTGATCCTCATACCACACAATTCATTTTCATTTCCAGGACATCTCCGGTTTTAAATACTGTACAGTGTGGATCTGCACATGTGGAAGCTTAGAGAGATTTTCGAAGTTATTTGTTGATGTTGCCCATCTAGCTATCTTGCTCTCATCCTTTAGCAGTTGTTAGGGAGAGTAAATAGAAAGACTAGATGCTGTAAACTTAAATACAAAATTGAAGTTTAAATACTTAATCAATCATTGTTTCTTTAGGAATTTGCACAGCAACAAATTGACTCCTACAGTGTATCTGCACACAGCTTAGTGCCTGCTTAGTGCCCTCTGTTGAGCCCTGCAGTGTTTTTCGAGTGTTCAGGACAGACCTTGGGGCCCCGGATGAATGAGTTACTTTTAGCACATATGGAATAATTGTTGTGACTTGTTTTAGGAGGGTTCAAGTAAATATTTGGTTCTTTTCCAAACTTGTTTTTTTTTTAAGAGTACCATTGCTATAAAGTATTCTGAATCCTGGTAGAGACAGTATTTTCAGAATAACTTTACTCCACTCTTTAAAGCAATTATCGTAGATCTCGGAATATAAGCCGAGAATTACGTCCTAGATTTTTGGCTTGTAGTTTAGGGGTCAGTTTATACAACAAGTATCGTTTCAGATTCAAGATTTCCAGCGCGATGCTGGTTTTCCTGATGAATACGGAAGTAAATAATGACGAAACCACAGAGCCATCTTTCAGATGAAGAAGTAACTTTGCATGCTGGTACTTTAAATTAAATAAAGAATTTATTCAAAAAAGTGTTTTAGTTGTTGATTTCATTAATAAAATTTATAATAAATTATCGGGAAGTTTAAAATAAAAATTTTTGTTTTGATTTACGACCAACGTCTTGCGTTACGACCCGAATACGGTCACGTGTATCCGCTTGCGCGATTGTAAACAAACAACCGAGAGCGTTAGTAGCGTCAGTTGGAGCCCAGATACATGTGTTTGTGGATGTAATTTCGGTCATTGCAGTGATTTACCTATATATAATTCACTAAGACCATGCAAGCAAGACACATAATTGCTAAGGAAGGAAGAGAAGGTAAAGAAAGTGATCACAATCGAAACGAAGATGGAAATTGTGTGGAAATATGAGAGTGCTGTTCGTGTGACCGATCTCGCTAATATGTACAGCATGTCGAAATCCACCATCTCGACAATTTTACAAAGAAAAGATTTGCATAAGGAGGCTCCTTCTAAACAATAACCACCTTCCGTTTCATTCTCCTCCTCCTTCCTTCCTGCAGCCCAAAGATGTCAAATTAAATGGTGAGTACAGTATGAAATTGTTGTTTCTAGAATAGAATAGAATAGAATGCCTTTTATTGTCACTATACACATCTACAATGTGATTAAAAGCAGCTCCTTCAGTGTAGTGCGAAGGAATTAAGTTCGTAAGTCAAGGGTCCACTGTATTGCGTATTTAAGTTAATCAAATTTATATCGAGTCTCCAGAAATCCACCCGCCGATGTACGGTATTTGCGTATATAGTTTCAACACAAAGGTTTCATTTTACCAAATTTCTCCGCAATCACTTTCTGGTTTCCATCAAAAATGCCGGCAGTCTCAAATTCTCGCCGATAAACCTGATAAATATACCTGAAGAGACACTTTTAAGGAAATTTAGAAAATTTTGCTTGGAGAAGGGGGTCGGCTTAAATACCGGTCATTGGCAAATACATGTAATATATTAGGTAGAGAAGGGGGTCGGCTACTATACCGAGTCGGCTTATATTCCAAGATCTACGCTAAGCATTTTTTTTTTATATGTATGTGTGTGTGTTTCAATATATCTACTGCACGCTAATCAAGTCTTTTCCAACATAACTGAGATAGAATCATAAATTCTCTTTTATTTAGAATATAGGCAGATATGTAGGCGTTTTTCTTTCTGTCATGTAACTGTTTCTAGCACTGTACTTTTCCTATTACAGAGGTGTTAGTCTGAGGAAGTAAAAACATGGGTGATGCCTTTTGTTAATGCTTGATGTTTTGAGCCTTTCTTGGGCTATGAGTGATGCCAACTCAAAGAATTTGAATCACCAGTCCCTGTCACATTGTCCTTATCAATGCTTCCTGAAACATCTTACTAGCTTATTCATAATGCAGACATAAATGATTGTTGTCCTGGCACCACTCTTCTGTGATCAGGCTTATAATGGTGGTGATTTTTCTCAGCAAATATAATGGTGGAGTTGGTACTGTATCTAGCTACACAGTCCTTAGTGAATAAGGAGTACAGAACAGGGTTTTCCATACTACGCTGTGGATAGCCAGAGTTGAGGATCAGTGTGGAGGAAGTGTTGCGGTTATGTTTTATGATGTGCTAGTTAGAAAGCCCAGAATGCAAGTGCAAAATGATACATTTTTATGGAATAACCATGTTAAAAGCCAGTCTAGATAGATAGATACTTTATTAATCCCAAGGGGAAAGTTGCATACTCCAGCAGCAGCATACTGATAATAAAAAATATTAAAGAGTGATAAAAATGCAGGTAAAACAGACAATAACTTTGTATAATGTTAACGTTTACCCCCACTGGGTGGAATTGAAGTGTCTCATAGTGTGGGGGAGGAACGATCTCCTCAGTCTATCAGTGGAGCAGGACAGTGAGAGCAGTCTGTTGCTGAAGCACTTTAAGCACTTTGAGCTACTGTTTGCATGAAAATGTGCTATATAAATAAATGTTGTTGTTGTTGTTGCTCCTCTGTCTGGAGATGATACTGTTTAGTGGATGCAGTGGATTCTCCATGATTGACAGGAGCCTGCTCCATGCCTGTCGCTCTACCACGGATGTCAAACTGTCCAGCTCCATGCCTACAATAGAGCCTGCCTTCCTCACCAGTTTGTCAAGGCGTGAGGCGTCCTTCTTTATGCTGTCTCCCCAGCACACCACCACATAGAAGATAAATATAATATATATCATGTTATATAATCTATAAATGTTATAAATTATAATTCAGCTTCACCAAATTTCACACCTCTGTCCTTGCCATGTTTTTTTTTCCAAACACAAATAGCCTTACCAAGATATGCTTATCTCCCCAAGTAAATTTTTTGACATATTTTTTGTGTATATACGCCTCTTCATCTTTTCATTGTATGTGGCTAGATTTCATGTACTCGTAAAGTAGGGATGTGTGTGGCTTGTTGTGTTTTTTTTTATATTTTGTGATGGGCTGCCTCGGCCATTACCCGGACAGGATGCCAGCTGGATGGAAGGATTCCACGGATTCCCGCAGGTTGGAGTTTGGTACAGCCCTTTTGGGTTCCGTGTGGGCCACCAGGGCGAGTTGCAGAGCCCTGAAGTGGACTTCCAGCACACCTGGAAGTGATTCCAGGTAACGCTGATGAGCCACCTGGAGCATTCCCAGGAGCTGAATAAAAGGAGCTGCCTGATTCCATTTGGGAAGCCAGAGTTGGGAGGATGTGGACAAAGCTTGCCGGGAGAGGAGTGGAGGCAGAGAAAAGAGAAGAAAGGAAAAGGACTGTGTTTTGGTCTTGTGGACATTGTGCTCTTGTGGGGAGCAAAGAAAGTGCTTCCCCACCTGTAAATAAAGGTGTGCTGTATGGAGAAACGTGTCAGGTTAGGGTGGCTGCACACGCCACATTGGTCAACAATTTGTACAGTTCATTTCTTAAAATATTTGCCTTGCAGAAATCTATTTTTTTCCATGTTAGTTTAGAACAGAAATGTTTTTTAGCAATATTTTTAAAATTAGAAAGGTGTTTTTCACTAAAGCTTCTTAGGAAAGAAATCATTTCATGTGGCATAATTTTTAACTTTAGCTCTGGATTTTACCCCCATCCACTTTACATTTGTACTATTTAAAAAAAAATATATATATATATATTCTTACTCCATAAAGTGATTTGCAATACAATGGTTAACAGACACTGTATTGTCATGGGAGTAAACGGCAGTAAACACATTTTGGATGTGTGTTTGAAAGTGCTGTGTAATGTGCCAGTCTGCTCACAGCTGCAAGGATGGGTTAATCCTGCCTGTGGCCCTGAAGTGGAAAAGGCTGGTTCACAAAGTGGATGAATAGATAAGAATTCTAATCAGAATTGAGCAAATCTTAAAGTAAATCATTGAATTTGCCATTCTGGTTTAGTAGTTTGATCCATTTAATATCTGGATGTTCATTTATTTTTGTTTTTTGTAAATTATGTTTTACTATGGAATTCTCTGTATTTTGAGAGGTGTATATTTTGAGTTGAAGGCTTTTAGATTCAAAACACTGGTGCTGTGTAAAACAAAGAAGGATGAGCTAGAGTCGAGGCTAACTGTGCGTGAAATTGCAGTAGCAGAAGAAATTGTCCACATTTTGCAGTTGCCTAAAATAGCTTCCTCTCTTCTCAGAGTTAATCTCTGCCAGATTTTTATTTTGCTTGATCATTATAAACTATCCCAAACACTAGCATATGTTCTTAAATTATGTCAGGTAAATAAGTAAAATTAAATTATCAAAGGATACATTATTAAAAAATAGACTGTACAACTTTAATATTTACATAGGCTACCTTTTCATTTTGATTTATAAAATTTAATACTAGAACATTTCTTAATGTAATGCGTTTCTTAGCATAATACAAGTCACTTTGATCATTTAATACTTTTACTTTTGTAGTGTTGATTTGTGTTTAGTAATGTAGTAAAGTAGTGTTCAGTAGAACTGAAATGTTTAGTCCATATTATTGACAATGTTGATTAAAAGAATTTGTCAAATACTTGCATTGTCTTTTTTTTTTTCCACTCCTTTGTTTAGATTTTCAGACAGGTTGCCAACCTTCAGTAAGTTAATGGTTTAACCTGAAGAGAGCAACATAACTAGAAAAAAGTGTTGAAGAAAAACAATAGCTTAAATTAAAAAAATGCAGACAAACTGAGAGAACCCTCTTCTTAAAGAAAAAATGAAGCTATAACATGCAGGGTATACATGCCTGATATAACATTGGCAGTAAAACATGCATGTTTGAGCATCTGAAAAAGAAACTTCCTGGTATGGCAGCTTCTTTTAGCAAATGAGCGAAGACATAGGACGTATTACAGCACTGTTGACACTGTCTGAGCATGTTTTCAATGCTGCAGGACACATTTGCTCAAAGGAAAGAACAGACCTAAAATGTGAATGTGTTCACATAAGGACTTGTCTTAATTTCAGTTTTAAGAAACCCAACAACAATGTTTGAACTAAAGCATATTTACTTGTAGTTCTTGGGTTTGGGGTTTTAAGAGACTTGCATGAGATTTAAAAAACTTACTTGAATCATATTTTATTTTGTTATGTTTGACTTGCACGTTCCTTAGAATTTGTGTTAATACAAAAAAAGATTTTTAGGAGTGAAAGATAATAAAGATGTAAACGTTAAAATGTTTTCAAACTTTTTTTCTCTCATTTTATAGAATACAGTAATGGTAAATGGCTACAAAGCAATGTCAAACATTTTCAGACTCCTGTGATTTCTCATTTTTAATGCGAATTTCACCATGTAGAGACTTCAACTTTTATAGCCATTTACCCATGCTTGCCTATATGTACTGTATGTTGATTACTTGCCTTTGTTCAGTAATGCTGTGCTGTATAAAGCTGTGCCAATTAGGATTTTCAGTACACCCCAAGTACAGTGGATATATTTCACTTGAGTTTAGTAGTTACGCCATTGAGCTCAAAATCTTTAGTTAGTGTCTAATGAATTTAGTTACAATGTTTGAAGGAATTACTTATTACCTTGTAAAATGTAGTTATATAGTTTTTGGAATTCTGTATACTACTTCTGACTGTTTTTTAATGTATATATCTTCTCTTTTTGTATATTTTACAGCTCTATGCGGGGGCTGTTTTAGAAGTATGTGGATGAAAACTGGGAAGGTTCCCTCAAGTCCAAGGTTTGTAATTTTGATGATCTCTAGACCTATCCTGGATAACTTTGCTACTTTCAGTTTATTTGGAATAATAATCAATGACCTAGGCCATGTGGGGGCAAAGTCAGTCCTTGAGGGCCACAGTGGCTACATGTTTTTGTTCCTACCCAGTTGCTTAATTAGAAAACATTCCTTGTCAATAATATAATTTTGTGGCTTGTTAGTACTTTAATTCTGCTATGTCAGGTCATTCTCATATCCTAGGATTTTTTTCCTTTCTAAGAATATGCTTCTAACCTCCTCCTGCTCGTTTAAGGATATCATCCAAATGATTTGAAGTCTAAAACAGATGAGTAATTCTCAGTCCTTCACTTTTCTCTGTTCACTTTCTTTCCAAGTATTTAATTAATCAAGATAGTGCACAATAAATAAACACAGGTGTAAATGGAAACAAGCTAAATGGGAAAAATGCTGGTTTCTTTTGTAGTTTGCATATTATTGCTAATAGGGAGCAATTAAAAACCAAGAACACAGCTGTTTAAGAGTAAAATGAACAAATAAGGGTTCAAAATTGTAATGAGCGATACAACGTAAATGAATCAGAAGTGTTACTTGAGTATTAAGTGCTTCTCATTAAGCAAAAACCTGCAGCCCTCCAGAAACGACTTTGCCCACCCCTGACTTAGGCATTAGTCAGGTTTCCAAACAATACTTTAACATTAAAAATGTTTTAAAGTTTTAAAACTTTTCAGTGATGGAAACATTAAATGTCAGTAATATTTTACAAATGTCTTTAAAACGTTTTTCTCAAATCTGTTCCACGCAATAAACTGTACATTTTGCAAGATCCTATAGTGGCTATGTTTTTAAGAAGAAAAAAAATTTTTTCACATAAATGTGGGGCCATTTGACAGCATTTTCATCATGTACCTATAACAAAGCATAGAGACTGTCCAAATCTTAAGACCTACAACTTTCCATAATGTTCAGTGTCCCTTTGAAAAAAAATGAAATAACATTTCCTCTTGGCATTCATAATAAAACACAAGTAATTTAATTTAGAAATGGGTTAGTGTGTACGTAGCCTAACTAGGTGTTCATAATATTTAAGGGTCTTCAGGTTATTTAGTCTAAACCAGAAAATAAGGCTCCATCATATGCAGTACCAGATTTGCTAACTACGAATGTCACAGTACCAGAATTTTTATATTTAGTACCAATACTATACAATTAATATTTCATAACCAGTAACCACGCACTGCACAATAACTTGACTTGAGCATTCCTAGTTTTCAAACTCTTTCTCTATACGTTTAGCATTCATTTGCTTAGAGGTTGATGCGCTTGCTGCTTCCTGAGCAGCTCTTCTTTTCTTCACCCTAGCGGTCTGCTTCTTCTCTTCTTCGGTCGGCATCTTTTCGCTTTAAAACTGATTAAGTCAGTGTTTGTGTTGCAATTACTTCGTTTTCTTCAATTTTTTCACTTTAGCTGCCTCAAGAATAATTTAAGGTATGAAGAGGTAGAAGTGATGGCAGAGGTGGGAGGGAATGAGAATGGCACCCGTACGCATGCGTCACACGGCCGCACTGCTGCGCACTGCCGAGAGTTGATTCTACAATAAAAAAAATAAATAAAAAATCATCACAGCGAAAGCGGATAGTAGACGTCACATAGTATATGTGTATGGAATTTCAGGTCAATAGGTGAAACGGTTTGCAAGTTACAAGTGATTTAAAATCCTGGACAGACAAACGAACAGCCACGGTAGCATATTATATGTAAAGATACTCTGTACCTATTTGATATCAAGGCAAAAAGCTAAATTCAATGGCTTTTTATTAAAAATACCTTAAATTTTCAGGTGAACAATATTATACCTTTTTATATAATGGAATATAAAACATGTAAATATTACTACCTATAAGAGCTTTAAAATAGTGGTATACCCATCAAGTACTTGCCCAACTGTCATACATATCACAATACAGTGAAGGGCTTAAAATTTTAATGTGTGATACACTTGGGGAAATACCCAACTGTAACAGCATTTGGGGTGTGAATATAATAATTTTGGGGGGGATTTTAGCATAGGATTTACAAAGAATCGAATCAGGTACTCCAAGATGATATATTGCATAGGAACATTCTAAATGTATTCTTTGACATTTTCTCTTCACTATCTGGAAAATACTGCTTAAAACCAAAACTACAAATAAAAATTCAAATACAGTACTACTAAATCTGTACTGTTGAATTGGTGAATTCCAAGGTAATTCAGGATATTTTTATTTAAATAAACTAATTTAAACGTTATTTTTTCCAAAAGTGCGCTTTTAATTTGCTGAGAATCCCTCTGTTAGGTTTGTAATGTTTGCCATTGTAAGATTTATATTTGAAACATTAGCTTGTTAAAAACTTACAGAGGAGCAAAATTAACATTTCAAATTTCACAAACTCCTGATGTTTTAATAGTGCAAATCTGAAATTCATTTTTTACATCTCTCCAAACTTTAAAGTTTACATCAACCCACTTTCTCAGAACTTCTGTATAAATAGCTTGTGCTGTTTTGAAATTGTCTTATATGAGTGACTAGCAGAATACCCGCGCTTCGCAGCGGAGAAGTAGTGTGTTAAAGAAGTTATGAAATTTTAAAAGTAACGTAACATGATTTTTAATGTAATTGTTTTGTCTTTGATATGAGTGTTGTTGTCATATCTCTATATCTATATATATATATATATATATATATATATATATATATATATATATATATATATATATATATATATATATATATATATATATATATATATATACTAGCTACCAAGCAGGAGAAGTAGTGTGTTAAAGAAGTTATGAAAAGAAAAGCAAACATTTTAAAAATAACGTAAGATGATTGTTAATGTAATTGTTTTGTTATTGATATGAGTGTTGTTGTCATATCTATCTATTATATATATATATATATATATATATATATATATATATATATATATATATATATATATATATATATATATATATATATATATATATATATATATAAAATACCTGCGATTGGCAGCGAGAAGTAAAAAGAAAAGGAAACATTTTAATAATAACGTAACATGATTGACAATGTAATTGTTTTGTCATTGTCATGATTGTTGCTGGCATATATATATATATATATATATATATATATATATATATATATATATATATATATATATATATATATATATATATATACTATATATATATATATATATATACACATATACATATATATACACATACTGTATATACACACATACATATACATATATACATATATACACATACTGTATATACAATCTACATATATATATCCATATATATATATATATATAGGTGGGACTTGATTAAAAAATTAATCCAATTAATTAGAGGCTGTGTAAGAATTAATCTTGATTAATCGTATGTAATCGACACGTAAATTTGCCCCAAATCGCAAATGTTTTTTTTTTAATTTAAAAGTGTTTTAGTGGGCGACAGAATCAAATAATAGACATGTACATGAATATTGTAAACTGAAGCTGTTTTAATTTCTGAAAAAAAGCCTTTAAACTGCATTTGAATTCAAAACAGAAACAAAAATATCATCCCTGGTTAAAATTGGGCAGACTTAAAAATAAAGTGGTAGTTTAAGTACTTTAAGTAGATTTTCAGAATAGTATTGTCTTTAAATAATAATAACCAAAATTTCAACATAAAGTGCAGTTTTTCTTCTTAAAAAAATAAGTCAGAAACATAAAAGGTAATTTGACCAACTTAATCTTTAAACTCTGAGTAACCTTAGCCAAAATTATTTTGTACATTAGGCTAAAACAGTGTGATCATTGAACATTTTGTAATTAGATGTAATCAGAATTACTAACGGTCACGGAAGTCCAATGATCCCCAGTAAGAGCCACAAAGTCCGCTTTCTGTAATGCATCTAATTTTGCTTGCTTTTCAGTGTGCACAAAACCATGCTTTTATCAAGGCTTCGCTCGAAGTCGAAATGATCAGTCGTAGAACGCGCTTTATTCCGACTCTAACATTTTTGTAGCTGTGATGTGTGCATCAGTGTAATGGATGTACCAGGAAATCATGCATTGACAAAAGTTCCCGCTTGCTTGGAATTGAAAGTGTGATTAAATGC
This sequence comes from Polypterus senegalus, assembly GCF_016835505.1. Taxonomy (NCBI): domain Eukaryota; kingdom Metazoa; phylum Chordata; class Cladistia; order Polypteriformes; family Polypteridae; genus Polypterus; species Polypterus senegalus. Next base: position 76,695,445 of record NC_053167.1, read on the forward strand.
ATTATTTTTAACGCGTTATGGAGTACATGCATCGAAGCTTCTCAGCTGTGCTTGTGCTAATAAAGGGAAACATTTTAAAAATAACGTAACATGATTCTGCGTTAACCGAATATTTTTTCATACGTCCCAAACCAAGGAGATGCTAAGGTAAAATGAATCGGTAGCGTACGTACATACTCAGTGCATCCCTCTCGAATCGAACCTCGAATGTCGGCATTAGAGGCTTAAGACTCTACAATTAGCCACAGCGTGTGGCTTGTCTATGCTAGAGTATGTATTGTAGATCGGGGTATATATATACATTTATATATATATATATATACCCGCGTATCGCAGTGGAGAAGTAGAAGTTATGAAAAGGGAACATTTTAAAAATAACGTAACATGATTGTCAATATACAGTAATTGTTTTGTGAGTGTTATTGAATGTTGCTGTCATCAAGGATTTGATTATCATTATTTGTTTCAATCAGGGTCATATTTGTACGATGTGTTGTGTTCAAGTTACATTCCGTGTTTGTCAATCGTTGTAAAGATAAGAGGTTTCATTCATCGATTAGTTTCTTACTGCATCAATAAACAGCTCGTCTTCCTCTTTATCTGAGATGTGACAAACTGCATGCACGTTTTTTTTTACACTGTCTTCCTTTAGCGTGACATTCACTTTTTCCACCGTGTGCTTTGTTTCCGCAGTAGCTGCACTTATGAATATGATTCTATGTATCAGACGCTTCATATTTTTTTGCTGCCTTCTCAATTGTGTAATTCGGTTTTTGTTCAGCACTCTTTGGAACTGTTGCTTTTGTCTGTGCACTGCGTCAGTTCACGTGAGCCGCTTGGTGTTCTTGCATCGAAGGTTCCCAGCTGTGCTGGTGCCATCTCGTGTAATGTCAGCTAAGACCCGGCACTTAAAACTTTCTCTCGCAGTTTCAATGAGTTTGTGCCAAACACCACCCTGACCATCTCATCTTCCTCTGCATAAGCACAGTCCTTCACACGTGAATATTTACCGGCAGTGTTTGTATTGGATTGCCGCTGATGGACGGCCTTATATGGGCAGGCACTAAATTACAAGCGCTAGTGGCAGCCTGTCTATGAACTTAATTTAATATAAACTTACGGTTCACGCCGTGCTTTGTTTCCGCAGTAGCTGTACTTATGAATATGCTTGTATGCATCATTTGCTTCATAATGTTTTTCTGCCTTCTCAATTGTGAAATGGCGTTTTGTGCTCATCGCTGCAAACAGTTCTTCCTTGTTCTCTACGTACTTACGTAGGAGGCGTGATGATGTCACACGAAACTCCGCCCCCCACGGCCATCTCTAACTCAACTCCATTACATTATATGTAGAAAAATAGGTTCCAGTTATGACCCTTACGCATAGAATTTCGAAATGAAACCTGCCCAACTTTTGTAAGTAAGCTGTAAGGAATAAGCCTGCCAAATTTCAGCCTTCTACCTACACGGGAAGTTGGAGAATTAGTGATGAGTGAGTGAGTGAGTGAGTGAGGGCTTTGCCTTTTATTAGTATAGATCAGACTTTGTTATTCGTTAGCCTGTTTGCAAATCCACAATTAAAAAATAAACTGAGCTGACGTTACCTTTTAGTCAGGTAATCTTGCCACTGAAATTTAGTCATTGGACCAGGATTATAGATTTTTGCACAAGTAATTTTTGAGATTCATATTATATTTAAACATACTTTGCGTAGAATTCACACTAAAATGTGGTGTACGAACAAAAGTGGAAATGTGCATACGCACAAAAAAAACTTCAGATGCACAAAACCGTGCATAAGCTTCCATGCACTTCAGCTTCATAAGTCCCCGTCAGTGTGAAAAGTAATGCACATGCAAACGCCTGCCTCCCCATCCTGACTCCTCCCAGAATTATGACTCCCTTTTGAATATGCAAATCAATATAACTAGCCCATTACGTTCAGTGTTGTGAAAAGACAATGGCAAAAGCATGGGGGAAGAAAAACAAAACTTCAGCAACAAAAAACATACTATTTGTTGGCTTAAGCAGTGTTATAAGCAAAAGAAGGTAAGTGATGGAGTGATATAGCATGGCGGAGAAACTCGAAAGTTCAGGTTCACAAAGTCGCACAGTGCCTAAAATAAAGAAGTAGTCAAAGTCGAGGTGAAAATTGTAGCCCATCATCAGAGTGTCATACAGAAGCATATTAGGGCACAGAGAAAAGAAAATTTGGGACACAGTGAAGAAAAAAGAGAAATGTAGACTTTAATCTTGAAATTTCCACTTTAATTTCATAGTATTGTTTTGTCATTAAAGTAGAACATCATAAACTTTATCTTAAAATCGATGCTTCATTTACTAGAGTTTCTCAAATCCCATTGCAACTAAAGTAGCATGTGTTTCTCGACCCAGTCATTAATCATCATTATGTGCTTCTTAAATGGGCCTTCTCGTTCATAGACAGGAGAGCGCAGGCACTGATCTCTACACAGAATACATTACATTCATTATATTACATCTTACTATTCAGAGAGCAGTATACTTGATATCATTTTCATGATGAAATGCATTAAAGCATGTATTAAACGTGAGGGGGCACGGTGGCACAGCGGTAGCAATGAGCTGGTGCCCTGTCCTATTCCTGCCTCTTATCCGTAATTCTTTTTTTTTTTAATATAAATAAAGGTTTGCAAATTTTTTTTTTTTTTTTTGCTTCTAAAGGGGAATCCCAAGGTCTTAGTTAATAAACAAGTCACACATATCTTGCCATCTCTTACCAATTAGCAACATGTAAATGTTTATACCATATGTTTATGATACAGAAATCACTTTTCACTGAGAACAGGCCTTGGGCAGTTGTCATGTTGGATGGTACTTTGATACTGTGAATGAAATGGTAAAATTAGTATGTTCATGAAGTAACACAAAATATTTAAAAAATTAACATTTAGTGTAAAATTATAAAATTAAGCAAAAATGTAACTTTTGTTTTCATGTATGTTTTACAGCTTTTGTCAAGAGCGACAAGCCTAAAATGTTCAAGGGCCTTCAGATTAAGGTATTGTATCATCCATGGTTTAAAGTTACTTATATTTACTTTTCAGATGCATTGTTGCTTTAGTGATAGAAAGTGCCAAAATTCGACATACATTGTGATGAGATACTGATTTCCTAGTTGTGTGAAACAAAGTTGCACACTAAAATATTAAACAATTAATGTTGAGTTATGTTTAGTTTTCTTAGTGACTGCCTAGGGGCACCAGTATAACCCACTCAGAAGTAGTTCAGTTCCTCCGTCCCCATTGCCTTTAAAGCATTTCACTGAGTTCAGCAAATATTACTTCCCCATTGCCTTTAATGCATTTCACTGAGTTCAGCAAATATCACAAACATTTCTGTAATTTTGCCAAACTTGGCAGCAAAGCAAACTCTGAAATGTTCACTCATCACTAATTATAATATTGAGATCATCTCAGCCATACCCCAGCCTCCATTATGCTCCATGTCTAGTAAGCCTAACCCAGCACTCATTGGGAGCCAGGCAAGAACAACTGCTGGATGGGATTTCAAATCATTTCTTAAAAAAAAAAAGCTCCATAATGTGACAAATGTGTAGCTTTGATTTGTACCAATTTTAGGTCAAGTTTGAAAGATGTTTAGTATGTAATATACTGTTAAAATAGTTATGTAGTAAATTCCCCACACTTTTTTTTTGAAGTTATGTTCATGGGCAGTATACAAAGAGGTGGCTACAGGAAGTCAAGCCCTTAGCCTCTGGTTGGTCCAAGTGTCCTTTTTCCCCAGTTAAAATCCATGCCTCTTTTGCTTTGTCAGAAACGAGGGAGGTGGGGGGAAGCAATAATCGGCAGCATGAATTGTTAAACCTAGGTACACTTACTATCCTATATGGAAATAAATTTGTGATAATTCTCGCTGTTGATTCTATAAAAGATTTTTTTTTTTTTTTTGGCTATAGCTTTAAAATCTGTCCACAAGCTGCATGCATTCATTGTGCTTATAAAGAGAATTTTTATAATATGCTCCTTACAGTTATCAGCCACTCCTCATTTTCAAAACGTAGTAAGAGATTTATAAAATAACTGATTATGTTAACACATGACATTTATCATCTCTAGCACACTGCAGCCAAGCAAGGAATCCTAAAACTTCAGGTGACTGTGAGCACATCTCTGTGTTTGCTTGTGTGTCTACTTGCTCTTAGATGAATTAAGAGGGACAGATTTTTTTTTTTTTTTTAAATCTGTGAGCTCAGGTGGCTCATGTCAGCTGACAAGTGTAGCTGCTTCATTCTGCATACATCTGCCCAAAGAATAGTGCCCAAGCAATGCTAGGTATGTTCAGTGGGTTGGATGCTAATTGAGCGTTTCCAACACTGTTTCTCAGTTACTTAAGATCTTTGCCGCACTGTGTATCTCAACAGCAAACTTCTAGTCCATAGTCAGAGATCTATTTTGCTGACAGTGAGAATGGTGCTGTGATCTTCTTATTCTGCTGTTAAAGATATACTATTAATAAAGAGAGTCATTTCAGTCTATCAAAACATGATTCTAAAAGATTTGCTATAGAACACAAGCTGACAACACCTAGAAAGCAAAATGATTTTTTTTTTTTTTTCGTTACTGAGAGATCTTAATACACAAATTCAGGGTTCTGATTTCTTGTATCTGAATAATATTTTTCTATACCTTGCTGAAATTTATAATTCACAAAAAAAAATATATGATACCAGATGTTCAATTCTGATGGCTCCCTATATTTTTGACCTAAAATAGACACTTCAGAGAGAGGGAAAAATCTTTGATTTGATGTGCTATAATGTGAACTCCTGCTGTTAAGGACTTTTTGTTATTTCATGTTATTAGATATGATTTCTTTTATTTGCTCTTTCATCTTGTTAACATTTTGTATTACTAAGAAAATATATGCACAAAAGAGCAAGTGTAGTGTTCTTTCTGATAAAAGTTAAGTAATTGGCATTCATTGACAATTTTTTTGCTGTTTTTTGAATCTTACAACTCCCCTGAGGTTACATCCAGGTGTCTTATGAAAACGCAAATTAAAGTGAGAACTATTTAATATCTAGGATTAAAATGTGACCTATATCTTGCTCCTCTTTAGTGCCACTCCTACCAAAACATCTGTGCAGATCACTGAATATATCTGTTCAACTAGATTAATAAATGAATTAATTGCTTGTGCCTGCATTCTTTAAAAAAATGCTGCATTGTTAATACAATTACAAGTTTGCTATAATGCATAAAAATGTCAGATTGTTGCATCACATGTGTTAACTGTACCTTCTTTTACAATACATAGCTGTGTAGCTTATTGAGGCAGCTTGACTTTTTTCTTTTTTTTTTTTTTTTTTTTTTTCTTTCTTTCCAAACATTCTGAAAATATATTTTAATTTCTGTAAATATATATCTACTGTAAAATAAGTGTATTTCCAGGAGTGCATCAAATAAAACATAATTTTGATTTTACTATGAGACATTAAAAGTAAATACTATGTGTTGTTTTTTTTTAGTATGTGCGTGGCTCTGATCCTGTGCTAAAGCTGCTGGACGATAACGGGAACATCTCTGAAGAACTGAGTATCCTCAAGTGGAACACTGATAGCGTTGAAGAATTCCTCAGTGAAAAGCTGGAAAGGCTTTAATTTATGCGATTTTCATACATTAATAGATAAAATAGTATTTTTGTCTATATAGCAGTAAAATGTCTAGATCCCATATCATATGAAACTGCTGTGTATTTTTGTTTAGAGTACCATTTTACATTTCAGGGTTTTTAAATGCCTCAAAAGATAATGCTACATTTAAATGTATCAAACTACTACATCAAGATAAACATAATCACTATAAGGAAACAAATTTAATCAATGTGACCTTGAGTGAGTTTAAAAAAAAAAAAAAAAAATCCTGTAAATTTTCTGAAGCAATGATTGTTTGGTTTGCTACTCCATTTATGCAAAAAGTCAAATTAATGAATGTTTACCTATCAATGCCATTTTTAATATATGTTTAAAGGTGAAAGACATTTCATACAAGTACCAAATACTCCTAAGCCATTTTCTTTGAGGAAAAGGGTTACTGAATTTTCATACCTACATATATATAATACATTTTCTTGTGAGTAACTTTGAGTATCATATTACAAGTGAGTTGAAAGAGTAGAAGTGTATCTCTGCCTTCTCAGGGTATCTGGCAGGTGTACGTTTGTGAAGGATACACAGTAAACCTTTCTTAAAGGAATGTGTAGCCTGATGTCTTTTTACTGCTGCCAGGTGCCACTGATGCAGATCAAGAGTTTAAATAAAATGTATTTTTTGTTTTCATCTTGGACTGTTCATTTTAGATGTGTGTCATTTTGATGAAAATAATATATAAAACTTCTGAGGGTTTACTGCATCCAAGAAGCAAATGTTGCCTTCTGTAAAATACTGGATTCCATTTTAAGTTGCATATTCAAACAGTTTTCTAAAATATCGTAGAATCAGCTTCAAACCCTAAATGATTTACAATGCATTTTACCCATTATGACAAATACCATACTGAAAGAGTGTGTTAGACATTCTTGGTTATCCAACTGTGCCTGTTTAGCTGGGAAACACAGCACTGAATATTCTTGCTAATATAAAAATCTGGCCACTTACCAAGCTCAGATTAGAGTAAGTTGTACATCATAAAGTAGCCTGTGGTATTGCTGCAGCTGATGTCCAGTATTTATATTTTTATTTTTGGAATAGAAAGACTGACTGATGTTTTTTTAAGGATGGGGCAGTTTGCTTGGACATGTTGGCATGAGCACTAGCATGGAATGTCCAGTTGAGTTCTGAAAAATCCTAGTGCCAGTTGCAATATAAGTTTTATTTTTTCTGCTTATATCAAATAGGAAAGACAATACACAGTTGCAGGAGTGCAACTATTAGTCATCTGCCACTTTTAAAGATTCATTATTCACAGATTTGTTATAATGAACAAAGTAATCCTGCACCTTGGAAAGCAGTATTCATGTAAGTATAACAACATAATCAAAAACTGATAATTCAGTTCTTTTTCTGTGGTATACTTTAATATATGCTGGTTAGAGTTCATATTCTGTGAAGCTATTTAACATGATTACACCCTGCTTATAGCCAGGACAGCAATTGCTAGGAGCATTTCTTTAAATTACAAAAAGTAATAAAGGCAGAGGAATGATTCAAAATAATTGGCTTATAAAAATTAACAGGCTATCATAAATTGCACCCAAGCAATCCTCCACTATAGTGAATATCTTAAGATCGTGTGCAGAGTTGCATGACAAAGTTGACAGTGCAATTGATGTGTGGGTGTACATATTTTTGAAAATATGTAAGCCTCCTAAGAGTAGCACTTTAACATTAGTTTTATTTTGCTTGTATCGCAAACAAAAGAAAAAAAAATCTATTCTAAAAATGCCAGCTGCCATGCAGAGTGCACTGAAGTTGTCATCTCAAAATGTCTTGCACATTCATTGTAGGAGACTGGTCCATCCACAAGGCTGCCCAGGAAAGTAAGCTGACATCTTTTACATATTAAGTGATGTCGACTATGCCTGCTTGTGCACTAAACAGGCCTAGTTCAAAATGCTGTATGATTGGTGACGGGATCTCCTGGAAGTTCATGGTCAGACTGCCACCAGCTAGCATTTAGAAGGCTCCAACTGTCAAAAGTAAAGGAAGACGATTTGCAAATGTTGTGGTCCTTATTCTCGAGAGAAGCAGAGCTAAAAATTATCTAACATGGGTTTATGGTAGTCCAGGTTTTTTAAACTTTATACTGCATTTTACAGAGGGAGTCTGTAGTGATGAGCACATCTTCATGGATTTTCCATCTCTGAAAATGTTTAGCAGTTGGGCAGGTGTATCGACCAGTGATCCACACGGAGTGCCACATATCTACAGGCAGTAAACCGTTTTGATGTGGGTGGTGTATCAGTTTGCAAGATCCCCTGCTCTTCTCTTCATTTTTCTTTCTCCTGTCTGTGTAGCCAGCATATGTGACATGTCAGATTGACTACCCAGTCTTCAGCAAAGTGAAATTAACAGTAAACAAAAGGAGCACCACGCTAAAATTTGGAGGTCACTGTGGCTACAGGTTTTCATTCCAGCCAGTTTCCTAATTAGTACTCGGCCCTTGCTGATAATGAAACTTGGTATTTAACCATATGCCTTATTAGTGCATTAATTCATCAAATATTAATTTTACTTAACATTGTACATCAAAGGTTCTCAATTATAGTCTTGGAGATCTGCAGTGGCTACAGGTTTTCACTTCAACCAGTTTCTTAATTAGAACCCATTTATTTACTCCTAAAGCAATATATGTTATCTTGCCAGTTAGAATTCAGAACCCTCAATTACCTATTTTAGTTTTTAGCTGCTGCATTTAAGTTTTAATTGTTGCCTGTTTTCTTAACCAGACATTAGTTAATAATGAAATGCAGGCAAGTCAGGGTTGGGGGTAGTGGGTGCAGGTTTTTATTCCAACCCAGTTGCTTAAGTAGAAACTAATCCTTGCCAATCTCAAACCTTGTTTAACTTTATGGCTTCTTAGTTTGAAATGTTAGATTCTTATATCTTAGATTTTTTTTTCTTTTCCAAGGATATCACCCAAATGATTTGAAACCTAAAACAGATCATTTTCAGTCTGTCATGCTCTTCCTACGCGTTCTATTAAACCAAATAGTGCACAATGAACCCACACTGGTGTAAATGGAAACAAGTTGTATGGCGAACTTCTGGCACCTTTGTCATTTGCATCTTAATACTAATAAGGAGCCATTAATAGTGAACGCAGACAATTAAAGACTGAAATAAGCCATTAAGGGTGGGAACCTTAACAAGAGAGACCACTAAATTGAAGCATGAAAATGTCACTTAATTGATAAGTGCTTCATCAACTATAATTGATTTCTCATTAAGAAAGTGGGTTGGAACAAAAACCAGTAGCCACTACAGCTCTCCAGGACCAAACATTGCCTTCCCTTGACATAACCAGCAGCTGACCAGCCCAGCATGTTGACCCTCCTCAGGATAAGCAGGGTGAAAGTGAAGGGGAGTGATATAACATGGAAGAAGGTTTGCATATCCGCGCATTGCCACACTCGCCACATGACAAAACAGCATGTGATACCCGTTGACAACGCCCCAGGCAGACACGTGGTCCAATCCCACCCTCCTTTGTGCTTCCGTATAAACCTGTGCATATACACCGTGAAACATGTCTGTTAAAGTTTAGAAATAAATGAGAGAGGAATCGAAAGGACTATTATGTTTAAATCCATTCTGGTCCATAAAACACATGGATAATGTTCTCAGAGAAGGAAACTCTACAGTGCAACTAAGATTTCTCTTTGATGAATAAAAGCTCTAACAAGCTAAATAGTTAAATACCAAGTTTCATTATCAGAAAGGACTGTCTTCTAATTAGGAAACTAGTTGGAAGGAACACCTGCAGCCTCTGTTGCCCTCCAGGACCATGATTGAGGACCTCTGTTCTCGATTATCTTGGTCAACGTACAAAACAGATATGGTTAATATTCCATTGCACACCTGCAGCTGAAGTTCTTGTTTGTTTTAAAAGTAATTTCAGTTGAGTATCTCAATAGTTTCTACCTACCTATGGCCTGGTATAATTTAACTAAAATGAAATTCTTTAAAGCTAATATGAATTTAACAGTAAATTGTGAATAAATATAAATATAAAACACAAAATTATAATCGTATATTAACATGTCCATTATGTACACTTCCCAAGCAGACGGACTGAACAGTTTTGAGGCAAAATTATGTGCTACTTGTATGGCAACCGTGCCAAGTATTTGGGGCTGGACTAAGCACGGATTCAGCTGAACTCCATTTAGGTTTTGCACTTTTTCCATTGGAATTGAGTTCAGACAGTTTGGTACTTTCTTGTCCATTACTTAATACAGAATAACTCGGGAGTTTTGTAGCAATTGACCCTCAGTGTTTTATCAGTTATTTACCTGAGAAAGTCTTTATTTTGCTAGAGGTGCATTAGAAGTGTCCTCGTGAGTAAATCACGTTGGTACGCAGGTAGCACTTTAGTTTATGTACTGCATCTCTTACTCATTTACTGTCACTTAACAAGGGCATCTTTTGGTCTTCATAACCCTTATAAAACATCACTAGTTTGGTTATTCATCTCTGTGCTGTGTGGTGTATTGACATGATAGTAAAATTAATGTTTAATATCAAAAGAAATGTGTTTCAGTTAAGCCACCTCTGACCACTCCAAACTGATGTTTTGTGAGTAGGTCACATTGCAGAGATGAATAAACACTTTACTGGTGCTTTGTAAGTGTTAAGCAGACCCAAAAATGTTTAAGGTCATGTATCATCATAGTAAATGAGTACTGTAATAGGTGCATTATTGAAGTACCTAAAGTGTTACTGGTACAATTATTATTCAATGTCCGTGGCTAGAAATTTCAGGCGACCTTTTCTGAGGACACAGTTCTCAATCAGTCTTAAACTACTAACAATCATCATTTTAAAGAGTACTTAACCATCTGATCATTTAAAATATATAATTAGTTCATCTTAAAATAGCAGCATAGTGTGGTCAACAGACTGCCTTTTAGATAGGATGAGTAAGTGCTTAAGTGACAGTGGCCCATTAGACAAGGACAGGGAGTCCCTGCATTCTGTTAGGCTTGAGACCATGCCAGAAGACAGTCCCATAGGAGCTGTGGGCTGTTCTTGGTGGATTGTGGAGAAACAGAGAGAGAGCAAAAGTGAGAAGGGGTGATTGGAAATACTGGCAGTATTACAGTAATGAGGGAGACTCCTGTGGATCTTACAGTGGAAAATGTAACTAGGAGTTTACAGTACAATTTATTTAATACACACAAACTGTTTGGCAAAATGTTACATTACCAACCTTATTAAAAGAATAAGAGTCCCTGTGTCCATCTGTTTGCTATGTCTCTGTCATTCCAACAGATGGCACATCACAGACTTTAGTACTGCTTTTACAAATCCCGTAGCAAAATGTATATACTGTAAAAGAGATCCTGTACAGTATATGCATTGTATTTTTCATTCCAACAGATGGAAAATGACAAAAATTTGTTGTAATGCAATTTATTACTACAAATGTTTGTGTTGCACCATCTGTTGGAATGAAAAATGCATTTTATTAGATGCATTACAGAATACATTCCAATAGATGCTGCAACACAAACATTAATGCTACTTAGATTTCAACCCATCTTAGATAGGTAGCTCAGCTAGTTTCTATGTATTTTGTGTGCTAAACTATCCGAACTGTTACTGCCTCGATGTTTTTGCCAGTTTGAATGCAAATAAAGTGCTAACAGGCATTGGTAAAGCCAGCCAAATGAATCACCTGGAAATGATCAATCAACAGGATTAGGTTCAACCTATTGCATGACAAAACCATCATGAAAAGATGTATTCTCAAATAAATTGCACTGGCATTAAAATAGCCATTTGGAAATGAGCTGTTTAGAAAAGTCTCACGGTTAAAGAAAAGCAATATTTAAAATAAAGCCATTTCAATATAAAGCCTACAGGATCATCAGGCGGTGAACCAGCTGAGGGTAGGGAAGACTGCAGGGATCTGTGGTGAACTTCTCCAGGCTGGTGGTGAGGTTGTCCTCCTCGCATTGCAAACCATTTTTGCTTCCATCTGGGAGACTGGTGTCATCCCAACTGACAGAAAAATGGGACTTGCCTTCCCTATCTGGAAAGGAAAGGGTTATTGCCTGGATTGTGGCAACTACAGTGGGATAACACTGCCCTCGGTGCCAGGTAAGGGTTTCAGTAGGATCTGTGATCACTTACTCATCTACCAGTGACAGGAACAGTCTGGTTTTATGCCTAAGAAGTCTACCAATGACCGCATCTTGGCACCGAGGGTTCTCATGGAGCACAAACACAAAAAATGGCAGCGTTTCTTTGTAGCCTTTGTCAATTTTTGTAAAGTTCTAGACTCAGTTGATCAAATTGCCCTGTGGGACATCCTAAGACTTCGCAGGATCCCCCTGAAGTTGCTGGATATCATGGCTGGCCTGTACACTGGTACTGTGAGTGCTGTGCAGAGTGGAGGCAGAACCTCTGTGTTTTTCCCAGTTGATTCTGGGGTTCATCAGGGGTGTGTTCTTGCTCCTACTCTGTTTAATGCTTATATGGACTGGGTGTTTGGCAAAGTCGTGGGGTCCAGCAGCTGTGGAGAATCTGTTGATGAAGAAAGATTCACTGATCTTGAGTTTGCTGATGATGCTGTGGTCTTCGCGGAGTCAATGGGGGCTCTGATTGGGACTCTTGAGAGACTGAGCGAGGAGTCTGTGACTGTCTGGGTTGGCGAGTTTCCAGTATAAAAACCAAGATCCTCATGGGCACAGCAATCAGAAGTGTGTCTGTCAGCGGAGAGAATGTAAGAGATTTACTTACCTCAGCAGCGACGTCCATGTCTCTGGTGACTCTTCCTATGAAGTCAGTAGACAAATTGGGAGAGCATGGAGGGGGAGGGGTTGGGGTGTTGTCATGAGGTTGCTGGAAAGGGTTGTGTGTGCTGCTCCCAATATCTATCCATAGGACGAAGGTCCATGTCTTTTGAGTCCTGGTGCTTCGTGTTTTGCTATATGGTTGAGAGGCAATAACCCTATCCAGTAACTTGAGATGACGACTGGACTCCTTTGGTACTGTGTCTCTTTGGAGAATCCTTGGGTACCACTGGTTTGACTGTGTTGCTCACGGAGTCCTGAATGAGGTATATTACCTGCATTGTGAGGGAGCATCAGTTATGGCACTACGGCCATGTGGTGCGATTCCTCGAGGGTGATCGAGCTTGCAGGCTCCTCAGTGTTAAGGACCTGAGCAGTTGGACCAGGCCAAGGAGAAGCGCACGTAACACCTGGCTGCAACAGATAGTTGATTGTTTCCAGAGGGTGGGATTGACCACATGTCTGCCTGGGGGGTTGTCAACTGGTATCCCGAGCTGTTTTGTCATGTGGTGAGGCTGGCAATGCATGATGGATATGCAAACCTTCTTCCACGTTGTATCACTGCTTATCCTGAGGAAGGTCAACATGCTGGGCTGGACAAACTAGGCCACCCAATCCTTGGCAGCTTCTTTTATATCCTGCTGAGGAACTTGTAGATACATCTCCTAGGCCAGTCAAGAGTGACAATTCCTCCGAGCCTTGTCCTAGTGAGCTGGAAGTTAAATCCATCTAGCCATGTTGACTTGGTTTGTGTTCAAGAAAATAGATAGTTAATAGATCACTTTAAACTAATTATATGCAGTTTGACTCCGCATTGGCCTTTCATGACCTGGCATGTGTGTGCATGTCATGTGGTGTTCTACACATGGCTCTTGCTTTGTTTTGAACTGTATGGCAACTGATGGAGGCACGGTGGCGCAGTGGGTAGCATTGCTGCCTTGCAGTTAGGAGACCCGGGTTCACTTCCCGGGTACTCCCAGTGTGGAGTTTGCATGTTCTCCCCATGTCTGCGTGGGTTTCCTCCCACAGTCCAAAGATGGTGATTCTAAATTGTCCCGTGTGTGTGTGTGCCTTGCCCAGGGATTTGTTTCTGCCCTGTCCCCTGTGTTGGCTGGGATTGGATAATAAATGGATGGCAGCTGATGGCCTTTTAACTGTATGTTTTGAATGGAATCTGTAGTGAATATTTTATAGAGACATTTTGTATTATTACATTTTTTCATTTCATTAGTTTTTTATATTTTCTGTTATTTGAGCATTCATTATGCTGTTTGTTTACCATTTTATAACTGAACACACCATTTAATGTTTTAATGCTTATAATGAGTACCATCTTGAAAGAGAACTGAAGTGGAATTTGTATTTTTGGTTTAGGATCTTGCTCTGGCTGTGTTTTGATAATAATTTAAGGGATTAACATGCTTGTAAAGCTTTTAAATTACACTCCTCTATTTTTGTGCTCTTGTTATAAAGTGCAATTCATAATAGCATGTTAGGATTTCCATCCATCTGTTTTTTAAAAAAGCACATAAAAAAGAAAACGCTCTCTCTGACGGCACTGAGCACAAGACATCCCAACTCAATCATTCCTAGCTAATATAGAGTTTTTGATTAGCTGAACACAGATATTTTTAAGCTGTGAATTCAGTAAAAAAAAAACAAAAAACATGCAAATACCCTCCAGGCTGGGTTTCAAACCCAGAGCTTCATAATTATTACTAATGATCACAATATCTTCTTATTTGTCCATCCACTTGCATCTGTGAATTGAAGATGATCCATCAATATTGCAGTTCCCAAAGATCTCCTCTTTGCATCTGCCAAGCCAATTCTTTTATTAAAAAATAGATGTGCTACCCATCCAAGACTGGTTGAAATCTAAGTAGTCAACAGAGTCCTCAGTGTTTAGGTTTGCAGTACACCATGCATTGCCTATCTCAGTTATATACCATTTGGTATGGGATTCATCAGCAACAACAGCATTTATTTATATAGCACATTTTCATACAAAAAGTAGCTCAAAGTGCTTTACATAATGAAGAATAGAAAAATAAAGACACAGTAAGAAAATAAAATAAGTCAACATTAATTACCATAGAATAAGAGTAAGGTTCAATGGCCAGGGTGGACAGAAAAAACAAAAAAAAAAATCCAGACGGCTGGAGAAAAAAAAATCTGTAGGGATTCCAGACCATTAAATTGCTCAGTCCCCTTTCATAAAAGCAGTGTTAATGTTTGTGATGCTCCATCTGTTGGAATGACAAATGCAATACATTCTGCTACTAAAAATGTCTGTGATGCTCCATCTGTTGGAATGACAGAGAGACAGACCCTTATCCTTTGATTCAGGTGGATGATATAGAAGCAAATTCTGGCATTGTCTTTGTCTGGCATAAAGCACAACACAGCTCTACATGAGGATAACAGTAATAATAACAGTAAAAATAATTTTAGGTTACCATTTAAACTAGTCACCCACCTCTAGGACAAAACTGACACACAAAGAAGAACCCCACACAGACAGTGGACGAGCCAGGTATCAGACCTGTAGCTCTTGGAGATGCAAAGCAGCAAGGCCAACTACTTCTCCCTAACATTCAGATAATTAGGTTTAATTATTTTTAAAAAATCAGTCCATGCATGCCAATCTTAGCACTGGTATGTCCAGTACTGAAATGGTCTAGGCGGGTTTGATGATGTTTTTTATCATTTACTAAAAACAAAAGGCAAACATCAATGGAAGAATCACAAGAGTGAATCATCTCACTGATGGTAAAGGAAGAAAAGGAAATTCATAAGATCACTCTGGAAACCTATGATTCGATGATATGACATTGTGATACCAAAAAAGGATATGAAGTATGGGTTAAGGGTATTAAAAGCAAATACGCTACGACTGTATAGAAATAATGACTGTCACCAAGACGAAACTTCTAACGCTAAAGTAAAAAGGAGTAACAGCTAGATCGGGCAAAGGCATGTAAATCCACTGTGTCAGAAAGTGTATGACAGAATGAGGTGACTACGTGACACACAAAAATATGGAAGGAAAAGGGGGAAAAAACTTCTGGAGGATGAAAAATAAGATCAGGCCTAAACTTATAACTGCATTCTGAACTTACTTTCAGTCATTTTGCGGAAATGCAAGACTGGCAGCATCAACTTTGTGAGAGGTTTTGAGACGACACGTTAAAAAATCTGACAACACCAACACGTGGCTTTCTCCATTCGAATACAGTATCAAATGTGTTGAATAAAGTGTATGCAAGGTGCAATACCACTGAAGTTTAATCTTTCATATTTTATCTCCCTTTAAAAACAAATTCATTTAAAAGATTTAAATAAAACTTTAAATTATTAACATTAAATATTTGGACTTATTTTTTATCTACAATACTTACTCTATATATGAAATTAGGGTTAGGGTTAGGGATATAGAGAGAATAAAAATGTAACCTGATTGTAAAATCAAAGGCAGAGACTAAATGGACTTTGGAGAAAAGGAAGACATCTTGAAAGGAGGAGAAACAGTGACGTTAATCAGTATCTTCTTTTTGTCTAAAGCATACAAAGTATAATAGCAAGCATTAAATGAATATGCAAAGGAAATTGTTTTACATGTTATTAAGGTTTGTTTTTTTCACAGACCGTCCAGTGCTGTTCTAGCCATACTTTTTAAACCTGTGTATTCTAGTTCAGTGCTGAGGAGAGCACTGGTGGAAAGAAAGAAAACAACCCTGGCTGGAATGTTATTGAGTGTGTATGTTTATGCACTGTCAGAAACGCACGAGTAGGGGGCATTCTATTGCAATACCACCCCAGGTTGTGAGAGGGAGCTGTCATTCACATCTTCTCCTCTTTTATCCACAGACCAGAGCCTCCAAGGCTTGATGGTAGATGAAGACCTTCCTACTCCCAATGGAAGTCCCTCCCTTTCCTGGAAAGATCCCATATAATGGCTATTGCTACATTTAGCCAACAGTCTTGTTACGGACTTGCTTCTGGAAAGAAGTTCTTCAATTTTTTGCTTAGCTATTTCAGTGCAAACCTTTTTTAGAATATACAGGGATAACTGGCTGGTGCCCCAAATCTTTCCTTGATGTGCTTCTTGTTTAGGGCTTTGTTTGACTTTGAATAAACTTGTTTCAATTAAAAGTCAGGTGTTTCTCATTTTTTCAGTGCTAGATGAAGGTTCTTTAGCAAATGGTGATTTTTTTCTAACCCTTCTTACTAATTTCTACAAGGGGTGCCAATAATAGTGGTGGGCACCCAACCTCCAGTTGAGGCCTGAATATTAGTAAAATCTTTAAATGTACAAACGAAAAAGGATTATTTATTGGAGTCAAAATAAAAAATTTTTTATAAATATGTAAAAGAAAAATTAATTATTATTTAATGGAGTAAAAATCATGAAATGAGAATAAAATATTAACTCTCTTCCCGATTGAAGTATTCCCATTAAACTGAGGTCCACTATGCTCGATGAGTATTTATAAGAGACTAAATAAACAATCCATTCACTTTAACTGACATTCTTATAGATAAAAAAAAACTTTTTTAAAAAATGACTCATTTAAATAACAGGAAAAATCGCGTGAAAAATAAAATGGTATGCAATGGGTCATCATAACTTGACCTTCAGCTAAGTAAATCGCCTAAATACAAACATTAGTGTTATGAATAGATCATTTTTTAATAGTTTGTTCCTGTGAAGGAAAGTTTACTTGATCAAAAATAAAAACCACGACTTTCTTGATATTTTAATTTGTAATTTAAAAACAGAATAAGAATCTGAAAATCTAACAACATCACATTAAAGTTCGATAAAAAAGAGTGATACCAAACATATCCAGTGGTGCTTGAAAGTTTGTGAACCCTTTAGAATTTTCTATATTTCTATATAAATATGACCTAAAACATCATCAGATTTTCCCTCAAGTCATAGAAGTAGATAAAGAGAGGAAAATGATCGAATATTACATATTTGTGAGTGGTAAAAGTATTTTACCTTTTATCTTTGCTTTCAGTATCTGGTGTGACCCCCCTTTGCAGCAATAACTGCAACTAAACATTTCCGGTAACTTTTGATCATTCCTGCACACCGGCTTGGAGGAATTTTAGCCCATTCGTCGATACAGAACAGCTTCAACTCTGGGATGTTGGTGGGTTTCCTCACATTAACTGCTCACTTCAGGTCCTTCCACAACATTTCGATTGGATTAAGGTCAGGACTTTGACTTGGCCATTCCAAAACACTAACTTTATTCTTCTTTAACTATTCTTTGGTAGAACGACTTGTGTGCTTAGGGTCGTTGTCTTTCAGCATGAGCCACCTTCTCTTCAGATTCAGTTCATGGACAGATGTCCTGACATTTTCCTTTAGAATTCTCTGATATAATTCAGAATTCATTGTTCCATCAATGAAGGCAAGCCGTCCTGGCCCTGATGCAGCAAAACAGGCACAAACCATGATACTACCACCACCATGTTTTACACATGGTATACGGTTCTTATGCTGGAATGCAGTGTTTTCCTTTCTCCAAACATAACAATTTTCATTTAAACCAAAAAGTTCTATTTTGGTCTCATTCGTCCACAAAACATTCTTCCAATAGCCTTCTGGTTTGTCCACATAATCTTTAGCAAACTGCAGACGAGCAGCAATGTTTTTTTATAGAGCAGTGGCTTTCTCCTTGCAACTCTGCCATGCACGCCATTGTTGTTCAGTGTTCTCCTGATGGTGGACTCATAAACATGAACATTATCCAATGTGAGAGAGGCCTTCAGTTGCTTAGAAGTTACCCTGGGGTCCTTTGTGACATCGCCGACTATTACATGCCTTGCTCTTGGAGTGATCTTTGTTGGTCGACCACTCCTGGGGAGGGTAACAATGGTCTTGAATTTCCTCCATTTGTACACAATCTGTCTGACTGTGGATTGGTGGAGTCCAAACTCTTTAGAGATGGTTTTGTAACCTTTTCCAGCCTGATGAGTATCAACAACTCTTTTTCTGAGGTCCTCAGAAATCTCCTTTGTTCATGCCATGATACACTTTCACAAACGTGTTATGAAGAGCAGACTTTGATAGATCCCAGTTCTTTAAATAATTACAGGGTGCCCACTCACACCTGATTGTCATCCCATTGATTGAAAACACCTGACTCGAATTTCACCTTCAAACTAACTGCTAATCCTAGAGGTTCACATACTTTTGCCACTGACAAATATTTAATATTCGATCATTTTCCTCAATAAATAGATGACCAAGTATAATATTTTTGTCTCATTTGTTTAACTGGTTTCTCTTTATCTACTTTTAGAACTTGAGTGAAAATCTGATGATGTTTTAGTTCATATGTATGCAGAAATATAGACAATTCTAAAGGGTTCACAATCTTTTAAACACAACTGTACATGTAAGTTTTAAAATAAGCCCGATTTAAAGCATGCAAAAAAAGTGACATAAAATCGTTGCACAAAATCGTTGCACTTTTAGGCTTAGGATTTTATATAGAGAGTGTAGATATATATAGTGACCACCAGGGGGCATCCCTGAGTCCCCAAACCCAACACAATCACACCAAGACAGTTCTGGGTGCAAAATAAACTTTTTTATTCAGCAACTATTTTTTTACAGTTCACACCACAATGTCCGATTCACAATACTCTTTCCCTCCTCCAGGTGAGCTTTGCTTTCTGCCTCTGGACTCTGACTCAACTGAAGGAGGCTGGATGGCTTCCTTTTATGTTTGACCCAGGTGTAGCACTTCTGGTTCCAGGGAATAGCCCGATGGAAGTACTTCCAGGTAAGTAGAAGCCTCCCAAAACAGCGAGTCCTTCTCCCTGCAGCGTCCCCTGGTTGCACTCAAGGACCCTGACAGGGTTATCCCTCAGGACTACAAATCCCAAGGATTCCTGTGGGTTTCCATACTGGGTCTAAGCCAGCGGAGCACTGCCATCTATGGTACAGGGGTAGGAACCGCTCTTGATAAACAGCCTCCTCCAGTTCATTCATAAATCTTTCCCCTTGACTGGGATAATAATCCAGCCACATGCCGGCCAGGTTATGCCTCTTCTCCTGTTGTCCTTCTTTGATGGTTTCCCATATATATGTGTGTGTGTGTGTTTGTGTATGGTGCTACAGTATGTTACTTGTCAGCTCTTCTGATTCATTATGGCATCAGACATAGCAAGCTGTTATAAATCACATGCAAGTGCTCACAAGTGGTTCTATAAAAGACTAAAATCATCCATAATTCCATTATCTTCACCTATTTTATTCAATTATAGGGCTGTAGTGCCCTTCACAGAGCTACAGGTCAAAGTAAAAAATATAAATTACAGTCCAAAATCCTTCATTTATTCAATCCACTGTCAAGTACAAGGAAAATATGGCAGTAGTCATAAACTGATAGTGTTTTGGGGTAAACAGAACAGAGAGATTGACAGTTTTGTAGGTACAAAAACTACAAAATGAAGACAGAAGTGTAGCGGATCTTAAAGCAAGTGTGAAAACATGAATTATCAAGCATGATTTGAATGTAACCATTGGCTGGCCTTTACAGACTGCCCTATGGAGAGTAGAAGATAAAAATATATATACATAAATGAACGTTTTACTAATAACAAGTCTTTGGAAAAGGGAGAAGGCAGGTGCCAGAGGATATTGAAGGTCTGGTTGTAATCTAAAATGCTTGGATTAACAGCTTTGAGAAGCAGAACTCTGAGGATAGCATACCACAATGTTTTATGTGAGTCTGAAAGCTGGCCTGGTTATCACAGAGATGTGACAAGTGGACAATGGGACAGGCCTGTCGAGTCAATAATCTAAAAAGCCTTTTGGTTTGAGCCAAATGTCCCACGTGAAGCAGTTCTGTTTTCACTTGTAGGAAGCGAACACATAAACTTCACTATGGCAGCCCATGTCTATGGAGGATGTGCGTCCAGGGTTGATCTTCATATATTTTGAACAAATGTGGATCAAGCGTACAAGAAGAGGGTGCTTGCAGAGAGCTTAGTAGACTGCGTGCAACCAGAAGGTTAGGAGCACATCTAGCAGTGGCTCAATCAAGTCCAGCATAATTGTTGTAATGCATTTGGAGCATACTGTTCTGGTTAACTGTATCAAAGGCCACAATGAAGTCAAGAAATAAAGAGCAGGGGGAGTAGCAGCTATAAGGAGTTAGTTCATAGTGTATATGAGAGGCACTGTGATGATGTTGAAATCTTGACTGGAAAAAGTCAGAGTTATCAATGAAGTGCTGAGCCGCCTATCAAAGTTCCTCACCAAGACTGCATATTTTTCATAACATCATTAGTTAAGATGCACAAACTATGGTTCCTGCTTTCATTATGTCTCATGTTGATTACTGTAATTCTCTCATCATTGGCCCTCCTGCAAAGTCTTTACAAAAGCTCAGCATAATCAGAACTCTGCAGCTAGAGTTCTCCCCTGTATGAAGCGTTCTGCTCACGTCACCCCCATTCTCTTTTATCTACATTGATTACTAGTTCAGTCCCATATCAAGTTCAAAATCTTGCTTCTAACTTTCAAACTCCTGCGTAACCTCCCTCCTCATTAGCTTTGTGAACTCTTGATCCCATACTCCCCTTCTCGCTCTCTCAGGTCTTCAAGCCATAATCTAGTTGCTATCCCATGCGAATGCCTTTCCTGCTTTGAAGACAGGTCCTTCAGTGCCATGGCCCCTAAACTCTGGAATTCTCTTCCCCAAATGTCTCCATGACTGCTCTTCCCTGTCTGCTTTCAAATCTGATTTAAAGACTTTTCTCTTCAATTAATATTTCTCTTTTTCCTCCACTTAGTCAATTTTTTTATTTTTGTAAAGTGATCTGGGGATTGTTAAAGGCGCTATATAAATGTAACTTTATTTTTATCATTACTGAAGCAGAAGCCTATGTGAACTGAATGTTTTTCACCATTTGCTACACCCCATCCCACCTCAACGTATTACAGAATACATTGACATAATGTTAATAACCCCATTAATCTTGGCGCCCTAGGCTGTATCTAGAAGTTGTTTTTCTGCATATATTCATTCCTTTTTAGCTATAAATCTGTGGCATTGCCTACTATTTGTACATCGTGCAGGGAAACTCAACTGTCATCTTGGCAAATGTCAATGACAGAATAAATTTTTTTAGTGTTTTCAAAGACAGCATTGTGACAGTATATTTTATGACAACAATATCAAATAGTACTTTGAAGTAAATTATTGAACATTTATGTTTTGTTAACATACCTTTAGAAAAATCATCTTGAGGAATATTTGTGCAGTGCTTCAGAGTAAGTTTGTCAATCATAGTCCTTTTCTTGTTGTTTTTACTTTCCTCACCATTGCTCGAACACTTCATGTTCATCTATAAATTACGACTATTAATGTGATTGTCATTTTAACCCTGGGTCAGTCTACAAAAAATCACAACCTGATCTCAAGATTCCACCTGGTATTTAATATGATCAAATACTGACCAGCCATGATCCGATTACCTAAAATGTATAAATGCTACATGTAAAGGGGGCCTTTGCTACTGAAATCCTGCACTGACTGTTACTGTGGTTCATCTTTAAAGGTCATGAAACAGACTCATTGTTATTCTCCTGTTTATCTTCCTCCTCTTATTTTTTGTTCAGGAACTTCCATTATTGCAGGGTCATTATAGGGTCATTATCTCTGCCTGCTATGTCAGTCAAAGGCTCCATTTATGCCGCGTCACAAAAATCTTGTGTCTGTGTTGTCTTTGGACATAGAACCCAGCTGGTATCTCCTTATTTATATGTGATTGTGTCCAAATCGAGCTCCTCCATAAACTATGTATTATGCTATCATAAAAACCTTCACTGAATTGATGCCTGGAGCATGCCATTAAAAATGTGTACAATGAAGTAGCGATACTTACTCACTCATGGCAATGACAGTATAATGTAGTTCATGTGTAATCTATAGGCCATTCAAACTAAAGGAAACGCCAATTAAAGCGTTTTTGTGTGCCATGATATGCCAGCAGTGATTATTGTTATAAAATAAAACACCGTGGTACAAATTGTTACTTGAAGTATAACACAGCAGATCAAAGAAGCGTTTTTTAAAATTTTATTCTGTCCTCGTTCAGCCTTAATTAATTAATCTTTCAGCTTTATTATTTCAAAAATATTGCCACAAAAATGATAAATGGTTCTTACTTCAAGGATACTGTATCAGTAAGTGAATGATGACCTGACTTACCTGGCCTAGTTACAAATGGACTAGGGTTAACACCTTGTCCCTAGTCCCTCCTTTTACTTGTCATTTTCCATTGGTGTGGAAGCCAGGGAGCCATCTTTTAAAGGTGAATTCTTTCAAAATGCTTAAACAACCTCAGTTGGCTCTTCTCAATTCAGAGGAGCAGCGACTCTTCACTGAGGCTCTTCTGAATCATTGAGTTTCTTATGGCATGTCAGCTCAGCAGCTCTGTAATGAAACCTCATTTCTGCCATTTATACGTGTAATCTCATTTTTTCGGTTATAATCCATAGTTCATGACCATATAGTAAGACAGGTATGTAGATCGACCAGTAAACTGAGCATTTTGTCATTTGACTCAGTTCTCGCTTCACCACCACAGACTGGTACAGCATACACAGAACAGTTGCCGCTGCTCCAATCCACTTATTGATTTCATGTTCCCTTCTTCCATCACTCGTGAACAAGATCCCAAGATACTTGAAATCCTCCACTAAAGGCAGTTTCTCCCTACTCACCTGGAGAGCGCAATCCATTGTTTTCTAAGACAGAACTATGACGATCCTCATCCCTGCTGCTTCATATTCAGTATCAAATAACTCAAGTGCATACTAAATAGTCAGCTGAGGCAAAGAGGACAACATCATCTACGTCAAGCAACGATTAACCCCTAGCCTCTCCAACTCGATTCCCTGACATCCCAGGCTGTCCTGAAATATGTCTTTGTCTTGATGTATATTTGTGTGTTTTCAAAGATGACCTTAAATTTTACAATGTTGTGAAAATTGTTGCTTAAAGTATTAGTAAAGTCTATTTTTATTACTCTGTTTTTATTATCTCAAAAAAATTAGATCTACCATCCCAATTCCAAAAATGTTAGGACAGTATGGAAAATTCAAATGAAAACAAATGACTTTGATTTGTACTCAATCAAAAACACTATAAAAACAAGGTATTTTCATGTTTTACTTAACCTCCTTGACATTGACCCCAAGCATTCCCTGGGCTCAGAATTCTATGTAAATATGGTTAAGCCCAAGTGTCTTTTAGGAGCCGATGTAACGTGTTAAGTCTGAGTAATGCTTGAGAAAGTTGCCATCTAGTGGATAAAAATAACATTATGCATAAAAAAAATCAAGAATATTTTTATACGCTTTACTACTCTCACCAATATTCATGAGTGGGACGGAGCTTTCAACCAAAACATACAATAGTGTGTACATGAAAAGGTATAGAGCCAGATTTACAACAAACTGAAACTGAATCATGAATTGAATCAAGCGATAGTGGTGACAATGTGAAATGCTCATAAGACGTTGACACAGCTAGTGAAACTGATGCATATGGCACGGTACAACCAAACTGCTGTGATATGCCTAGGGACTTCAGTCACGTAACACTGCAGCAGGGTGTAGTATCTATGTAGCAAAAATGCACAATGATTACAATCAAGTGGAAGGACAAGAAAAGTGTTAGCCCCCTAAATACTGTTCACAATTCAGCAACTATCGCTTGTGTCAGGGGAAACGCAAAAGTCACTAAGCCTTGTGCTTTGGTAACTTATATTAACACAATGGGCTTGTCCATCGTGCAGATCGGGCACTGACATTCTACTCTCTCATGCACAAGAACTAGAAAAAAATATTATAAGAAAAGTGCACAAAGAAACATGTTTCTTCTGTCCCGATTATAACATTGGAGTGTGTGTTGGTTTTCTGGGGGTAAACAGAACAATAAGGAGACTACTCAGCTACATAGTTTTTTGAAGATATACATTTATTCTGTGGTAGCATAGTAGCGCTGCTGCCTCGCAGTTAGGAGACCCGGGTTTGTTTCCCGGGTCCTCCCTACGTGGAGTCTGCATGTTCTCCCCGTGTCTGCGTGGGTTTCCTCCGGGCGCTCCGGTTTCCTCCCACAGTCCAAAGACATGCAGGTTAGGTGCAGTGGCGATCCTAAATTGTCCTTAGTGTGTGTGCTTGGTGTGTGTGTTCCATGCAGTGGGCTGGCGCCCTGCCCAGGGATTTGTTCCTGCCTTGCACCCTGTGTGGGCTGGGATTGGCTCCAGCAGAACCCCGTGACCCTGTGTTAGGATATAGCGGGTTGGAAGATAACTCACTGACTGACATTTATTCTGAAATTTGATCCCACACGTTCTAAAAAAGTTGAGCAGTATAGTTTAGGAGCTCAAAACAACGTGACAAATTGAAATAACAAGATGATACGAAACAGGTGAGGCAAGCGTGCTATTTTATATAAGGAGCCTACAAAAAAGGCCTAGTCCTTCAAGTGCATGGATTGGCTGAGGCAGATGCATCAACAAATAAATCAGCACTTTGACATTAACATTTCCCAAAGACACATCAGGCATTTCACTCACTACAGAGCAAATTATAATTAAAAGATTCAAGGAATCCAGTCCAAATCTTGGTGCATAAAGGACAAGGCTTCATGAAAACCACTTCTGAATGAGCATACTGTAATCCTGTAATCTCTGATACCTCAGACGTCACTCTCTTAAAAATCATCATGTGTCTCTGATGGATATCATGACATGGAGTCAGGAATTCCATTTTTTTTATTGCTTGCCCAATGTGTATCTTCAGTGCTTTTAACTTGTTTTTGTGTGTTTAAACATCACTTCACTAGTGCTGCCTGTCTCGATAGTCTTATATTTTCTGTCTTTGAGCATGCATTCAACATCAGATTGATCTGAGAAAATGTACACACAGACCTTAGTGTTTTATTATATAGTTGATTAGAGATATTTTTCCTCTCTCTTTTTAGGTTCTGTGATGTTTTAATTTTCACTTGGGGACTTCTATCTATCTATCTATTGTGGAAGCTGGCCCGGACACAGACAGGCAGACACCATCATGTCACCCACAGTCACAAGTGCACCACAAAACCCCCAAAGTCCTGGCCAGACAATGCCTTCACTTTCCTCTTCAGGAAGGCGGCCCCTTTTATTCACACCCTATCTATCTATCTATCTATCTATCTATCTATCTATCTATCTATCTATCTATCTATCTATCTATCTATCTATCTATCTATCTATCTATCTATCTATCTATCTATCTATCTATCTATCTATCTATCTATCTATCTATCTATCTATCTATCTAAATACACCAAAGAAGAGTTGGGTACCAGCTAGTTATCCCCGTATATTATAAGAAAGTTTTGCACTGCAATTGCAAAAGCAGCAAATTGAAGAACGTCTTTCCAGAAGCAAGTCTGTAACAATACTGTTGCCTAAATGTAGCTGTTGATATTACATGGATTCTTTCCAGGAAAGGAAGGGGCTTCCATTGGAAGCAGCCAGGTCTCCAACTGATGAATCCTATACGGCCCTTTATGAAATGTAGGTGTGTGCATGAGGGGGCTCTGTGATGGACTGTTGCTCTGTCCAGACTGCATTCTGCCTTCTGCCCGATGTTGTCCCACCATGACCAAACTAAATTGCTATATATGTTAAACAAAATGAATTTAGTTGGCATTACACTTTAATTCAAAAGCACAATGCCAAATGCATAATACGATTGTTTGCTTACATCAGCATTCTGCAGTGCAAGTGACATTTTCTGGGGTCACACAACAAGTCAGTAGGGAGGACTGAACCAAGAGGTGTAGAGTCCAGCACCTCATCCACAGTTTGACTCTGCCTATTTTTATAGTATTGCTTGCTTAGTTGCCATTACAAACGGCGCTTGTGTCAGTTTACTTGAATGTGCTTTATGTTTACAGAATATTCTTTTTTCTAAATGTAAAATGCTGGTGCAGAAAATAAAAGGAGTGTGTTGTGTAGTTAATAGAAGTCAGGTTTGTTTAGAGCTAATGTCAGGTCACCAGAGGAAAATTAGTTGAGTCCACTAGCAGTGAAAGTTAAATAATAACACTGTAAAGCCAACAACACGTGAATTAAGCAATAATCAAAGGAGCATGGCAATTGTGCATTAGCTTGTGTGAGCAGTGATTTGCAGAGACACACATTCATGTTCACTCTGATCCACTGTCACTGAGTTAACTTTTATATAGCTTAAATAATGGTAATTTCTGTGTACATAATGCCACATGAAAATCTGAAACACAACAGAGAAGAAGGCACAGGAAACAGTCTCAACAATTCCAATGATTCAGTAGAATTTTCTATATTTTAATATGTTCTTTAATGGTATGAAACAATTATTGTATCTCATATTCCAGGTGCTGTATTTCTTACTTCCTATTTGCTTGTGTGATAGCAGAGGCCTTCATGTTAGGAGTTCTCACATAAATGTGAAGTAAATCAACATGATACCAAGCACGTGGCAGGAACAGTTTGCTGTGCTTTTTATCTTTCAAGTGAAAACCGCGCCCCTGTGGGTGAACACTGATGTAGCATGCAAAGCTGGTCTTCTTTTAAAATGTCTGAATCTCATAATATTTTGTTGAAAAATAACACGTATAAGCTATTTTACAATGTGTGATTAATCGCAAGATGCCTATTAATGTGTGATAAATTTCTTGGTTGGATGTATTCAGTAATTTGTTATACTTTTGTTTTCTGGTCAGCATCAATGCCCCCTGGCTTCAATATCCTTGCTTTATATTTGATCTGTAACCTGGCAGGGGCAGTGACCATTCAGTCTATCAAGCCCCTTTGTTTAATTAATAGCTTAGCTGTCCCAACATCTCATCCAGGTTCTCCTTAAAGGTTGTCAAGATTTCTACTTCATTAGTTTGTTCCAGAGTCCCATAATTCTTTGCATAAAGAAGTGCTTCCTGGCTTCAGTCTTAAAAGCTCTTCCCCTTAATTTCCACTGATGTCCTCAAGTATGTAGATTTGCCCT
This sequence comes from Polypterus senegalus, assembly GCF_016835505.1. Taxonomy (NCBI): domain Eukaryota; kingdom Metazoa; phylum Chordata; class Cladistia; order Polypteriformes; family Polypteridae; genus Polypterus; species Polypterus senegalus. Next base: position 76,723,036 of record NC_053167.1, read on the forward strand.
TAAGATAAAAGAATTCTGCTGAATCTACTTTATCAATGCCTTTGTGGATTTTGAACACCTGGATTGGGTCTTCATGCAGTCTCCTCTGCTTGACACTAAACAAGTTTAATTCTCTGAGTCTGTCACAAGAGGACACGTCCTTAAGCCCTAGGATGCACTTGCTTGCTGACCTCTGCACATCTTCAAGTGCTGCTATGTCTTTCTTGTACCGTAGTGGCCAGAATTGCACACAATACTCCAGAAGTGGTTTTACAAGTATATTACATTGTTTGAGCATAATGTCCCTTGATTTAAATTTAGGTTTTCATGTTATAACCTAACATTTTAGCTACTTTTTTAATTGCTGCTGCACATTGCTTAGCTGATGAAATTGATGTGTCAACATAAACCCTAAATCCTTTTCAGAGGTTGCTTCCAATATGACAGTGTCTCCCATCTTATATTTATAATTGATTTTCCTTTTGTCCTCATAAAGGACTTTGAATATTTTTTTCATATTAAACTGTATTTTTCAAGTGTTCACTCAGTTCTGAAGGTTTTCCAGGTTTTTTGAATTCTTTTTGCTGCCTCCTTTTCTGCTATCCATACAATTTTACAAGTTTATTATACTAGAATTAATGTCATTAATATAAATGAGAAAAAGTAATGGCTCAAGGACAGACCCCTGGGGAACTCCACTGATGACCATTCGCCTCTTATCTGTACTCTCCCCCCAGTTAACCAATTAGAGATCGAGTCTTATAAGATACCTCTGACGCTCACAGCTCAATTTATCTTTGGGTGTCGGACGACCGAATCAAAGACTTTCTGAAAGTAAATTACGCTTTATAATTTGTTTTGTCAACTATTCCAGTTGCTTCTACAAACAAATCGAAAAGCTTGGTTTGGCAGGACCTTCTTCTCACAATCCCATGCTGGCTGCTATTTAGTACATTTCATTTAGGTAATTTTCTAATGTATTTCTTATTATACTTTCATGATTTTGCAAGGCCCAGAAGTAAAAACTACTGGTCTGTAATTACTAGCCTCCATTTTATCTCCCTTCTTGAAGGCTGGAGTCACATTTGCAACTTTCCAGCCCTCAGGTATTTCTCCTTTCTGCAGTGATTGCTGAAATACTGTACGGTACGGTATGCCCAATTAGGTTGTTTTTCATTTCTTTCAATTCAAAAGGTCCAGGAGTTTTATTAATCTTCAGAGTATTGAGGGTTTGAAGCACATCAGACCCTTCTCTTTTAAAATCTATGAACTCGGGTTTGCTTTTACTTCTGCTTGAGGCATTCCACTTGTTTTTTCTTTTATAAATAGTTAAATGAAATATCTGTTCAGTTCTCTTGTTATATTTCCTTCTCATTTTCAATGATTTCTCCATTTGTGTCTCTAAGGTTTCTTACTGGCATAGTACTAAACAATTGCTTGGCATCATTAGTCATTTTTATTTTAGTTCCTCTTTTGATGTTTCAAATTCTTTTTTTTTATCTCTTGCTGTAGTGTCTTGTACTCCTCTATGCAAATTTCTTGTACTGTGATCTTTCAGTTTTACTATTTAAATAATTCGCCTATTTAGCCATTTCTGCTGATTTTTTAGCCTTTTTGTTTTATTGCTTTTTGGAATAAAATTACAGTCTGTAAAATGAATTAATGTTGAAGATTAAAATTGAAAACCTTGTGTTGTTTGGAGAACAAAAAATGTGTAAAAAGTGTTAGAAGGACAAATGTCTCATTAAGGCTTACATGTAATTCAAGTCACATGCTGTATTTCAAAGGAGTGGTTGATAACCTGATAAATGAATGTTTCTGCCCTCACAAATGATTTTAATTTGAGTGGGTTTACCTTTGGGAATTTGATCTGACGGGCGGCACGGTGGCGCAGTGGTAGCGCTACGGCCTTGCAGTTAGGAGACCCGGGTTCACTTCCCGGGTCCACCCTGCATGGAGTTTGCATGTTCTCCCCGTGTCTGTGTGGGTTTTCTCCGGGCGCTCCAGTTTTCTCCCACCGTCCAATGACATGCAGGTTAGGTGCATTGGCGATTCTAAATTGGCCCTAGTGTGTGCTTGGTGTGTTTGTGTGTGTCCTGCAGTGGGTTGGCACCCTGCCTGGGATTGGTTCCTGCCTTGTGCCCTGTGTTGGCTAGGATTGGCTCCAGCAGACCCCTGTGACCTTGTGTTCGGATTCAGCGGGTTGGATAGATGGATGGAATTTGATCTGATAAACTGGCTCAGCCATTTGCACCAAAGTCTCACTGAAACCAGAAGTATAATATATACGCCTGGAGACAATCATGAGAGAATTTTGGTGAGGAATGAATGGGAACAGTTTGATTGCTCACTGAGTGTCACATTTTGAAACCAATCCAACGCCTCATGAAGGTGGCACTCAAAATGGGGCAGTTGTGGTCTTGTTAATCTAGTCAGACAGACAGATAGAGATCAAGCGTCTGATTATGATAAACTGTCTGCAACTGAAAAGTTTTCTAAAAAGACCCCAATTAAACATTTAAATGTGTATTGCATTTGTTAAAAATAAACATAACATGTTGCATGAGAAAATCCTTTCTGTAAAATCAGATTATACTTTGGCATTCAGAGACATTAATGGACTAGTAGTAAAAGTGAATAATATGTTGTCACAGGTGAAGTGTGTGCTCTCTGCTGTTCAGTGATACAAAAGTAGTGTAGGAGTCAATGCAAGGTTGAAAGAAAGTTCATAAAAGTATGAATTACAAAATATGCATTTGAAGTAAACTGTGTGCCAAACCTGTCAAAAGGACAGCTGTTAAGAGAGTTGATGACGAGTCACAAGAGATGCAGATTTCTGAACTCAAAACAACCAAATCAATTCATTTTTCTAAAGATACAGACACCATTCCAGTAGAATCACCGACAAGGCTACAAAGCATCCACCTTCTGACTGCTCATCTAAACAAATAACTAAGTAAGTTGACATCATTGTCTAATTTTTAAATATGTAGTGTATATATATATATATATATATATATATATATATATATATATATATATATATATATATATATATATATATATATATAATGTGCCGACTAAAGAGTCTTCTTTCCACCTTCTCTCTTCCTTTTCACCTCCCAGGTGAGCTTTGTCCACTTCCACTTGAATCTGACTCTCCTGGATAAGATTGAACAGCTTCTTTTATCCTAGACCCAGGACTACTTTTGAAGCTAGGGTATAACCTGGTGGAACTACTTCCAGGTCAAACAGAAGTCCCATAAAGCAGGGATGAGAGATCCCTGTAGCACCCCCTGGCAGCCCCCACTGAATCCAACAAGGCTGTTCTACAAAACTACAGTATACAGTTTGCCTTGTGGGTATCTGCACAGGTACAACTGCCCAGGGAAACTGCCTCTTATTGTGTCGGATGGCCCCGTAGTCCTGCCAGATTGTCTCCCCATGTCCTTCCACTATACTGTCCTCACAGCCAACTATTGTTCCTGGGCCTAACCCAGCCGGGACGGCAGTGTACCCACTGTCACATTGGCCTCTTCTGCCTCTCTTCTGGGTGAGACAGGATGATCTTCGCCCTGTTTCTTGTGGCAGCTTAGGGCCGGCCTCCTGACCAATTAAAAAATCATACTTCATTTGGGTTGGGGCGCCCACACATGTTTGTCATTCATCATAATATATATATAGTGAAAGACGCTATATACTGTAGGTGCTGGACCCAACACAGACTGGACAAGGAGGCACACGAAAAATAAAACAACTTTTTATTTCTCTTCTCCTGTGGGCGCACGTCTTCCCAATGCCCCACAGGCAGTACGCAGTCCCAAGCACAGCACACACCAAAACACCAATAAATTAAAGTGTTGTCCCCCACTCCTAGGCAGCTTTGTTTTCTCCCTCTTGACTCTGGCTCCTGAGTGGTGGTCGCTGGCTCCTTTTATTAGGCACCCGGAAGTGCTCCAGGTGCTTGATTGCCAACACCCAGCTGCACTTCTGGGTGTGGCAAAACTACTGCCCAGAAGGGCCCAGCAGCTCCTGCTGCAGCACCCCCTGGCAGCACCTGTGGAACCCAACAGGGCTGCACCAAACTCCAACTCCCATGAAGCCCTGCGGGAGTCCGAGGCACCACTGCAACCTAGGGGGCATCTAGCATCCAGGGGGAGGTATTGGGTCTCCCCTGCTTGCTACCCTGGGAAATATGCTGCAGGGATCCTGCCTGACCGCCACAATATATATATAAATACACATTGTCATGCACGCTCTGAGGGTCACCTTCTGTGCTTATTAGAGGTATGCAGTCTTATAAAGCCAGACATCTCACTTTGGTACAAGCCAGAGATGGAGACGGAAATCCTCCAAGGCCAGACCTGCTCAACCGAGATTGGAGTCTGTGTTTTCATTATTTGACAGGTTTTGTGGTCAACTACTGTATGAAAATGCAGGCAATTCTTAATTTTGATGCATTCCATAGTAAATTTAACAATGGTACTTTCCCTAAAATGTGATAAATTTAGCCAAGCTTTCACAACAAGGAAAAACCAATTGTGTTCAGAACATCATTAAGCCTGAACCTTGAGACAAGAAACACTAACCAGAAATCTGATACAGTACATCTGTAAGCACAGGGGGTTCCTTTCTGGTCATTTATAATTTTGACTCTGGACTGTTGGCCCCTCTGATGACATTAATGTTAAACAGGAACCCCATGAGAAACATTTGCCCATGTAGAAAGAATTTGGAAACTGACTTGGTTTCATTCTTTAGTTTCTGTGTTTTTAGATCTTCATTTCGTGATAAATATTCTCCAGGATTAGACTGGTTGTCTAACTCTCCCCTATTATTTACATGTATTATTTACCTGAGCTTACCTTCAGCTTTGTTGAGTAGAAATGCTTCAGAAAAGAAGTTCAGAATAGAAGCCTGGAGAAGCTGTCTGTTACTGGCAAAAGAGAATAAAGCCTTGTACAATCGCTGTGCTATCTTTTGATACTTCTTTTAATGAAAACTCACTCAGTTCATTTTAAAATATTATCAGAGTTCGCATTAACTCTAAAATCCATAAATTAAAGCTGACATTTCAGCAAATCCACTTTTTCTTAATAATTTATCTTCCCTGATTTAAAAAAAAAACTTTAATTAGGTATCTCCAGATTCCATAAACACTGTACACAATTACTTTAAAAAGACTCACAAATGTCCAAGAGGTCCGGATAAAAAGAGGACCATTTATACTTTGGTCTCATTTGTTGCATATTGACATTTTTAACAAAATGTATTTATTAACCATGAGTTGTTTTAGAGAATTCATATTATCTATCTATCTATCTATCTATCTATCTATCTATCTATCTATCTATCTATCTATCTATCTATCTATCTATCTGTGATTCCAGTTCAATCTCAACACATTTCTATCAATATTGATTTTTAGGGAATTTTTCCTACCAGCAGTTGCTTTGGACTTAATATCAATCAAGAGCCCATGCTCAAATTCTATCCCTGCATCACAGTTCCACTGTTACGGGCCATGTGGAATGACCGCAAAACAACAAGTATGCATCCAAAGACCTAGATAAGTCACAACTGAATTTGCTTTGTCCCTTCTTCATATGTACTGGCAATGATCACCAGTCAAATGTCATTACACATCTACAGACTTGAGTTCAACTCGTCAATATCCCCCTCCAGCGTACGTACTCTCAGGGCTTCTGCCCATTTGGATCACTCAGTTGCACAACATCTGTTTTAACCCCCTCCAGCTGTGAATTTCTGCTCAACCTGCATTCCAGTACTTCTGCTCCACCAGGTCTTTCCATCCTTCTGCAGGACTTCTTCATGAAGGACCCCAACAGAGTTTTGTTTTGTTAACATGCCACCGTGTTGTAATTGGGTTCAGCCTTGAGGAACACTGCCAACTGCGTTGTGGAGGAGTGAACTGCTTCTGGCATCCATTATGGCATCCTGCCCAGACAAGAAATCATCCTCCATCCTGGCCAGGATTTCCATCCTTCCTCCATGGCGCTTACAATATACAGTTTATACATATTATAATACACAAACATCAACTCCCCCAAACACACATAAAATCTTATAGCTTGGATAATGTAGAGCTTCTGCTGTCAATAACACACTTGTAGGTGGCACTAAGATGGTGAGATGTGTCCAGATGTACCACTGGTTTACATTTAAAGGCAATAACATTTGAGCACATCAGGTCCAACTTGCTGTGTCCACAAGAAAGACATACTCTTGGCAGTCTGTTCCATCCAAAGTTGCCTCTTTGAAGATACCAGTAATCAGGATGACTCATCTTTTGAGTGTTCATAATGGACTGGATCATTTATCTTGCTGAGTTTAAAAGTAAATATCAACAGAGTGATGGAGACCCCTCCTATTTGGTAACATGGATGAATTCAGACTGCGTTTTAAAGTCTGGATTGCACATTTCAGCTTTAATTATAATGTGCTCGCTTTTTTGGTATATCTTATCAAACTACTGTAAGTCTACATACAACCCTTCTGCTTTTTCCCCTCCATCTCATCATATGAGACGTAACCCATCCAGCATTTAAGTAGCATCTGAAATAGGAGGTTTAAGATGGCTCTCCACAAGACCAAAAGCCTGAACTCGCTGTAGCTCGCTATGAGATGTGATAGTGCTTTCAATTTAAAAAACCCAATCAAGGATGGCCAGTTTTGAATCTTTTCTGTCTTTTATTGTTTATCCTCGCTCTGGATCTTTGCCCTTTCCATCTTTAGATGAGCTCCTTTGGCTGTAGTGATCGCATTGCTACCAGGCGAGCACAGAAATATTTAACATCTCCCACTTTACATTTACAAAGTCTCCTACATTCACAGATATTTTGGATGTCAGGTAGCCTTCTGATCCTCAGTATTCATTATGTAACATCTCTTGAGATGAGACGAAGCTCAGGTCAGACATTAACCGGTGTATCCTCAATTTAAAAATCTATTAAAAAATAAAAAAGTAACTTACAGCAACAAGCCAGAGGCCAAATCTTAACATTTATAATTAATAACAAAAAAAGTTTTCATTACAGTAAAAAAGCAAAAGAAAGAGAGCGAGAACTCCTGAAAAAATTCAATGAACTGCCTCGTTCACTATGCCTTTTAGAACCATTCTATACAGCATGCCTACAAGTGTGTCTTTACACCATGGGAAACCCACACGAAGAGGAGGAACATGCAAATTTCTGCAATTAAATGCAGACTATTAAAAAAATGTAATAAATTAACCATGCTGCCTTAGGAATGTATTGTGAGAAATAAATTTAAGAGGATACTTAAAAAAAAAAGAATGCCACTTCCACTTGTCTTTATTATCACAGCTGGGTTCATGGCTGACGATTTATGAAGAAGCACTTCATGTTAGTTAATAGTTGCTGAACAAAACTGTGTGAAATCTGAGGAGAGCACAGCACCTGACAGCTCTCAAATAAGAAAAAAAAGTCAAAGTTTTGTTCAGATTTCCAATTATGGCAAAGGTCTGCACAGCTTTGGTTTGTCTGATTGCATTAAAAGGTTATAGCGCCAGAGTGGATGTAGCAATTATGCACAGTTTATAAGGTTGTCAGTTGTTGGCATGGCAGGCTGTTAAGTGGCACAGTCTGAAGACATGGTGCAAGTAAGCAGTCTATCTCAAACCAACCCGCAGAGTTGGCATTTAGGAAAATTTTACATTTGTGCCGCAGGAAGAAGAACGACGGCAAAGTAATGCTTGAGATACCCTACTGTTAGGTCTTGGCAAGGTGTAGGATGTAATTTCGATTTCGGAAGGCCTCAAGTGAGATGTACTTTTTATTTAGCACATTTTTTTTTTAGTGTGTTCTGAATTCTTTCCTGTAAGGACTTTCACTTGCGGAGTTTAAAACCATTATGAATGGATAATCAGAAAAATTTGAAGCTGAGAATCCATTTGTTGCTCAGGGGGCATTAAATGGTGAAGGGGCTGTAGAGCAAAAACTTCAAGACCCCACATCATCTCATTCATGGGGTTTTGTGCCGATAAAAGTGACTTTTGTCTGGACAAACAAAAATATTCAACTTATTTGTTGCACTCTTATGTTATTTCTCCATGAAGTCCACACAGTTATAAACTCTCGACTTGAAAAAAGTTTATATCAGCATTCAAAGTGGTCATACAATTAGGAAACTTGGGGTGTAAATTAGTAGAATAAATGATAAATAGTGGGCCATCTGCCCACATGACAATCTTAGATGTGGCCACCATGACAGCTGCTAAATATAATAAACACCTACAGCCAATTCAGAACGTATTCAAATCCCTTCACCTTTATCACATTTTGCTATGTTGCAGCCTTGTGCTAAAATCATTTAAATTCATATTTCCCCACATCAAGTAATACCCAGTACCCTAAAAATGGCAATGTGGACTTTAGGAGTTTTTGCAAATTGATTAAACATAAATGACTGACATATCCCATTGACACAAGTAATTAGACCCTTTTCTTAGTACTTTGTTGATAACAATGATTACAGCATGGAGTCTTCTTGGGTATGATGCAACAAGTCTAACAGACCAGGATTTGGGAGGTTTCTGCGATTCTTCTCTGTAGATCTTCTCAAGCTCTGTCAGGTTGGATGGAAACTTAAAGTGGTCAGCTATTTTAAGGTCTCCCCAGAGGTGTTTTATTGGGATCAAGGAAAACAACCTGTGGGTTTTGTTTGTTCCACCATTTATAAAATATTGAATTAAGCTCCTATACAGTATGTGCCAGCAGGCAGTGTTTTATTTAAAAGGATATTCCACCTAATAGTAATGCTTTTCGCATGTTACTTACCCCATTTAGTTTGTAGTGATGGCTGAGAAAAAAATTTAATCTCATGCTTTCTTGCAGAACGAGAGCAAAAAGTTTATCATATACTGAAAGCTAATGGCAACCCATGATATACAATGGCAAATGATGTGAAAAACATTTTTTTGGGGAAAAAAAGAAAATAATTCTCACGTTACTCATGTTGCATAATCCACATGTCAGTTATCCTATTGTATGCGCAAGAAATGAAAAACGCATGCATTATTTGTTAACATATATTAACATTTACTTTTGTAAACAGGAAACTGCATTTCCATAATTCAGTGCTCTTAAATTGAAGACAGGACTGTTGACCAGTGAATGGAGGGACAGGTGGGACTTCAGTTCAAAAGCATCGAATAACGGGAATGTGTTTTTCCATTCATGATGCGCACTGCTGTTTCCGGAAGTAACTATTAATAATATTTTAGCAAAAATTCATGCATTGTGCATGAACAGATATATAAATTACGCTTCATGAGTAACATGGGGATTTTCTGTTTTTTCCATGGCCATTTTTCACATCATTTGCCGTTCTATGATATGGGTCACCATTAGGTTCCATTATAAAGTTTTTTCTTTTGTTCTGCATGAAAACATGAGATTAAAAATTGTAAGCAACAAAAATTGTTATCATTTTTGTGTGGAGTATTCCTTTAATAAGCACTTGATCGTCAGTTGTGTTTTATATTTAACTAGCTGTCCCCCATGGTTCTGCCTGTGTAGTAGTGAAACAGGAGAAACTATGCAAGATAGTTTCTAGGCAAGGTACGCTCTAAATCATGGTGACAGGTACACCAACTTGAACAGAGGCTGGCACGTTAATAAGGAGGGCCTCGCATGGCTCTCCCCTCCTGACGTCATGATTCGTCCTCCCCTTGGTCCACAGCCTCTGTCTCGGATTATCGCAAATAAATCGCTCCTGCGATACTTACTGCGATGAGAGAAGTCGCAAAATCAACTGGAATGTTCAAGTAAATTATAGAAAAAAGCCCTATCTTAATCCATTAAGTAGTTGTATTGTGAAAAGTGGACAGACAGAGAGATGGACGCTGGATTTTATATAGAGAGAGATTTCCAGAGAACTATGCCAATGTATTTTTTATTTTATCTAAGAGTTGTGCATAGTGTGCTCTGATAAACATGTTCATAAAAGAAATTTAAAAAGCCATCACTCATGATTTTCATTGGCCTCTGACATTTTAACTTTACCAGCTACACTGTTTTAGATATACATATTTGTCTTTTGTTCAAATGTAATGTTTAGACAGTGAAATGATTTTGATACAATCTGTTTTGATAAGCAAAGTAATGTTCTCTTTAAAGTACAGCAAAAACTGAACTACATGGCATGTGGTCCAGGACAGGGTTCAGTTCTATTTTTCCTACTTTAGGATAAAAAATTCTGTCTTACTGCCAGATTTTTTGCTGATAGTCATATAGAGCTGGAATCTTTTCCAATGCCAGTGGTGTCACGGACCTTACAGGGGCAGACATGAAAGGGACATCAGAGAAGGATACTGAATTTACTCCTCAGAATAACCTTCTGTACTCTTCCTCCACTACCATGAGGACTTCTACCCTGAAAAATACCACTGAGTCCACATCAGACTAAAAGTTCCACCCCTACCATTCTTGAGCCCCAAAGAAAGGCCAAGAAGTTGGCTACTTGGACCAGTGAATCATGGAGGCTGAAGCTCAAGCTCACCTATTTGGTTGTTCACCATTACAACTGCTTTCTTGGAAATCTTCTGGGAATTTCAAAATAGATCTCCAACACTTAATGAGTCTGTGGCTTATTGTCTTATTTTGAAAATGTGTATAAGTTAGAAACACAAATCTAAATGGCATGCCAGTGCATTGAGAAAAAAATGGAGTGTACCTAAACATTACAGAGTGTGTGTTGATTAATTAAATAATTGGTACAAATGTGTCATGAATGTGGTCAGGATTTTAGAACCGGGCCCAGTTACTGTGTGCATGAAGTGCTAGATTCTTCAAGCATCTAAAAATGAGTGTTATGGAGATTAATATTGAATATTTTGATAGTTGGTTGTAAATTGCTATTTAAGTACTAATAGTGACTTAAAGAAAGAACAGGTTTCTTTAAACTAAGTCAGCCACAGTAACCCCCAACCCATCCAAGCTTTAAGAATGCTGTTACCTTTTGTTAAGTATTGCTTTGGAAGTGTAATTTATTGCGGAGGTTTGAGACATGCCTCAAAACACGTTGGCAAAGGTTATTCTGTACAGGACATTCTGTAAGCACATTCTTCAAGGAAGGCCATAAACTGCCTAGTTAGGAAGGACAGGCTACAACTTAACAAAGCAACTGGAGAATGAGATGTACCTGAGTACTTTCACTGGCGAATGGCCTAGGAAAAAACAATTAAATGGATTCTGTCAGCCACGGGAATTGGATTGTGGCTGAAATAGGATTGGGTGAACCAAGGGAGCTGCCTGCACCCGCTGCTCTAGAGCACAGTTTTTTAAACTGTAGGTTACGCTTTTGGGTCACAATTCACCAATGTGTTGAGTGGGAATGGGTCGCATACGGTTGCTCAGTGCTGGTTGCTGCAAATTGTTTAAGAAACTGACATTGCTCCTCCAAGACGTTGGCAGCGATTGTCCTAAAGGGATTCCTCCCCTCCATGTTATTACTGTTGACAGCGAGGTTCAACTTACATAAAATGTTTTTCAGACTTCATCAATGTATGAGAAATTTATTTAGACAATGATATATTTGAAGCACACCAATACAAGATTATTCAAATTGTGATATGCTAATCCTTTGTTAGACAAAGGCTTTATAGAATAGGAATATCATATAATTGAATATCTATAATAATAAAAGGCAAAGCCCTCACTGACTGACTGACTCACTGACTCACTCACTCATCACTAATTCTCCAACTTCCTGTGTAGGTAGAAGGCTCATTCCTTACATTTTACTTACAAAAGTTAAGCAAGTTTCATTTAGAAATTCTACGCATAACGGTCATAATTGAATCCTACTTACGTACATATATACGTCCATAGCCTGCAGCTCAGTCGACGTGTGAGGCGGCGTTGCGTCCCCCATCACCACACCTCCCATGTAATTTGCTGCCTGCTTATACTGCGTCCCCCATCCCCACGCCCGCCTCCCACGTAATTGACTGCCTGCCCATATAAGGCCATCCGTCGCTCCGGTCTCTTCATTCCCTTCTTTGCTTTGCCACGGTATTCACGTCTCCCTGCTGATAACTGCAGCCTTTTTATTTAATACATGACTTCTCCTGTTTTATTGTTCGTTTATTACGATGCAAAGTTATCAATGAAGGCGGTTGTATGCTTACAACGCTTGACAGATGCCGAATGTCACGTCAACACAAGTCCTGCAAATACTAACGTAATTGAAGCAAACCATGAAACTCAAACCGGTTATGACAGCAGCAATCCAAGCTGTGAGAAAACAGTAAAAAGGAGGCGTGACAGACGTCGTGGTACATTTTCTGATGCAGCTAGACAGAAACAACTTTGTGACGCTGCCACCAAATACTTGCAGAAAAATCCACAAGTTAATAGACACGCTGTCGCTAAATACTCGCAGGCAAATCCACAAGTTCATAGAGACTCTGTCATTAAATACTCGCAGGAAATTCCACAAGTTCATAGATACACTGCTGCTAAATATTAGCAGGCAAATCCACAAGTTAATACCGGGAATGCCTGTTAAACATCACGATTCACGAGTAGCGATTTGGGTAGTGAACACTTCGATGAATGAAACCTGTTATCTTTACAACGGTTGACAAACACGGAATGTAACTTGAACACAACACGTCCTCCAAATACGAACCTGATTGAAAGACATAATGATAATCAAATCCGTGATGACAGCAACACTCATAACAGTGACAAAACAATTACATTGACAATCATGTTACGTTATTTTTAAAATGTTTCCTTTTCTTTTTCATAACTTCTTTCACACACTACTTCTCCGCTATGAAGCGCGGGTATTTTGCTAGTTTAGTATATAGCTGATAACATTTTAATCTATTACAAACAGACCCATATTGGGAAAATTAGATCATTCTATATTAGGTTACACAGAGACACTTGATACTTCATCACTTGTGTTCTGTTTTGTGTATTGTATTTACCCCATTTTTTGACACCTATTACACACCAAGCCTACCTTCCTTGTGTAGTTTTGGACTATACAAGAAATAAATTGTCGTTGTAAGAGCAATTTCCTGGTTATATAAGATTCATAGATATTTTACTAAGATGACAATGCATAGTCTATGGGAGGTTCCTAAAACCCCCATAAATAGAATTGTATTGGTATATTCTTGCCATTTCTAATAGCTCTGACTAAATAATATTCTCAGCTAGTGACCAGCCTTGCCATGTGTAAGGTGTAGAGGGCATATGGTTTTAAACTGTGCCTACTGGCCTACGGGCCTTTTGAGTGTGTGTGCATTTAAAGCGTACAGAAGAAGGTTAAGAATCTTTAAGTATAGAAGAAGAAGTAAAGAACTTTTAAGTACAGAAATAACTAAAGTTTCTTAAGAAAAGTTAAGTTTAGAGAAGATATTTTTTTTCTTTTTTTTTGCCTTTTATTCTACGTGTGTAACTGCTTTTTTCTTTATTCTTGTGTAGATTATTTGCTTTTAACTTTCACTAAGTATTTTTAAAACAAACTTTTGGACCGAGAGATGTCTTTCGGCACACGTTTTACCCGTGCTTGATATCGCCTTATACTTCGGCGGTAACAGTCATTGTTGTTCATTTCAAGTCTGGAGTGACCCTGACTCTATGCACACTAAAATGAACTCATCCTGTTTACAACAGTCAGATAAAAGTCAATACAACTAAAAAGCTTAACAGAAAGAAATTGTTACGTAAAGAGTTTCTGTGAAACTGTCAGTGGAGATTTTCCAAGGAGGGAGCATTTATTTATTTTATTTAATAATTTGGGCATATTATCTACATAATACAATTTCTCCAACATGTAACTCTGTCCTTTCTATTGCTCTATATTGTTGCTTGAGGACAAAGTTATAAAAGGCAACATATGAAGGCTGAAAGTTTTTTCATTCTAACTATAAGCCTTAGAGATGTAGAAGGGATGGAGGGAAGAAGTGCTAAAAAACAGAAGCTAATCCCAGAGTGTTAAGTGCATGGGATTTCGGTTTGGGGCATTTTATCTACATGATAAAGAGCATAAAGCAGAAAATAAGGTAATCTAGGACCCTATATAACAAAACCACAAGCATATTAAGTTAACTGGCAGTTCTGAGGATGTGTGCAGTAGTGTGCCATGCAATGGACTGGCACCCTTGTCCTGTGCCAGATGCTCCAGCCCCAATCTCACGTGCAATGGAAAAACCTAGTAAGTGTCATTTTGTTCAAAATTGAAGTTTTTATTTTTAGTTTCTGAAGTTATTATGTCTTTCCTGATGGGATAAGGTGGTGGTGATATCGAAATATGTCTTCATTCTGGTCATAGCATGATGGAAGAAGCTAGTATGCACACAGTATTTTACATACTGCAAGAAAAAAACCTAGCAACTCTACTGACTAAAGAGGAAAGACCGCCTACCAATGAAAACGTCGGATTATGATCATGTGATATAAATGCTGCGACTACGTGATTTAAATGGCAGGTTCGTGAAAAAAATAATATTGTGCATGTGAAGATCAGGAAAAATAAAGCCTTGAGATCATTAATTACAGGGACGACATTATTTTCTCAATTTGCCGAAAACTTGAAAGATGTGACATAGTAGGTTTTTCCTTAGTTGGCGGGCAGTGGCTTTGAACTGTACTGAGTGGGATTTGACAGGATGTCGACACACACTACATGCTCTCCATGTACAGTAGGACACATTTAAGCAGGATAACTTGGCTCGCTCATGGCTGTCCCATGCCATGACAGAATACGAATGTGCCCAGTTGAGTTTTAAGTCCGGCTCTTTGCCTGTCTATGAAATTAGAGTGTCGCTGAGACTCCTATAGGACATGCATAGTCGGATCATGGAAGGCAAGTATTTTACTCACACTGATCCAGCCCTGTTTCAAGTTTTAACTAATAAAATCAGCTCCATTGGAGTTCATTGTCTTTTTTTTCAGCTGTTTTTTCAGAAAATGAATGGATGCTTCTTCACTGCAGGTAAAAAACTTGCCTCCGAGAAGAGTGCCTCTCCTTGAGGCAATGCCCACAAAATTGCAGTGATTTATTTTCTAAAGCTAACCTGCCAGACCTACACACGTTGTCTCCTGCATAGTAATCATGTAACATTCTAATGCCGAGCGTGGGAGTTTAGCATTTGGCCTGAGTAATTGCTTCAGCGTCGACCTGCTATACGTTACGGCTATTAGTCTTAGATACGAGAGTGAAGGCAGAGTCATTCTTTTGGTGCATAATGAGTCTAAAAACTAAAGAAATGGTGAACTAATCAAGCTCATCATTTTCACTAAAGTAATGCACACATTTTATTTTTCACTATTATTACTTAATGCTCTTGAAATGTGGTTTGTCTTGAAGAAGGCACTTAAGAAGAAGATACTAATAGTTGAACTCATCATTGCGAGACACAACATCTCGGGTCAGCTTTACTCTCCTGGATTGCCCAAGGTTGTCCTGAGGTGCTTAACTTAACTGAAAAAAATCATTAGAAAAGTAATTTAAAAGCAGCTGATGGCAAAGATTTGCCGGAAAGGGGATGGCGATCTGTGCCCTGGTAGCAGTCAGTCGGGCTTTGATTTATACAGCACCGTTAGAGAATAAATACCATCACAAGGCATATTTACTCTGGACATTTTTGTAATTATTGGTTTGTATGTATGATAGTCTTATTTGCTCTTTGAATTGAACAATTCGGAAAGTTAACAGGAAGAGAGGGTAGGGATACTTGAGGAATTTTAATAGCAAAAAGAACTTTAGAAGTCAATCACAGTAATAAAAACAGATGCACTTACAGTAATCTTTCCAGGATAGCATTATACAAGACAATGGTGTCTTTATAACAGGGGGAAAAGGGAGAGTCTCTAACAGCAGTAGGAATATGTGGGCGGGTTTTCACTGTGGATCTGAGGGTCAGTCATGAACTGACCTTGACAGGGGGTGCCACAAAGTTGAATAAGCACTTGTCAAGAGTTTAGTGACCAAGCCAGTGTTACAAGGGCTCAGCTGTTAGACAGTTGTTAAACAGATCTGTGCTGCAGTTGTGCCAAGGCATGTGCAGCAGGCAGCTTTTTTAATCGGTGGCAGAGTTTTAAAGATACATCTCGATCACACAGGAATCCGAACTGGGGGATGTTAAGAGTGGTGTCCCTCAGGGGTCAGTGCTGAGGCCACTGCTATTTTTAATATACAGTATATAAAGGATTTGGATATGATCATTTGAAGATGATACCAAGCTTACCTAGCTTGATTGGCAGATAATCTTGAATCTATTGAATCTTTACAGAAGGGTTTGGACTGCATACAGGCCTGAGCAGATTTGTGGGAAATTAAATTTAATGTCAGTAAATATAAAGTATTACACGTAGAAAGTAAAAATGTATACACTGAATTTGAAGTACACTTATGAGAAGTATTTAGGAGTCAAAGTGGACTTGGTATCAACTTTCAGGCAATGTTCAGAAGCCATTAAGAAGGCTAACATAATGTTATGTTATATACTGTAGCAGCCAATGTGTGGAGTCCAAGTCCAAGGAGGTTATGCTGAGGCTTTATAACGCACTGGTGAGGCCTCATCTGGAGTACTGTGTGCAGTTTTGGTCTCCTGGCTACAAAAAGGACATAGCAGTGTTAGAAAAGGTCCTGAGAAGAGCGACTAGGCTGATTCCAGGGCTACAGGGGATGAATTGTGAGGAAAGATTAAAAGACCTGATCCCATCCAGCTAACACAAAAGCAGATTAAGAAACGACATGATTGAAGTGTTTACAATTATGAAGGGAATTAGTGCAATGGTGTGAGACTTATTTTAACTCTTTCAGGGCTGATGTCGACTTTTGTTGAAAGGAGGAGTTGACGATGGTTATCAGCTGTAAACTGTGACAAAAGCAACCATTATGTTTTAGTTGGACTCTCATTGCTAGAAGGAAAGTTAGCTTCATTGGTTTGACCAAGATTTCCTGCACTTGTGTGTGTAGTAAGGCGCAAACAAGAACAAAAATGGCACTGACATAATGGCGAGAGAACAAAGAGAATGCGTAAAGCAAAATACTCCGTGGACAAAGTTTTGCCTATTATCTCTGAACTGGACTTTGACTTGTTGGACTCTGATTTTGATACAAGCGATTGAAAACGAATGTGAGGTTCCAGCTTCAGCTGACTGGTCCCCAGCTAATCGTGGTACTGAACAGGTTCATGCAGCTGACACGCCTACGGCAATGTTCACCAGGAGGACTGCCACTTAACAATGGTAAGAGGTAGAAACCAGATTGCAATGCACTGCAACTGTGACCGCTGCTGCCCCAGCCTGGCAGCAAGCCTGCCACACATTCTTGGCAAAGTGGCAGCCATATCATGCAGCAACAGATGTTTTATATTTATTTCTGTGTTAAACCATTGTTTTTCAGAAACTATGTTTTTTGGAAAAAAGTTAAAATGAGTTAATCAACAGGTAAATTTTGCACAAACTTTAGAAAGATTTTCTTTACACAAAGAATGATAGACACTTGGAATAAGCTATCAAGTAGTGTGGTAGACACTGAGACTTTAAGGACTTTCAAAACTAGACTTGATGCTATCTGAGAAGAATTAAGTGGGTAGGACTGGCAAGGTTTGTCGGGCTGAATGGCCTGTTCTCATCCAGACTGATCTGATATTCTAATGAACCTAGTGGCAGTGAGGGTAAAGTGATTATGGTGCTTGTCTTGGTTCAAGATTCAAGAATGAAAATTCTTAGCATATTCTGAGTAAATTGTTGGGACTTTGAGCACAAACTATTTAAAGGGAACTGTGGTAATCTGATCATGACGATTCTTCTGAAAAATGCTTTGGGACAGAAAAGATATTCTTAGTTAAGAGGCTAAGAAGTGAAAACATTACTAAAAATGTATGTTATCAACTGTCATAAATCTTCACAGAGCCATTTGAAACTATATATTTCTTTTTCTCAAGTGCCATTCATCAGTAAAAATGATTTCCTAACTATCTATACACCCAAGGGGGGACCCCAAAAATCCCTGAAATTGTTAAAAAAAAATTATAAAACTTAGAGTATTTTTATTTTATTCACCTTCAAAATACTCTCTTTGAAATGCAATACACTTGTCCCAGCAGCTCTCCCATTCCAGGAAACATTTCCTAGATTCACCTTTTGCTATCACAAACAGCTGCTTTTGTGCTTGTACTTTTTTGCTGGATTTCTTCTATAGCAGCAAATCTTTTTCACTCAAGTCTTAATTTTAATTTCCAGAATAAAAATAAGTCACAGGGAGCAAGATCTGTTAAATACAGAGGTGGGATAATCACCATATTTTTTTTTTGTGAAACACTCCTGTAACTGGCGCTGCATTTTGTGAAGATGAGCTGTCAAGTGCACCACATCTCTGGACATTTGTTCCCTGATGCTTTCTTGTAGACACCTTTGCAGTTCAATGTAATATTATTGATTAAGAGTTTGGTCACAGGGCACAAAAATGTCTGTCAATGGCGAAGAGCAGGCTCATCATTTTCTCTTAAAAATCTGCCATGGTGGCTCGGAGGAAAAAAAAAGTTGCCCAAGTCACCTGCATGATTATAAGTTAAATGCCAGAAGCACACACTCAGTCAACGCAGCACGATGCCACTTGGTGGTGATTAACCAGACTTGTGGGCATATGATACCTACCGACATATTTGATAAATACACCCAAATCCTGTGCTATTGACCAAGTCTGGGAATTTTTGGGTGCCCAACAACCCCCCATTATTACCATTAATGTGACACCAAAATGTCTCAGTTAAGTGGGAACATCCACAACTTTGCCAGGATTTTTTTTATTAAGATCTCTGAATCTAAATGTTAATACATTTCTTTATGAGCAGTGCCTCAACACTATGTCTCTGCTCTTATTACCTTTTTTATTGATCAGTAAAATGCAGGACACCATAGAGCCACCTATCTTGGCTGTGTCATATGAAACTTCAATTAGTGGAGCTTCACTGGCATAGGTGACATACTTTTATTTCCAGTGGTTTATTTAAATGAAGTCTGCAAATGTCTAGAAATTGATTGTTTTTGTAATCTAGAGACCCTGATCAAAATGTGTAAATCGTTATCTATTTTAAAAACAAGTTTGGTCAGTCTGTACTTTGCACATTCAACATTTTCTGTTCCAAATAAGCTTAGCGCTATCTAAACTACAATTCCATAAAAGGTTGCCGCCTTTTGAGTCGTGACTCACCATTGTATTCATTCAGAAAGGGTCATGTACAATTTGTAAAGTGTCTCATGATGTGTCGCTGTTGGCAGTTTAAGCAATCGACACTGCTCCACTTTGACTGTTGGTGGAGATTCTCCAAAGGAGACCCCCATCTGATATAATGGTCAGCATGGATTGTAAGAAGGGCAAGACTAGGTTGATACAAAAATAAAGTTTAAGAAACATTTCTCTAAATACTCCATACCATAATGTACAAAAATAAAGTAGACGTAGAAAAATTTCACACCACGGTTTGTTTCTTCACAATCTGAAATCAACTCAGCCAAAGATGATGCCCTTGGATAAAATTAATCATTTGTTTTACTAGGCTCAGTAAGTGGATATGCTTGAAGTCTTTGGTGAACTAAAATATTCAAATAATGATCTCCCTTCAAAGTTCCTATTAAACATTTGCAACTAAATTCCCCACCTTGTTTGTAATGCTCAAGACCATGGTCTCCAAATAACTATTACGGGCCCAGCAAATGTCAGTGATCTTTCTCCTTCTTAAATGGAATAAGAATCCTACGATGAACTTTAGTTACAGACCGCTTTCTCTAGTTAATTTAGACTTTACATTGTTGGTAAAAGTACTCGCTTAATTAGACTGCCTTATGCCTTTTAGTTTTTATTTGTTCATACCTTTATTCCACAATCAGTCCGTTAAAAACCAACCAGTGATGACGAGTTACTATATACTAACAATGTATTTGTATTAAATGAACATCAATCTCTTAGTAAATGATCAACGAAATGCAATAATTTTCATATCAGTTAATGTAGCCTATAAAATGTTACAATGATGGATTGAGGACTCTTACAGAATTAGAGAGAGGTTAGAAGCATGCTTACATGTAAATACGTCAGAAATACAGTGATTTGTTTTATTCGCCATGAATAACAGTATTGAGAGGGCCTGGAGCCTCAGGCTTTGTGACCTTCGCACTGAAAGAGACCTTCATTAACCTTGGTTTCTTGTTTCCAAATAAATGGTGCTAACTGCATTTGGCTAATTACTATCATCTAGGAAACAAATGACAAAAGCAATTGAGCCATCTGCTGAAAATGGTCTTCAGGAATTTTCAGCACTAAGTTCAAAAAATGTGCTATGGGCAAACTGAGTGAAGGAGGACAATGGGTTATTCTTGTTATTTTGATGCCACCAAATTTCCAAACTGGGTGGAAGATTGCACTGCAAAACTATGGACATTTAGAACATTAGGACAATTTTGACAAAAACAGGCCATTCAGACCAAAAAGCTTGTCAATCCTATACATACAATTTTTCCAAAATAACATCGAGTCAAGAGTTGAAGGTTCCTAAAGACCACATCTACTTGATGTACATGTGTCTATAATTCTTTGTGTGAGATGAAAAAAAACTTACACAAAAAAAAAACATACAATTTGTCCTGAAGTTTCCAACTGTATCCTGGTGCTCTTGTTGATAAATTAATTTTAAAGTAACAGCTGGGATTTACTGTGCCAATTCCCTTCATAATTTTAAGCAATTCAATCCCATCAACTCTTAATCTGCATTTGTTTAAACTGAAAATGTTCAACTCCTTCAATAAAGTCTCAAAGCTCATTCATCAAAGTCCACAAACCTCTCTAGTCTCTCCCCCTCTGGACATACTCTACAACTATAATGTCTTTTTGTAATACGGAGATCACAACTGCACAACAGTACTCCAGGGGCCTCATGTATAATGCCGTGCGTAGAACTCGCACTATAACATGGCGTAAGCACAAAAGCCGAAATGTGCTTACGCACAGAAAAATCCAGATGCAGAATCTGTGCGTACTCCAACTTCCACGTTCTTCCGCTACATAAATCCCGATCAGTGTGAAAAGTAACGCTCGTGCACGCGCTTTATGTAACGCCCCAACTCCTCCCAGAATGACGCCTCTTTGAATATGCAAATCAATATAAATCGCCCATAAGCTCAGCGTTCTGTGAAAAGACAATGGGAAAAGCACGGGGAAAAATATAAGAATTTCAGCGAATACCAAGTGGAGGCAAAGGAAAAACATACTATTTGTTCAAATAAACCGTGGTATAATCAACAAAAGGAAGTTGATCGAGTGACATAGCGTGTTGGAGAATCTTGAAAGCTTACATTCACAAAATCGCATAGTGCCGGAAATAAAAAAGAAGTCACATATCAAAGTCGCCGTGAAAAGGCGAGTTGTAAGCCCACTGTCTGAGTGTCATATAAAAGCTTATTAGGGTACAGAGAAAAAAGCCACACAGTGGGGAAAAAGCACGAAATGTCAACTTCAATCTCGACATTTCCACTTTAATCACGTAGTTTATTTTGTCATTAAAGCAGAACATCATAAACTTCATCTTAAAATCGTATAATTAACCAGTTTCTCAAATCACATTGTAATTAAAGTAGCGCGTTAAATGTTTTGTTTTGTATTTGATCTTCTATGTGCTCTATGTGTGTGAATCACTACTTGCTTCTTAAACCAGCTCTCTTCCTCCAACTGGACACAGAATCCATTACATTCGTGATATTACAGCTCTCTGAATAACTAAAATACTGAGATTTGTACGAGATATAATTTTTATGATGATAGGAGTTAAAGTATGTTATTAAACATGAGTTTCATGGCGCAGTGATTGTGTGCGACCATCGATGAAATAATTTATTGCAGCAGTACTCAGGGGCGGCTCTAGGCTTGTGGTGGCACTGGGCAGAGGAAGAATTGGTGGCTCCTTCGCCCGCCAATGTCAGTAAGGTAGCTTATGCACGGTGGATGGCCACGTCCGTTGCAGACACTGCATAGCCGCCTCGTGCTCATGACACAAGCATTTAACTTTTCCCTAAATTTGTCCCTGCATTTTTAGCTGTGTTATTTTCTCGTTCTGTTTTATATTCAATATATATTGGCGTAGCCGCCACTGCAGTCCTTGCTTTTCTTTCCCCAAATACCCAATCACAACACAATCAGCTCTGTAATAGAAGTTAAGCCATCTGTAAGCTTAGCGCCGATTCTTCAAAACGTTTAAGGAACATTGAAATATCTTCGTAGTACATGTTTAATTATTCTAGCCTTCACGACACTCCCAGTGAAGAATATAGATTATTTAAATGAAGTTAAAGTTTTATCTGTATAATATAATAAACATATTTTGCTGCATTTCACTTTAAAAATGATATCTTCATCATATGTAAATACGCGCTTTATAAAGTGGCCCAGGTTGTGCGATATTATAACTGTAGTGTAAGTTTACAGTGAGGTGATTGTACTTCTAAGGTGCAATTGATTGAGTGCGTTTATAGTTCTTGGGATGAAACTGTTTCTGAACCGAGAGGTCAGGAAAGGCTTTGAAACGTTTTGCCGTGGCTGAGACAGCGTGTCCTTGAAGCTGTATACCAATAATTCTCTTTCCGATCAGCTGCTGCTGTGATTCACACTCAGATACAGTGATATAAATACTCCGAGTGGTGCAGTGAGAGTAATATGGAAAAAGATGATCCGCTGTGGCAACTCCTAACGGGAGGAGCTGAAAGAAGAAGAAGAAGAAGGTGCAGTGAGAGTAACAACGCTAAAGCAGTTTTGGTATTTGGAATACTATGGCTATTCCCTGGACCATTATATTGTTACAAGTTAATTACAATCAGATGCATTACACTAATAAACAATATGCGGTTAGTTTCAGTGTATTTATAAAGCCGTGTCAGGAAAATAAGGTGTAACCACACAGGAACAGTAGCATTGCTTTGACGCTGGGTGCCGCCAGTCTGCAAAACCGAGTGGAGAACTTGCGTACGACAAGGTATGAGGTAACATGGAAAAGTGCGTGGCTTTACGCCAAGTGTAGGTTTTATACATCGCGATTTGAACGTGGAAAAGTTCTTACGTAACATTTCTGTGCGTACGCACCGTTTATACATGAGGCCCCAGGTGAGGCCTCGCCACCTCATTATATACATTATCTTAAATATAGCCCCCTTTGATTTGAACCCCACACATCCTGCTACATAACCTAATATCCTATAGCTTTCTTAATGGCTTCTCTGCACTGTCTGGAATTAAAAGTGGAGACTCCACTGTGACATCCACCGCCTTCTGATAATGTGTACTTTCAAGTTTCAGACCACTCAAATCCGGTATTTTTACTTTCTATATGGATACTTTACATTCATTTATAGGAAATTACATCTGCCATATATCTGATCAAGTCTGTCTTCTATCCAGGTCCCACTGCATTAACGGGGCTGATTCTAGATTATCTACAGACTTAACATGCTTGTTATTTATGCTCTTATTAAGATTATTTAGATATATTATAAAAAGAGTAGCAGTCTTGATGCTGATCCCTGAAGGACACAACTTTTAACACCACTATATTCTGAAACATTCTTCACACCGTAACCATTTGTTGTCCCCTGCTGGCCCATACTTGCAAGTGGAGCCGCAGTCCTCCCTTTGTCATTTTTGCTTGCAATCTTTTGTTATTTTTTAGGTCTTTGCCCTTTATATGGATCCTGCAAAAGAATATTAAGAAAAGAACCTCTCTGATATTTTCAATTTTTTCATGGAAAAGACCCTAATTTGCTTGTGCATCCCAAATTGCCAGCTCCATGCCGGCTTGTGCGAGTGGCTGTGAGTGTATTCAGCAGTGTGATCTGCAGTGGACTGGCACTATTGTACATTCAAGGTTGAGTCCTGCCTTGCACCCCAGTGTTGCCAAAATTGGATCCAACAGTCACTCACCATTTATTCCAATTTATAAAATGAAGAGATGAAAATTGAAGAGGATTTGTATGCCGGGATGGACACCATGTCTTCTGAAAGAAGGGATGAGCATAATTCTTAAGGTGTGCTAGTTTTTTGAGTTAAACTGTTATACCAACTGTAAACGTGGTTGAACCACAGAGTTGATTTTTACTGTTAAATATGATTTTTACTCTTTGATTATATATTGATCAGACTGAATGACTTATATCCTTGTTAGCTGTAGTTGTTAATCGACTGATTTAACCTTTGCCTTAGGCACTCATAGAAGGCATTTTAATTAAAGCCTCTTGATGTGTGACCCAGTCCCGCTGCGATTTCTCTGCAAGGTTAAGTCTTGATAAGAGAACCAGTATAATCTACTGAAGCAGAATTCTCACTCTAAGGGTCCATTTATCAGTAACTTGCAAGGACATGAGAAATGAAGCTAATCAGGTACTTCTGTAATTAACAGTGCATTTAAGAAGTGTAACCAACAGCTGTAATTCAGTCAGCTCCTTCTGCACGTGTGTCAAATAAAGGTATTCTACTCATCCTGAACTGGCTTTGTGAATTTGACTTTGACATTGATATTAAATTAGATTTTTTTTAATAAATTGCATATATATATATATATAGGTGTGAGCAAAAGTAGAGTGAGTGCACGAAACAGTTTATTCATGTGTTATTTAACTATTTAGTTATTATTACTGTTATTGTATATATTTGTTATATTATTTGGGTGTAGCAAGTAAACTACAAGAATACGTAAATAATGAAGGCCAGCAATTTGAGCACATCCAAGATTGTACCTAAGTGCACTGTGACATTCGTTCGAGTTAATAAAGTTACTGTAATAATACCTGCATGTCTTTTTCCATATAAACAACTGTAAACCTACTATTACCCTTCCTTATATAAGATGCTAAACTTGATATGGATTGAATCTGATGTGACATACCCCCTTCTATCTTCTGACAGGACGGTGAACAGCATGGAACTCAAATGTTTCTGTGTGAGTGGATGTGAAGAGTTCACAATGCTGATGCTGCCCTCTGGTGATCATAAAGCACACTACAATTAATTGGGTTCACTTAGGGATTGGATGGAAACAGTTTGTAGAGGGCGGCATAGCACTGTTGATGAAATTAATGCAATTACCAGTTTTTATACAGCAGGACCATTACTTCAGATTATCAAGAAAATAAACAAAAAGGAAAAATGATGACATAAGTCATTGTGACACTGTGGTGGATTAAACATATATTAAGAATGAATGAATGATGGCTCAAAGTTTACAAAATACATGCAAATACATTTATTTTTTAACATTTTTTCTCATAGTACAAGGTTGTGGGAAGTTGTCAAATGATAAACAAGAATCAGCCAAAACTGTGCCAATTTAAACTCACCAATCAGCCTAACGTGTGTGAGAACCAGCATGTCTGCAAAGACATTACAGAAATAAAGTCAACATGCAAACTGTGTATATACAGTAACTGGGCTGTGAACAGAACCCTTGCCCATGGACTGCTAACTGGTGTGCCACCATACCACTTAAAAATACAGAATAAGAATTTAGCAGCCGGTTATTTGCTCCTAATTTGGACACTTACCTCTAAGCTTCTTGCCGTTAGCTCCGTCTCGGAGATAAACTGCTCGGCAGTCAGCCTTGGGTTGGAGCAAACATATTGACGCCGGCAGAGAAAACCGATACTGACAGAAAGAACATGGCAGCTTGTGAAGCCTCATGTCTCTTAAATATGAAACTTTCTAAAGTCCTTTTGGCCTATCTGAGGAGAACTAGGTGTAAGGCAGAAACCAACCCTGGATGGGGTGCCACTCTCACACTGACCAGCTTTGAGGCACCAGCTAAAATGACATGCATAGTTATGGGAAACAGGAGGAAACCCAAAGTAGTCAAAGAAAGTTCTCATGGACTCGGACTGAACAGTATGGGTTACAGAGGTGGGCAAACTACATCCGGCCCGCCGAAGATTGGTACAGAATTGCCCAAATCAAATCATATCATAATTATTTATGACTGCATTCATTTGACCTTGTCCTGTAATGCCTGGAGTTCCACCAGGTGGCGCATTATGCGCAGTGATACATTGACTTGATTTTGCGGAGCCCGGGTTATTCTCTGCTACTGCTCTGAACCCATCTACAACAATGAGTGGGCCAAAGAAAGGAAAAGTTGACAGTGAGTGCCGAGTGTTTAATAAGGAATGGACAACTCAATACTTTTTCACTGAAGTCCGGTCAAAGGCTGTATGTCTTATTTGCCAAGAAACCGTTGCGGTTTTAAAGGAATACAACATCAGCCGTCACTTTTCCACCAAGCATGCTAATTACGCTAACAACCAGTCAACGCAAGAACGGACGGCTACCGCTCAGAGGTTGGCAGCTAGTTTGCAGGCTCAGCAAAACACCTTTATCCGACAAACTGCCATCCAAGATTCAAGCACGAAGGCAAGTTATGTGCTGGCATTCAAATAAGCAAAGACCAGCAAGCATTTCTCCGAAGGGGAGTTTCTCAAAGAGTGCATGGTAGAGACAGCAGGTATCTTGTGTCCTGAGAGCAAGAACAAATTTGAAAAAATTAGCTTATCACGCAGGACAGTGACTCGCCGTGTGGAGCTAATTGACGAAGACTAAGCTAGCAAGTTAAACAAAAAAGCGGAGTCATTTACATTATATTCCTTGGCATTGGACGAAAGTAATGACATAAAGGACACCGCTCAGCTTTTAATTTTTATCAGAGGGATTAATGAGAATTTTGAGATAACGGAGGAGTTTTTTGCCATGGAATCCCTAAAGGGGAAAACGCGGGGAGAGGACTTGTATGACAGCGTGTCGGGGGTCATCAATAGGCACAAGCTACCGTGGAGTACACTCGACATCGTTACCACAGATGGATCACCAAATCTGACTGGAAAAAACGTTGGGTTACTCAAAAGAATCCAGGAGAGGGTGAAGGAGGACAACCCTGAGCAGGAGGTAATTTTCTTACACTGCCTAATCCACCAGTAAGCACTGTGTAAATCCATATTGCAGCTTGACTACGTAGTGAAGTCAGTTGTAAAACTCGTTAACTTTATTCGAGCGAGTGGACTTCAGCATCGTCAGTTTATTAAGTTTCTTGAAGAAATTGACGCTGATCACGAGGACGTGGCTTTACCACTCCAATGTCCGCTGGTTAACTTTGGGGAAAGTATGTTGACGAGTGTGGGAGCTCAAACAGGAGATTATCTCATTTTTGGAGCTACTTGAGAAAGCTGACGATTTTTCTGAGCAGAGTGACACAGATTGGCTTTGTGATTTAGCTTTTGCTCTGGACATACTGACACACATGAATGAGCTGAACGTGAAGCTACAAGAGAAAAACAAGTTTGTGCATGAAATGTACACAAACGTCAGAGCCTTCAAAACCAAGCTAGCTTTATTCTCAAAGCAAATGTCAAACAACTCATTCGTTCATTTCCCCACACTGGCTACGCTGAAAAAGGCCCCTCAACTTGTGAAAAAATACAGGAAATCACTGGACAATCTGCATGGAGAATTCTACTGTTGGTGCTCTTATTTTGGAAAAATGTACAAGTCACTTCAGCTGGTGTCATGTCCCTTCACACAGGACCCTGAAACGGCGCCACGGGAGTTGCAGTTGGAGCTGATTGATCTCCAATGTGACACCGTCTTAAAGGAGAAGTTCAACTCTCTTAAACTGGATGGGTTTTATGCTTCATTAAGCGCAGCCAAATTTCCAAACATCCAGAAGATGGCATAGAGGATGCTGGTGTTGTTTGGCTCTGCGTATGCGTGTGAACAGACTTTTAGTGTGATGAACACCAACAAAGATCCCAGCTGAGCTATGAACACCTCAGATCTGGGGGTATTTTCCGTACGTCGCTTAAATCATTCCAAGATCAGATGCCTCATCTTGGATGAGTTAATGCCGGTGGAGCTCATCCAGGATAAGTCAGTTTTTCAAACGCAGCCGTGTAGTGGATTAGTCTCGCTGGATCTAATCATCCGAGATGAATGCGCGCGCCCATATATATTGAGTCTAGAAAACATGATCAGCAAGTCTTTGATAGGCTGTAACAAAATGACGAAAGAACGGGCGCGTTTTTCCCACACAAGCGGAGCAGGACCTTTTATTCGAAGGATATGAAGAATTTCAAGATTTAATATGCACATGGGGTAATACTGGAAAAGCTGCCCATACCAGAAAAGACGGCTGGCAAAAAGTGACCGACAAATTAAATGCTAAATAGTGTGCATTGCACTTACTGAATGCAGCGTTTCATTTACTATGTGTCAGATTAATTATTATTTAATATGTCATAATTCCAGATCAAACGTGGGCACAAGGAGAACATAGGAACAGGTTAAAGTGAAGTACAAGAATATACTTCAAACTGGTAACTATTGGTATATAACTATTTAAAGAATTGTTGAAATTAAGAATCATATATAATATAAAAAAACATTAATTTTAAAGCTAATAAGAAGGCAGACAAGCAAAAAACAGGTGGAGGTCCACGCGGTCCAGACCTAACCCCTGCGGAAGAGTTGGCTTTCCAGAAAAATGCCCATCGCCCCATTTCTGAGGGCATTTTCTTTGTTGGGTCATTTGCAGTGAATGTCATATCCCTAGAACCTGTGTCTGACCACCGAGATATTGACTAAGGTCAAATATTTGATGAAGACACTGTGTTTGATTATTCATCAGGAGGAGAGGTACATTTTCCAAATAATGTTTGATCAAACTCCACTCTGATCAGTCCCATGTGCCCCAATCACATTTGGAAATCCTGGGTAATGAGAATGTTAGGCAGATTGTGAGATTTTTTATGGAACTGTTGGTGTTTTTGCCTGTGTACCTGCAATAGCATGAAACGTTTCTTTTATTGTCTGCACACGCAGGTGTCCAGGAAAAAGTATGAAAACCCGAAGGAAATATTTCAGAGCCAAACAGACTTTACGAATTGTCTGGCAAACTACACTTTTAGATAGATTTTCCGCATCGCCTGTAGTATATAAAAAAGTGCCGCTTGCAAAAAAACTCAAAGCGATGCATACTGTCTGTGTGGTTGTGAGAGCCCGACTTCACCGAGTTTGACTTCGAATATAAGGTGCTAATAAATCTTTAAGGTACAATATTCCCACACGGCTAAAGCGGTATCTTTCGAAAATAATTTCCTCCAGGAGCAATAAAGGATCTTGATGATTGCGCAAAACCCTCTCCATATGAAATTCTCTTCTTATAATTTGCGCACCGATATAAATTGGTTGATCATTCATGAACGGCGAAGCTGATTAAGTGTGCGAGCTAATCCTTGTTTACATAAAACAAACCTGAGGATTTGGATGTGCTGCTATGACAACACATCCAGCAAGAGTTTCAAAAAACCGACAGACCTAGGATCATGCCAAATCGTGAACAATTACATCCGGCTAAACGAGTAACCCACGTACGAAAAATTCCCCCCAGTTCTGAGAATTGCCACAACAAAAATAACACCAGACTTCGATGTACTAGCAAAAAAGGGTGATCAACAACACCGTTCCCACTAGAAGTGAATGTAAATATTAACACTGTAATGCCTTTTTTATGTTTATGTTTGATATGTATGCATCTAGTGCTGTCAAATTTTAAGTCAATGTGGCCCCTGAGCCAAAAGGTTTGCCCAGCCCTGGGTTAGGATATGACCTCAGGACTCTGGAATGAACTGCCCCTTTTCATACACAGCACACATATCATGTATGGATTAGTTAGCATTTCATTGTCAACCAGACTCCCAAACCCAGTCACCAATCCACAGCCAGTGCTATTTCAGTTCTGATATTTATTGTAGTTTTAGTTTTT
Organism: Polypterus senegalus; assembly: GCF_016835505.1. NCBI lineage: Eukaryota > Metazoa > Chordata > Cladistia > Polypteriformes > Polypteridae > Polypterus > Polypterus senegalus. Next base: position 76,752,866 of record NC_053167.1, read on the forward strand.
ATTTTATAAAATACATTTTTATTTCGTTCTAATTTTCAGTAGAGTCAACCATTTTTATTTTTATTTAGTTATGCGTTTAAAATTTTAGTTTTTATTTGATTTATTTCTGGCTTTTTTACATAATATTAGTACAATTGTAGTTGTTTTTTTTGTTGCAAGACCACAAATGCTGGCCTACACATATTTCAATGCAAGTTATGTTTCAGTCAACAAAATACACTCCCAGTTCATAATGCCGTTAAACACAGCTTGACTATCAATGATCTAACAGATTAAGTGGCCTGATGAGTGTCGTCAGCAAGGTCAAACATTTCGAGAGATTTGATCATGTTGCAACGACGTCGGTTGCACAGATGGCCACACAGTGAAAATATTCGCTTGACGAGCGCCTGTAATGCAGGTACACAGACAAGGTCCTCGGCCACTGGCACCAGCAGACTGTATGTTGACGATTTCTGCTGCCAGTACTGAAGCAGTGACGTGCAGTGAGGTTCATGGCTGGTGAGGCACTGAGTTCTTCAGAGTCAGAGTTACAAATATATGAACTCAAAAAGAGTAGCTTAATCGTTATTCAACTGGCAGCATGCACATTGACTAATGGTTATGTTTCATATCTATCTCATCAGCATTCTTTACACACACATACATATATACATATACATATACATATATATATATATACATATATACATACATATACATATACATATACATATACATATATATATACATATATATATATATATATATATATATATATATATATATATATATATATATATATATATATATATACATATATATATATATATATATACATATATATATATATATATACATACATATATATATATATATATATATATACATATATATATATATATATATATATATATATATATATATATATATATATATATATATATATATATATATATATATATATATATATATATATATATATATATATATATATATATATATATATATACATATATATATATATATATATATATATATATATATATATACATATATATATATATATATATATATATATATATATATATATATATATATATATATATATATATATACATATATATATATATATATATATATACATATATATATATATATATATATATATATATATATATATATATATATATATATATATATATATATATATATATATATATATACATATATATATATATATATACACATATATATATATATATATACACATGTATTTACATGTATTTATATGTAAGGTACATATTTAGCTAAGAAAGAACGTTACATTTATATATATTTGCTCTGCACCCTCCGCATGTTCTAAATTTTCTGTTGAAATTTCACAACTCATACTCATTCAATACAAATCAAAGTACCGAGTGGTGTACACAAAAAAAAAAAGATTTCAATTTTGACCATAATTGAAATATTTTGTTGTTTTTAAAAGCTTTTAATTCTGATGCTTTAATCAATTTTAATACAGACTGTTCAACAAAACGATAACAAGAAAAAATGAATTTTTTATTAAGGTCAAAATTTAGTTTTTAAATACTGGATTTTTTTCTTAGTCTGATGTCGTTTTTCATAAAATTAAAAACCGTTTATGGTCTTACCTTTCTTTGTAAATGAAGTCCATACGCCTATCCTTTTCCACGAAAATCTCACTTTGTCACTTTCTTGTAAAAGTGCTCCTTGATTTCCTTTAGTTTTAAAAGTCATAATCTTACATTTTGGCAATCAGTCGGAACAAAAAAAAAGAAACGGACCACTGTAGTGCACCTGACTTTTTGATATCGCTAACTTATTGGCGCCAACAGCCTCTGCGTAGTAGGACAGCAGCAACAAGCACCTGTTGGGCTCACATCTGCTCCCTTCAGTGGGGCGCTGTACCGTCTGCCTCGCCTTGTGCCTTTTCACTGCGGTTTTGACTAAATATGTCACATACATTCATTAAAGATATTAGCCAGACTTTGGAAAAAGTCAGGTGTATAATAAACATGTTTGCAAACATATTGGCGACACAGAGATAGCAACAGGCACGCGCCAATTGCATCCATCAACCCAGTGTGTAAGGGACAGCGCAGTCCGAAGTTAGGCTCGGCTCGTCTTGCTGCTGCCCCACCTCGCGTTTCTCCCATATATTTGATCAGGTAATACGCAAATTCAGCGATTTTCACTATAACAATGATCAAAATTACTGTGATCATACAGAAAACAAATTTATCGCATAGACCAGTGCACAAATTTATGTTATCATTATTAGTTTTTTTTTTTTTTACTTTTCATGATGACAGGTGAGCCCGCATGTCCCTTTATGAAGTGCAGTCATGGTGCCTGAGAAGTGCTGGACTTCCACTAAGTGCTGATCCAGCTGGCCCTGCACTGAACCTCCGAGACTCGTTTCTTCTTCTTGCACGCTACATTTGCTTTTATTATCATCTGCACTGTAATTAAAGTATTGTATTTCCACACGTTACTTTCCCGCTTTCTTCCCGCAAACATCTGTGCAAAACTCGCCATCGTCAACCACAAGTGCTCAAAGCTTCAACCAGATGAGCCAAATGTGTTCAACAAACATACAAAGGTCATTTGCGGAAGTTGCACCACGTGACTCTAGTAAGCCCAATTTAGAAGATCACCACACAGTGAACAGCGCAACGTAACTGAAGGATTGGGGCGACCTACAAACAACTCCTCTGCACGATTGGACCGGATTGAACGAAAATGCTATTGCTGTTTTTTCGTTTTTACTCAATTTTCGCTCTCGTTATTGTTCGTTCATATCACTTATTTTTATTTAGTTTTAATTTCTCTGAATTAATTTCAATTCTCGCTCTTGGAAAACGAAAAACAATATTTTCAGTTCTAGTTCTTGTTTTCATTATGAAAATGTCACTGCGCACAGATACCGATTCCACGTTCTCCACTTCTGTAAAGGCCCGTTTAGTTCTTTACTCTTCTAGTTTATATTTTCTTTATATATTTTATTCCCTATGGACCAATTAACCTCATTCATCTCATTTATGCATATCACTCTATATCAAGTGTCACGTTTTTTGCAGTTGTTACAGCTAAGACTATTCCACTATTACAAAACAATCATTTTCATAAGTTTGAAAATCATAAACACAGTACTCTATTTGTGGATGTAACATTTAAAGATTTGAGTAAAACGGTCAAATGTTCAGGTATTCATTGCTTTCATGGTGTTTTGTTTACATCTTTCATTCAGCTGAGGTTTTATAAGCGTAACTCTGAAATTTGGAAGTAAAGCATGGTAGGCTATCTAATGTTATGGAATTTTGTTGCATTTAGCAGCAATTCGCAAACATCCATGATTGGCAATTCCATTGAATTACAGGGCAGACACTCTGCACACGATGTACATCATTAGATATGTTTCTGTTTTATCACAGAGGTAAGAAAACATTCTGTCTTTCTGTACTGGCCTTTAAGGGCATTCGCAGCCAATGGAGTCAGCCATCTCCAGGTGCTTTTTAAACACCTTTGTTCATTTTAAGTGAGATTGGCTTCCAAAAGATAATGCAGCCGATCCCATCAACTGCTTTATTTCAAGACACCCAATAAAATAAAACGACAGATATTTGAAGGATAACAAAAGGTTGTAAGCTCTAATTGATTGATGAACAGCGATATCCAATGAATGTCCATCTCTGAAGTTTTTTTTGGGTCTTTTATTTTACTTTTCTCAAATACTAGCACATATTTTCTAAGGGCCTTAAAGCGTCTTTTCACAAAACCATTGCACGGTGTTTCTGTGTGCTATATTCTTGTGATTGTTTCATCTACAAAAGGACAATCTATAAAAAGCTGTGAATATTTGGTATTACACCATTACTCCCTGTATGAGATTATGTGCATATTTTAGCCCGTTTAAATATCCCTTACAGTATTTTGACAACATACACGTGCTGGGAAATGGAGACATGGCACTTGGTTTGTTTCCCAGGGCTGGCATCAATGCTGACATTCACAGAAGACATTCTGACTGAGATGCATATTAAATACTTTTAGATCTCTCTTGGATTTGGTAATAAAGACAGGGTGATGATCACAATACCAATCTGTTTCACATTATACAAAATATATCAATATGTTGTATAATCATTATGTATTTTAGTAAGAAAAGTCTGAAACAGGTGAAATAAGAATAAGAATGCCTTTATTGCCACTATATTCACATACAACAAAATTGGAAGACCTCTTCCATATGGTGTCTCATTGCAAAACACTTAAGTTTAATAAAACCACACGTTCCACATTATACAATGCAAATACACCCACCCACAGTCCCATACTAACTAACATAAAGACACCTCACACCCAATTACACCACTCATACATCCTTATTGGAACACACACACATACCATAAAACAGAGACCCTATAAATAATATGGACAGTGTGCTAGGATTCAGTATATACTGTGTAATAAGAAAGTTTAGCAGCATTTAGGATTGCTATTGCTTTAGGGAAAAAAAACTATTCCTGAATCTACTGGTCCTTGTTTTGAGATGTCTGTAACACCATCTTGAGGTAAAAGTTCAAACGGGAAGCGACCAGGATGACGGCCATCTTGTGTGATCTTAGTTGCTTCTAGAGAGAAGTCTAGAGTTGGCAATCTCCTCTAGAGAGGGGAGAGGACAGCCAACAATCTTTTGAGCAGTGTTAATCACACTCTGTATTGCTTTTTTATCTGGTGAAAGGCAACCGGTATACCACACAGTCACACCGTACATCAGGATGCTCTCTATGTTCGAACGATAGAAAACACCAGCAGAAGTCTGAAGTTGGCCAAAAAGTCCCTAATCCAGCAGCAGATAGGAGAGGCCAAGATCACATAAGTTTTTGACGAGGATGTCTGGGATGATTGTGTTAAATGCCGAGCTGTAATCGACAAAAAGCATCCCTCACATATGTCACACTGTGCTGCAGTTGGTTCAGGGCTGTGTGAAGAGCTATAGCGATGGCTACCAAACAATTTCAGCAGGATAATGCACCCTGCAACACTGCACAAAGATGCCACTTTTATCTGAGTATACCTACTTGTGGTGTGCAATATTTAGGTAGGTAGTATGATTCAAAATAAAGTCCAGAGTTTCCCAGCAGAATATTGACCAATGCATCACAATCCCTCGACTGGTTTGTGTTCTTTCCACAGTGCATTCTGGTAACATCTCCTCCCCTGGTAAATAACACACGCATCCACATGATGTAGCAAAAAAAGGGAAATCACTGGAGCAGGTGACCTTCTTCCACTGATCCTGATGCACTGTATGTTATGACATATTACTTGCATAACCCTAATTAATGTCATTTGTGCCACAGCAGCCCTCCTGTTAGTTTTTACCAGACAGGTTAGCCTTTGTTGACCTCTTGCAATTGATAAATCGATAAAAAAGCCCTTCCAATACCCTGTCATACATTTGTGGTTTTTCCCCCTACACAGACCACTGTTCATTGGTACTCACCACAGAGGACTTTGACCTCCCCCCCAAGCCTTGCTGTTTTGGAAATGTTCTGACCCAGGCATCTGGCCATATCTTCTAATTTCTAAACTGTACATATATACACACACACACACGGGAGGCAGCTAAATGGACCAAAGGATGATAATTCCATGCCAGGAGGTGGCAGGGTGCACTAAACCTTCTTCCTTTTTTTATCTCTGCAGGCCGGGCACGGGAAATTCTGCCCGATTCAGGCCCGATGATGTCATTTCTGGTTTCGGCCCCAAGAACACCACTTCCGGTTCCAGCCCCAAGGATGTCACTTCCGGTTCAGACTGTTTAGCAAGTGTAAAGAATGCTTTTGTGGTTGGCAGAATTGGAGTGCGCTTTGGGATTTTCTGAGTTACAAACACATATATACACACACACAGACACACACACAGCACTGGATGTTGTATGCTATTCTTTATGTACACACAACTTTTTTATATTATTTTATAATATTAAAAAAAAATTACATGAAAATACCGCCCTGACCAAAGATCTGCCTAATGCACTCACTTTATTGCCCGGCCTGGATGAGATAACAGTTCTTAACACGTTAAACAGGCCACATTATTTGTAAAAATGAACCCATTTTATATATATCTATATACATACAAACACAAACACACAGTACATAGATCCAATAACTATTCTCACAATATATACCAAGAAGAAGAGTAATTAATTTGAATGACATGTTTAAAAAAAAAAAATAAAAAAAATGTATGTATAGCAGAAAGCATAAAAAATGACAGTGTTAAAGAAGAACATAAACTTTAATACTTACTCTTAAATGCATATTTAACTCACCATTTTTCTAAAGTCTGTTTTATTAAATGCATTTATTTACAATTGCAGCCATCATTAAAAAACATCAACAAGAATGATATGGCAAAAAAATTTATTTTAGGCACTAGGGTACATAAAAGCTGATGCTTGAAGTTGTTGGAAAATTTCAGTAGAAAATAAATTCATGAAGTCTTATTGGCACATGGACTGTAAAAACGTTTAACAAAATGCAAATCAGTGTTACACAGGTCTGATATTTATAATGATATTTCCATCATTATGGGCACTTGTACTGTGGCATCAATAACATCATATAAATGTGGAAGACATCTAAATTGGTTTAAATGAAAGAAAATGCTTATAAATATGAAATCACAGCTGTAATAGATATCTGCCTTTTTTCTTGCCTGATCAATTTAACAGTTCCAAGTAGGTAATAGGCACTCTGCCCTTCTGGTTTCCTCTCTGGCCCATCAGCCAATCAGAATCCATTCCAGGAACACTGTACACTGTTATAACCTAAGAAAAGAATAACATAAAAGAACAAGATCATTTTAATGTTGAAACAAAACATTTCTCAACATTGCTTGTTTACAGGCCAAACTTGAATTAATTTAATTTTGAGGGTTTTATGAGAAACTTGAAGACATTAATATAAGGAAATAAAATCTCATCCAATGCACATTTACGCACAAAAAATGGGATAGAACTCCTAAAGCTTGCATAATAGTGATCAAGGCCCAATGCTGGCAAATTGCAAACATCATTTTCTCTAAGAGATTTTACAAAAGTTTAAGGTATTTCATTAAATACTGAATATTGTACATAATCGTTTTACTACATAAAAGCCCTACCACAGGAAGTTAAAATCATCATGTTCTCATCTCTGGATGACAGGATAAAAATAATACTAATTCCTATTTTATCTTTAAACCACAACCACATTCACATGTACTCACCTCATCTGCAAGCAGGGACAGTTCACTGCTGTCTGCCGCATCATAGTCATATAACACCCTAGCCTTTCTGCTGCCACTTGAAGCTCTCAGTTCACTGAAGCCTGAGGTGACAACAGAATTTGCTTGAGTGGGAAGAGAAGTAGAAATTGGAATGGAGGGAATAGAAATGCTGGGAAGTGAACTTGTGGAGGTTTGATTGTTGTTTGAGGAAAAGGTGGATGGAAAGCTACAACACCAAACAAAAAAATAATTCAGTATTAAAAAGGATTGCAAGGCGATTAAGCATAAGCATAATTTCTAAAACATAAGCTCAAGTCCAGACCATTTAGGGTTACTACTCTTATTTGGGAGCATTACCGGAGTACGTTAAAAGCAAAAGACTAAATTGTATTATTTAATAAACTTGTACCAATTATTTGTACTATTTTGTACCACATTCATGTATCACATAGTTCATAATTCAAACATTTTAGTAAGTTTGCTTTCACAGTGCAATAAGACAAAACACATTACCAAGACATCTTTGTTCAAATAAGTTAGGCTCTTTAATGTTTTAAATAAACTGCAAAACAAAAACTATACTTTTAAATTTTAGGCTGGCTTATATATTGAATAGTATTTAAAAGAAAAGTGTGATTATGTTAATAATTCTTCAATCTTCTACTGTAAGGGCTTGATCCACTTTCACACAGTATGCCAAGGACTTCTGAGACATGACATTCACATTTACGAGTTAATTTACATTATGATTTGGCTATACAACTTGTTAAATAAATGTTAGGTGGTAATGTTGATACTATTAAAGTGAAACAGGTTATTTTATTTCAATGCTTTTGGAAATCAATGGTTTATTTAACTTGGCTCCTAAGCATTTCTTCAAGCCAATTCCAACATATACACCAATGCAACTATTAGCAGCTTTTGAACGCTATACAGCGGAAACCTTGATTCTCCAGCTATTTTTTGCTTTTTGTTTCAGAGTGGAAATTGACATATATATATATATATATAATTTTGATAATATTGTATTTGTCAGTGGTGGGAGTTTAATGCTTCTCCTTTTATCATTTTCATCCTTTTCATAATTATTATCTCAGAAGTAGCATGATACCATAAGACAATTACTATACCTGTAAAAACAAGAGTTTCTTTTAAAGCTGGTAATATTGTTTTCAGCCCCTAATAAATACATCATGTAATTATAATCAAAGACTTCCCTTTAACACTTGAATCCCTGAAGCCTACAAAATAACTTGTAATCCTGGCCCACGTTAAACCTTTGCACTTCTCCATCAGCATCTTTTGTTTTGTAAATGTGTCGATCAGCACAAGCAGCAAGTAGCCTGCTATCCCATTAACCCCCGAACCACTCACACATAAGAACGACGCAGCTGCACCAGACATAAAGGCGAAAGATGGCATCATTTGGATGCAGCGACAGGTTGGGCATCGTCCTGCCAGTCAATATGCCACATGCATGTCTTTCATGATCATCACGGGCATTATATGGCCTGTTAATACTGTCACAGTTCATTAGTTTCCATCTGGTATGGCTCACCTACATTTCACCACAGTTTCTATATTGAATATTTTTACCTATATTGTCATTATAAACTTCAATTGGGACATTTAACATCCCCATTATGGAAATTGACCAAATGCTTACTGTATTTCTTGAGTTTCAAATTGTAGAATACAAATTTTGGGAAAAATCAAAAAATAATAATAATGGAAAGAAATAATCAACCAACAACCGGATACTAAATGTGCCACATCCATACTATCCAAAACAAGACCTAAGAGTGGAAAACTAAACCTGACTGACTTCTAATAAAATGTATCATTTTTAGAAATATTGAAACATATAATAATATACCGGTAGTTATACCTGTGCAGTAAACATTACCAACAAGTATTTAAGTGTTAAGTTTTCCTGAACAAAAAATCCAAATGAAAAGAAAAAAATATTACATTTATGATGTTTTCACATGAACATGTTATAATCCAACATTCAAACAGGTTAAATTACATTTTTGGGGGGTAATGAACCCAAAGCACAAAAGATAAAATGCTGAAGGCAGTGGAAGGACCTGTATTAAACAGTTAATAGAACTGTGCAACATGATTGTGTGCACAGGAAGCATTTGTGAAGACTGGGGAAAGAAGTGTGCTCATTCCAGTATACACAGGGAATGGGAGAGGTGATCCATTGGGACTGCAGGCCATACGGAGTTACTTGGCTTTTGAAGCAGGTAATAAAGCTGGTTGAAAGAGGGCTATAGAAAAGAATTTAGGATTAGAGGAATGTTGGCAAAAATTTAGCTTGGTTTTACAACTAGAAGGAGAACAGATACAATCTTTGCTGTCATGCAAATGTAGGGAAAACATTGGTTACGGTAAAGAAATCTGCATTATGCATTTGTTGATCAGGAGAAAGCATTAGACAGAAGTTATGAGAGATGCTGAGGTGAGGATTGACAAATTTAGATGTATATGGTTAGTGGTGCGTGGCAATGTCAAAGCACGAGGAAGCATGAACAGTGGTCAAATCAAAAAATGAAGTAGTAAAGTTTTAAGATGAGGGTGGGTCTGCATGGAGGTCTATTCTGAGTCTGCTGCTTTTTTGACAGCTACATAGGTGGTGGCCACAGATGTTTGTGAAGGATTGCCAAGGGATCACTTGTGTTCCAATGCTTTTGTTTTGATGGCAAAAAGTGTAGTGGAATTAAAGGAGAAGATACTGACAATGGAAAGGTGTTTAGGAGTGGAAGGCTTCAAAGTAAATACCAGAGAGACCCAGATGATTAATGCAGGGTGAAGGGACAGGAGGCACAAAAGAGGTGTTGCGAGAAACTCAATCCAAGTCTAAGTGCTGTCAGACGTGGGTACATAAAAGATGTGGTGGTGTGATGGGTAATCCACAGTTAGAAATTGCTTAAGCAAGTGTAAATTTAAGCAGCTACCATTGTTGTACAAATGCTCTCCAGGTAAAGGGAGCTCAACCCTAACCTGGGCCCTTTTTACCTTTTTCCACTCTGTTGCAGTGTATAACGCATGAGACATCAGACAGACAAGCCTTTCTTCTGTTTATGAGATCCAAAAACACTTGTGTTCCTTATTCCTCAAAGCTGCATTATATGCATTGTACTTCCTGTTGAGCACCCATTAAGTGCTCAACTTCAAACTTGCATGATTTTGTCAGGGCAAGTCACAGACTGGCTGGACTGAGTTGCTTGGTATGTCAGACTAGACAACTAGAGGTCACCAGAGCATGATTCCACTGCCTAAGACTTGCCAAGACTATGCAAATAAAATCTGCAACCAAAAAAAGAAAAAAAAAAAATCTCTGTAAAAGAGTCACAGGGCAGGTTTAGGTAATATACCGAGTACAGACAGATATGCAGGCACAGCAGTGATAGAGAGGGTGAGAGGTGCATGGGAGAAAGTCTAGGAACTGTGTCCCATTCTGACTTTTAAAGGATCGTCTCTGGTAATAAAGAGTTAGGTGTATGAAAACTGTGTGGGAAATAGCATGCTCTGTGGGAATGATACATGGCCAATGAAGGCTGAACATGAAGTATGCATGGTTAGAAAGAATATGGATGTGGATTCTCCAATGGATGTGTGGAGTGTCAAGGAGTGAGAGGAAGAGAAAAAGAAAAAGACTGTGTGGAGATGATAGGTGTTTTGCTAAGAAGAAAACAGACTAAGATGTTTTGGGTATTTGAAGGAAAAAGCAGATAAGGATGTAGTGAAGAGCAGCACCATAATAAGAGTGGATGAGGATGAGAACCAGAGGGAGGCTGAAGACGACATTGTTGAAGCTGGAGCCAAATGATATGAAAGAATAAGGTTTCAGCCCCCAATGGATGCCCAGGAGTGCAGGGAATGAATGAAAATGGTTTGGTTATGTCCACTCAAAAAATGGCTTTTAAACCTATAGGAATGTCATAGTTGTAATAAAATTAACAGACTAAGAAAATATAGGTCCTAAAAAGGCTGTAATTGACTTTTCCAATTGTGCCTGTCCTCTATTGTGAATTAATTGTTGGTTATGTCCAGTGATATGTTAATCTGTTAATATGCAACAAATCAAAATTTAGGGATGCAACATATTCATTCAATTAATAGCAGTGGCTGAATGAAGAAAAGAAACCTGTTGTAGTAATAGCACACTACATTTAAACATTGGCTCACACTGTAATTAATGATGGTAATCTGAAGATGCAGATACTGTGCAGCAGCACAACTGTTTACTCAATTTATTTTAAGAAGTGGTGATCATCCGCTCAAGAGAATGAGTAAGATACAGTAATACATTAATTATGTTCAAAGAAATTATATATTAAAAAAGTAGTCTAATTTAGATTGCCAAGAGAACAGCTTAACTGTACACTTAGATGGTAACATAGCTTTTAATTTTTTTATAAAATACCTTCAAATATATTTTTGATGATGTAGTGAATTACAAATTCCATAAAATGGCTTTCAGTTCAAGATATACAGTACAGAGCTTACTTTTATTGATGCCTTACATTTTATTTATTCTAATAAAAACACCAAGCAATAAATAATGAAACAACTGAAACTTTCCTTCAATGTTTGTGTTTCCTGGGTTACATTTTTGATAGACTATAAGCTTGACAGACCAGACTTTCTTTTTTCCCCTGCAAGTCTCTACATCCTTCTGAGGAATTCTCATGTGCTCTCTGAACATGTATAATACAGAAGAGGCAGTTCTTAACTTATTTACTAGTTCTCTGGTTTTTCTAACGTTATAAGATTTTATTATTCTCTTTTGGAATTCTAGTGTAATGTCACAATCAGTCTTATATTGGTCTAATGTACAGCCACGGCACTGGCAAAGTTTTACAATAACAAGCCTTTGTCAAATGGTGTGTGGAGTTGCATGGTGTGGCTCCAAGTTCAGCTAAACTTTGCTTGTGGTCTTTACCACATCATACCTTGTCTGTCTTCATGGTATGGCATGGTCTTCCTCAGCTCTCTATGAATGTTAGGTTTCTTGCTTTATGTTTTGCAAATTCATATAGAAAAGTGTGACTCTTCCTACCAAGATTTTGTGGGTGATGACATTTTCTTTTTGAATTAAGGTTTGTACTCAGTTTTCCCAATTTAGGTTCAGTTACTGGAACAGAGCTAGTGGCACCGTCAAAATGGTTTTCAGAGGAATTCCAGGCCCAAAGATATGAAGTGCATGCAGTTCCCCTGAGATAATGGTAAACTTGTTTGGCTTCCCAAGAGAAAGAGTCAGCATTCTGGGTGCAAAGCAAGTGGATTTGTTCCAGTCTGCAGCAACGAGCTGCTTTCTATTAAGAGTTCAATTCCAATGAGTTCAGCTTGCATTTAAAAGTTTAAGATGAATAATCTCTTTTCCCTGAAATTAGTCTGTGGAGATGTCATTTCATCTTTGATTAACAGCTCTTGTTATCAGATGAAACTTAGAAGCCAAACTGACCATATGTTTATATAGCTGCAAAATCTTTTTAACACCCAGTTTCATGTGGTCTTGGAAAACAGGTCGGGGAGTGGCAGCTTTTCTAGGGGAGGACTTATGCACCACTGAAAGTCTAACAAAACTCTTTACAAATATTAACTACATAATTAATTAGGGTCAAAAAGACCTCTTGTATAGCTATCAAAGTAATTTTTTCCCCCCATGTACATAAAAGACCTGGGGCCTCATGTTTAACACATTGCATAGAATACAAATTAAACCATGGTGTACAGAAAAAAAAAAATCAGATACATTAAAATGCATAAGTTCTATGCACTTTCCCTTTATAATTCCAATCAACATGAATTTTAACACACATGCACGCACCTACAGCCCCACCCCAACTACTCCCAGAAATTCACTTATTTGAATATGCAAATAGAAAAAGTCCCTTACGTTCAGTGTTTTGTTAAAAGACAATAGAAAAACCATATGTAAAAAGAAAATTTCAGCAAATGCTTGCTCAGTGAAGTGGAGGCAAAGAAAAATGTTACTATTTGGTGGCTTAAGCAGTGGTATAAGCAAAAAAAATGAAATTGATGGAGAGGCACAGCGGGATTAGCAGTGTTCAGATATCAAGGGAGGAGAAAAAAAAAAAAAAAAAGAGTGGTCAGATATCAAAGTCAACATGAAAAGGCAAGTTGCAACTCACCAACCGAGAGTCATACAAAAGCAAATTAGGGCCACAAGGAAGTGAAAAAAGCAGAGACACAGTGAAGAAAGAAAAAAAAGGCCTATGTGAAGATTAAAGTTGAAATGTCGAGTTTAACCTTCAAATATCGATTTTAACCTGTTTATTTTGTCATTAAAGATCATAAATTTCATCTTAATCTTAAAATCGATGTACTTACTAGAGAGTTTCTCAAGTCCCATCGTAACTAAAGTAGCACATTAAATGCTTCATATTCTAAGAGTTTTCCGACCCAGTTGTTAATCATTACGTGCTTCTTAAAACAGCCTTTCACTTACACCGCTGAATGTGCAGGCAGAGATCGCCACACAGAATACATTACATTTATGATATTGCAGCTCTCTAACCATTTTAGAATACTAAGATGTATACTGTACTTGATATCATTTTCATGATTAAATGCATTAAAGCATGTATTAAACATGTGGGTAGCACTACTGCTTCGCATTAAGGGGGTCACATCCCAGGTGTATCCTGCCGGGAGTTTGTATGTTTTCCTGGTGGATTTTCTCAGCGTGCTTTGGTTTCCTTCCAAAGTCATGCAGGTTAGGGGATTTGATGATGCAAAATTGACACTACTAGTGTATGTGTGTGCTCACATTCAGCTTGCGATGAGCTGGCACCACATCCAGGGATTCTTCCTGCAACACAGATGATGCTTGCTGGGACAGGCGTGACCCCGGATGGTATAATTAAACATGTATAATGAAGATTTTTCAATGTTCCTTAAAATTTATGAACACTCTGTGTTACTGTCTTGAAGATGTTTACTGTGTGGTGATTGGTTATGTGGGGAAAGAAAACAGAAGGATAGGAACTAGGGCTTGCTACGTTTGATAAAAACAATACGGCTACAATGAAGAAAGCCTGCTCAGAACATCATCCATTGAATTCTGTGTTTGTGTCTATGACCACCAGCTCACAAACCCAACATTTACACATTATTCCAATTAAACCAGTGGGATACTCATTCATGCATCTAACCTGCATTGATCATATAGCTACTTTCACAATCAGTTTTTAGAGATACTGGCATTCTCCGGAATTTATAGGATGTGGATGGGGTTTCTTTATTGCAGCATTACTGTCTCTGTCAAACGTGCCAATCCCCAATTCCTGTCTTTCCGTTTTCTTTCACCACGTAACCAATCGGCACACAATAAGCGTCTATAATAAATGTAAAACCAGCTGTAAGCTTAGAAGGCCAATTCTAAAAAACATTTAATTATTCCATCCATCCATCCAGGCCAGTCCCAGCAAGCATTGAGTGTGAGGCAAGAACAATTCCAGGACAGGGCACCAGCTCATCGCAAAGTGAACACACATACACTAGTAGCATCAATTTAGCATCCCAAAATCCCTTAACCTGCATACCATTGGAAGGAAACCAAAGCACCCAGAGGAAACCCACCAGGAAAACATACAAACTCCAGGAAGGGTACACCCAGGACTTGACCCCCTTACTTCAAGGCAGCAGCACTTCTGCCATGTCACCGTACTCTCACATGTTTAATTAACAGTATACTTTATTTAAATGAAGTTATCAATATATTTGTAATATGTAATATAAATGGTTTAATGCATTTCATTATACAAATATCAAGTGTACAGCCTAATATTCTAACAGCACACACCTCCAAGAGGGTAGCTCTTGGAAATCTAAATCGACTTAGAAGCCAGTCATCATCACGTGACAAGAAGTCAGTATGATCTGTAAATACGCACTCTCTTCTAATTCTTCCATTTGCAATGTCTTCTAAAAATGCTAAAACAGCCATGATAGTTGGAACCTTTTGGCCATTCAATGCACCATTATATAGTTACAGATTGATTACAGTCGAGGTCCTTAAATTTTGTAAATGATATGCAGTTAATTTTGGTGTATTTGATAAAGGCCAAACCATGGATGCAAAAAAGAAAAAGAAAGGGAAACTACACAGAAACAGTACCACTGCTTTGATGATGGGTGTCACCCATTTACAAAACCAAATGGGAACATGCATACACATGGTCTGAGGTTGCCATGAATATGTGCGTAGCTTTACATCAAATTTAGTTTTTATAAATCTCTATGTGAGCATGGAAACGGGCGCACACAATGTTTTTGTGCTTACGTACCGCTTATACATGAGGCCCCAGAAGTCTTTACAGTAATTTTCCTGAATCACATATGTCACAACTTTAGCACAAAACATACTCTCACTAGTAATCTTTAGGTAAATTTGGGAATACACTATATGGCCAAAAGATTGCAGATAACTATCCATTACACCTATATGAGCTTGCTGACTATTCCATTTGAAAACATGGTCATTAATATGTAGTTGACCTTCCAGATTGCATAGCGCTTACTGTATTCTCCTGGCATTAATCAAATCCAGATCTGTCGCTCAGACTGCCAAATGGTGAATTATGATTCACTCTAGAGAACACGTTTCCACTGTTCCAGAGTGGCATCGTGCATTGATATCTTAGGCTTGCGTGAAGCTGCTTGGCCATGGAAACCCAATTCATGATGCTCCACATATATGGTTCTTGTGATGATGCTGCGTCTACAGGCAGTTTGGAACTCTGTTATGACTGATGTAACACAGGATGGCCAATTTTTCACACTATGCAGTTTAGACCTTTACGGTCCCGCATGGTGAGTTATAGCATGATCTACCACTTCATGAATATGCTGTTATAGTTCCTAACTGCTTCCATTTCACAATAACAGAGCAGAAATTTCTGACTTGAGGCAAAGGTGACATCCTAAGACAAGGCCACATTTAAAGGCCCTGAGGCTCCCGAGTATGACCCATTATATTATCAATGCTTTTCAATTGAGATTGAACGGTCATGTGCTTGATTATAGGTAGCTGTTAACAGTGTAAGTGGCTGAAACAAGTGAACCTAATAATTTGGAGGCGTGGGTTTTTCACATGATTGCATACTGACCAGACACATAACAGTCTGGCAAATGAACTGCAATATTTATAAGCTATAAAGCCCTGCAAAAAAGAAGTAAAAGCGACACTAGGCCTAAGACTGTTTTCCCCTGTATAATCTTGTATTGTATAGTAGCAATGACTACAGAAACAAGTAAATATTAAAACAAATGCTTACTGGGGAAAGCCACACAATATACAAAATACTTTTAAATGAACCTTTATCAGAGGGATTTTAGGCTTATTTGATTTGGGCCAACCAACTTCTAAAAACCATAATCTAACTCTTTTCAGAAGCAAGAAATATCCGATAAATGGAATGTTGTGAAGGTGACTCCCATGCTCACAAAAGTGTGAACAGAACTGATAAAACTTCATAAAGCCAAAAATTTTAATCTCAAAAACACCTGATTATTATTATAGAATTGATCCATCTGTAAAAAATATCAAAGACACCCCTGGCAAATTACAGAGCCTGTTTTTAAATGGACACTGAACTACATATTTTATTTCATAAGTTGCGCTTCCAGAAAACAATTTGGTGGTTATGATACAGCTTCAAGCAGAACACAAATATAATTTTAGATTTACTTTATCATGTGGGAATTTGGAGAAACATGAAAATAACTTGGCATGTTTAAATCGCTTAATGATGTTGACACATTGTATTAGTTCAATTGAGTAAAAAAAAGTTTTGTTACCGATTTTCATATGTACTCTGCATGGATGCTTCCTGTTGTAATGTCCAACAGCATGATGGACTCCACTTGCCCCGATACAGTTTTTCCATCATTGACAGTGATTTCCTAAGTCCCCACTAGAAAAATTATTGTTTCATATGAAGAGGAGACAAGAACATCTTTGTTGGGTTCACAAGTAGTTTATATACCAAACTTTTCTGCTCTGAATCTAAATTCCTATCAAGTTTAGACACTTTAGCATGGCATTCCCATTCACAAATGAAAGCTGCAAATTCTAGTATCACTGCCACTACTTTTAGATCACCACAAGTGTTCCAGTTGTAGCTTTTGTACTGTATATGTATACTTGGAGTAAATCACAAAAAATAGGAGATTATAATAAAATGGAATGTGAAAGGAAAATTTAAAGGTGATTTTTGGGATCAATACTCAAAAGTGTTTGGGAAGCAAAATGTTTCGTATCCAGTGCAGAAGTTAAGACAGTGGAGAAGAAAACAAATTGGTAAAGATAATGGAATGATCCAAATATTTCAAGGTTATCATGGGAGTATTTCAGATATTGGTACCTGCCTAATAAGTTTTCTGATTTTCGGAAAAAGCATGGATTCGGATATAGCAAGTTAGCAGATGAAATTTGCGACCACCATGATTTGCTGGTAATGGAAATATTGAAGAGATAACAAAAAGTACATAAAAATCTGAGAAACTTTTTTAACTTGGCAAACAAAGTCCTAAATGCAAGGAAAAGGTTATAAACTTAAGACAGCAGACAAGAAATTAAAATAAGCAAACTCTAAAAACGGTTTTAGGACTTAATGTTGAGAGTATAGTCATACAAGGCAATATGTTGGACAGCATCTTAAAAAATTGTTCAAAAGATACGAAGGAATATTGTGTACAAGTTACTCAGACCACATTTAAAGGACTTTGTGTAATGCTGGTGAAAAAACTAAAAACAAAGACTTTGTGAACTGAGGCTTGGTTCAGAAAAAAAAAATAAAGCAACCAATTGTACCATAGGCCTACTATGACAGACTTGTGAACAAAATCTCTTTAGTCTGGAGCTATATATGGAACTAATCTAGACATTCATAAGTTTGTAAAACACAGCACTGTTTTTCCAAAAAAATATTCAATTTAATAGTGAATTATGAATTCCAAAGTAAACGGTAAGTCTTTGGTAACAAAATGTGGCTTGTGGACTGAATATTAAAACACTTTTCATATACAGTAACTATATTTTTTTTATTCAACCAAAAGAAGGCGCCTCTAACAATAAGTTAAAGTAATAATCTTCACTTTCAGCATTGCCTGCTTCATCCATTCATCCACCATGGAAGCCAATAATACCTTAAAAGGGCATACTAATGCACATAATCATATTGATAAAGTAATTTATAATTAAATTTGTACAATTATTAATTGGCAATGATCATTTACTATGCAGTTTTACCAAAATTTTAATAAAGGAAATACAAATACGGTGGCACGGTCGCGCAGTGGGTAGCGCTGCTGCCTCGCAGTTTACTTCCCGGGTCCTCCCTGCATGGAGTTTGCATGTTCTCCCCATGTCTGCATGGGTTTCCTCCAGGTACTCTGGTTTCCTCCCACAGTCCAAAGACATGCAGGTCCCTATATATATATATTGTCCCTAGTGTGTGCTTGGTGTGTGTGTGCGCGCCCTGTGGTGGGCTGGCGCCCTGCCTGTGTTTGTTTCCTGCCTTGCGCCCTGTGTTGGCTAGGATTGGCTCCAGCAGACCCCCATGACCCTGTAGTTAGGATATAGCAGGTTAGTTAACGGATGGACGGAAATACAAATACATAAAGATAATGTAATGCTATTATGGTAAAATAAAGAACTCTGAACACTACAGCTCATTAATACTGATGATAAAACTTGACAGTACACAGCATTTAAAATAATAGTATTAGTAAAACCATATAAAACATGCATTTACAAATACAGATGAAAACTGTACAAAGTAAAAATCTTAATATTTACTTAATACTGCAGAATGAATGAAGAGCTGTCCCTTAATTCTATAAATGAAATTGACACTAAATTCAGGAACAACACAATTACATTTTGACTGATCTAATGAAATCACTATTATGTAAGCAAAGTCTGTTTTTAATATTACAGTAGGTCAAAAGCACCATAGTGCAATAACAAAAATGCTTATACGGTAAATATCATTTCATTTTGGAGTTTTAACAGTACCACTGACTGCACGGAAAATAGCTGAAAACAGGACTAGTTTAATCAACAACTATTTTACCTAAAAAACATAACAAAATAATTTTGAAGTTTATAAATTTACCTTCCCAATTGCTTCTGGAGGTCCAAGAGGTACTGATAACACTGTGCATAATAAGTTGCCTGGGCTTCCACAAAATCATTCAGACAGCGCAAATGATGTGCCTAAAACAGAGCAAGGCTTTGTCATGCTACTTACAGTATAAACTTTTCATATTAATACTTCTTTTAATGATAGAACCTAGTGCTGGAAGGTATACCGGTTCATACCGAACACCGTTTTTTATTTTTGTTGTGATATGGATTTTTCTTATACCGCAACACCGGTTTAAATAGCCTAAACAACGTTCGGGATGTACTTCAGTGGGAAACTGCTTATATGGGGGTGGGTTAGGGGTGGTGGAGGGTAGGGGGTTGGTTGGTGGGAGATCTTTTTCACTGCTACACCGCTAAACACGCATGCAACGGAGTACATGGGTTAGTGGAGGTTTTGCGCAGCGACAATGAACACAGAACAGTCCGAAACTGAAGCTGTAGCAGACGGTCAAGTTGAACATGATGACACAGAAGAATTTTTGCTGAAAAAAAGGAGTCATGTCTGGAGATACTTTGGTTTTAAAAGGTCAGATGTGGACCATTAATATTTTCAAATGTGTGAATACTGTTTCTATAGTTCTGGATAATACCGCATGCCAAGGTTTTTTTATTTTTTTTCCAATACTTGAATACTGTGTAATAGTGTGATGATACTGGTCCCCTACAGACTCCTCCTTCCCACACGGGAGTCTGTTGAACCAACACCGTCGATAGTTATGACCGAGATGAGCAGACAAATCTCATTGAAACCAAGTGGCTGTAATTGCAGTGGAAAATGTGGCTAACAACAACTTATGTATGGGGAAAAATACAGTTGAACACCGTGAAATCGGTATCATTTTGAAAAATACCATGATATAGAATTTTGGTCATACCGCCCAGCACTAATAGAACCTTTCCCTTATTTTTAGTAACAATAAGCTTTTACTCATAAATATTTTGAAAGAAATATTATATTATAATTTAAGACTTAATATATATTCTTTAGAATTTATCAGCTAAGTTTAACCTCACATCTGATGTTACTCCAAAGCATACCATCATTAAGTGCTAATCTCACAGTATTGATCTTTTAATATTTTCCCTGCTGAGCTGCCACAGGTTGTTTCAGAGAGAAAATTGATTAAAGTTATTTAGAATACAATGTACACAAATTTAATTACATGATAATACAGTAACATCATTTATAAATGTTGAATATACACTCTTTTTTTCGGACCAGTTTCTAACTTACAAAAATGTGGTTTATACCATGCAATACAAACACTGCCCAAGTTCACCCTGTTATAGTTAAGTTTTTGTCTATAAAATAGAAATTTATATAATAAAAATTAGTACATAGTCAAAAATCTAAATAATTTAGGAATAACAAACTATAAATTGATATTTACCAAAGTAAAACACTTCACTGAAAAAAAATGCTTCTAAGTAAATAAGAAAAACAAACAGTGATATAAGAAAAACATGCTTGAAATAAGCAAAATTACCTGCAAAAAAGTCAAGAACATTTTACTTGATAAGACTGCCTACTACTACATAAAATATCAAGCGATGAGGAGTAAACAAACATATAGAAAATACTGAATTTTAACAATTCGTTAGCCGTCTAGAAAGGTCCATTTTTTGAATAAAAAAAAAAATCCTCGTATGCTCCTCATTACAGTTGATAACAAGCATTTTCTTACATAGTGCTGCATTTTTAAATTACATATTTCCTGCAATTTGACTTTATATCTAAGTCAGATAACTCAAAGGCACTTATCGTGAGTTAAAAATTTTGCATGTACAATGTTACATCAGATATTAAACCTCATGTAAGTAAAATGAGGAATACAGTATTAATTTTAAAATAAATAGTAAGTATAAAGGTCTTATTTTATTTTTTTTTTACAAAAATGAAAGCGGGAGATAGGTCACTTTCGGTAATTTTTTGGTGAAAGTGTTTTAACCGTTTTCTTTTGCTCAATAGTACAGTCTATTACCAAAGGCTTATAGAAGGGTGAACCTGCAAAACTGAGATATAGTGGGGTGTGGGGTGGTAATGAAAGCATTGTTAACTCCATGAGACAAAACAGCTTCTTGAATACAGAATCAGCCTTCATTTATTCGTTCCAAAAAGTGATAACATAGCAAAACTTGTGATTAGTCATTCAAGTCTGCAAAATGTGTATAATTAAGAAATGCCAGTGAAATAACTATTTTATAGATTATTCCCAAATACATTCCCAAAAATAAAATTATATGACGTGAACTCTCCTTTTATTATATGGTATACCATACTGTAAGCATACCTGAAACTGTTACAGTGGGGGCATATACACTGATAAATCCAGCTGGGAGTGTGTGGGTATTCAAAAAACTGAAGACATTTTCACTTGCACTGAAACTTGAATTATTATGCTTACTATTAGACATTCTGAACTTTTACAAATGGGGATACAATAATAAAAAAAAATGCAGATTGCTGTAAAATAAAAAAAAAAATTAAGGGAAAAAATCTGTTACTAGTTAAAAGCTTTATTATTGGCTTTGTACCACATTTTGTCATAGTGCCCAATGCAGCACATAATCTTAGAACATCTGTTAAACACTTTCTGCCCCGTTTAGTAAAGTAACTAAGAATCATATTATAAATATCAGGCTGTAAATGCAAAAGAAGCAAATTAAAATAATATCCTAAATGATTAATTCTCTCCTTAACAGAGAAAACATTAAAAAGGTTAAGAGAATGCTACACTAATAAATAAAATTCAAGTATCCAGTGAAGTATTGATTTCAATGTAGCATATTTCGCCTTTCTGTTGGTTTAAATAAAAACAAAAAAAAAAAAAAAAAAAAAAAAACACACAAACCAACAACAAAACACCCAGGGGTGGATCTACAGTTGGTTTAACAAACTCCCATGATAATAAATACGTTATATATAAAAAAAACTGTTAATCAATAACTAAGTTTCATAAAAATTCTTTTGACATAAAGCATGTCCTGCATTCAGCCTTCCATGTACACTTCCCCTTCAGAGGACAATGGCTTGTTCCACACATGACTTGCATCTCTTTATCCTTTACTTCTGCCCAACAATTTAACAGTGTGCAATTTGTGAGACTGAGATCGTCTGTCTTGGGTGAAAGAATGATGTTAGAAATAATTCTTAAATTCTCTCCTTTTCCTTTGCTAGGTGCTTAGCTGAAGTTAGTATTACAGACTGCTGTATACTCAAAAAAGAATTAAATCCGTTATAATTCCAGGTTTTATGTTTACAGCTTTTTATACTTTACTTTTATACATTGCACACTGCATTTTTTTTATACATTTGTTGTTATCAGTGTGGCTATACATATAACAGCAACTTTTGTTTCTCATTTGATAACACTGCTGTTATTATACATGACACTATGGCAGACATTTAGTTGTAAAATAGGAAAAGTGTAAACTTCCACTTTTGCAAAGGAAAAAAAAGATGAATGTCAAGCGAGTCTATAACGCTGCCAGTCAGGAATTTAGAAGTTTCCAGAATGCACATTGTTTGTATATGCATGCCCGTAAAGTTACTTCAGTTTGTATGGGAGATGAACCTGTTCAGCCTGTTATGAAAGCAGTGGGTTGGTTTTAAAGATCTACTGTTGTAATATTGTGATGTTTAATGGCAAAACTGAGCAATTTATTAAGTAAAATAAAAGTGACAGTCTGTTTTTAAAGATATAACAACAAAATGCCCTTTGTATTCCTTTATGCTCATGTTTGTTTACATGTATTTATATGTCTTAATGGGAGTATGTTTCTATATATGGATTTGTATATACAGCAATTCTTACATGCCTATTATGGCTTTGTTATGCATATTAATACATTAATATGCATATTAATACTACTGTTTGTGATAATTAGGAAACAGGCCTGAAAGAAATAAATAACAGGACGTGTGGAACAATTATAAAATGATGCAAGTTCTTGAAAGTAGTTGTAACAACTACTGTAGTTGTAGGTGTCCAAGCTAGGATAAAAGATGTTGCCAAATATGCATTTTATGTTCATTGCAATGCACAATGCTTAAACATGGTTACAGTTGACACAGCCACATGTGTACCTGAAGCTGGAAAGATTTGATTTGTTGAAAAAAAATATCATGTCTGGACCCTATGTCCATTTGAAATGGTTTGGATGTGTGGTATATCCGGCGCCGCTGCGAGTGGCAGCCAGTCCAGCAACTCCGAGTATCAGTGGGGGCGCCAAGGGACCTTCAGCACCTTAGCGATACACGCTGGGCTTGCAGACATGTAGCATGTTCACAATGTAATAAGACAGACTGCCTGCTATTCTTAAAGTACTTGAGGAAATTCAAAGCGAGAACAATCCACAGAGAGCTACTGAAGCTCAAAGAATACTGGGTCAAATTGATTCAAATACTATAGGATGTCTTGCAGTGTTCTGAAAGGTTTTAGGCGTTTCTAAATTTCTGTCAGTCACGCTGCAGTCAAAAATGATTTTTCTAAGGCTGTTGACTTAATTCAATCACTGATTTTGAGGAGCTCAGGAATGATATAGTTGACAGACGTGAAAGAAAAAGAAAAACTCAAAGATTATGTTGTCGCCACCAGCCTTGGACAGCATGTACAACCAGACAGTAAATATGCTCTTAAAGTAAAAGCGTACAACCAGTTATTGATAGCATGACTGAGGAAATGAAAAGGTGTTTTTGTAATACCAACTGCCGTACTATGATTGGTATTCAGGCTCTAAATCCATCCACTTCTAGCTTTCTAAGAGAGGAGGGTGTTCTATTTTTTGGCAAATGCTTATGAGTCCCACATTGAAGATGTGAAACATGTCTTAGAAAGACCACAAATGAACGGTGAACAAAATCCTGCCTCTTTACTGGAACTTGTACATTTTCTGGACCCATACTGTGATGTGTTCTTTGAGATGTTACTGTTGTATAAGGTAGCTGCAGTATTACCAGTCAGCAGTGCTTCTTTTGAATGATGTTTTCAGCCCTAAAGCTAATAAAGAATCATTTGCAATCTACTATGATAGAAAGTAGACATGTTAAATTTGGCTATACTAAGTCTTGAGTCCAAACACAGTAAATCTTTGAATTTGGATGACTTTGTGAAAGAAATTGCTGGACAACATGGTAATTGTCATATTCAGCTCTTATAGTTGACATTTCTGTAGCTGTAATTATCAGATGAAAAGGAACACTGTTCTAAGGAAAGGCCTTTTGCTGCAGATACTTTACATCTAAATAGTTTCAAGAACAACATGACACTTCATTTTAAAAATGTACATGAACATTGTTGAACACAATTTTCTGTAGTTTCTTTTAGGGTGAGAATTGTAAAATATGTTAATCAAACAAACTGCTGATTGGTACTGTGAGGCTGGACTTTTCTTTGCAATTATTGATTTTACTTACCTCATATTAATCATAATATACCTACCCCAAACATGTAAGCCATATACAGTATGTACATCTGAATGAATAATGTTTTCCTATTGTGACCCTCTAAATATTTTCCTACCACCCTCTTGCCACCCCATGCAAAATTCTCTAGATCCGTCCCTGACAACACCACACACAGACATACAACACTATGGTCTTCAGGTTTATAAAGAGCTGTGAAAATGTCTAGGAAACCGCTTACATGGGTACCGCTAATTCCTTCCAGGAGAAGTCTGGTGATTTCAGCCTGCCGATCAAACTCACTTTGAGTTATTCTTAGCTCCTGCTCAGCCTAGAAAAAATGTAACACAGCATTAATACCACATTCATTAACATTCAACCTTCCAAAGAACTTTAAAGTAAATATTATCAAGGTGGTCTGACCAAATATCTTCAAATTTAGTAATTAAATTTCAGCCACTACCAAGTACTTGTATCATATATATCTCATTAACCACAGTCTTCATATTAATGTTCTTTTTCACAGAAAGAAAAAATACAGTTTAAGCCTGGGAAAAAAACAGATCCCTGCAAAAAAATGAAACCTAAGCAGGTGAAAAGTTTTTTTTTTTTTTTTAATTATATGTAGTCATTACATCTTGTTTTCCTTATTGTAAGATTTACTGACTTAATAAGACATTTTGTATTTAATATTGAGTTTATTTAAAAAAAATCCTATCAAAAATGGTTTGCTTACTCACCTGACATACATTTTATTAAATAAAGGCAAAACAACTCCCATTTTCAAGTTTTTTTTTCTAGTTTCTGCATATACATTATTGCAGTATAGTGCTTTTCTTGCAGCTGTTTAAACAACTCACAGGGGTGGTTTCTGTGACACCAAGTGCTGTGATAATGATATACTTTAACCCTGTCTTTAGAAATGGTACTTCTAACTGAAGCAAACTTTAGACAGAAAGAGTAAGGAACATGCTCATGTTTATACTGACCCTAGTATTCACTTCCCTGTAAATACACTAAAGAGTGCATTTGTATCTTTCGAAAACACACGACACACAAATTAAATGAAATTAAATTAGAGGTAACATAAAATCCCTGAACCAACTGCATTTAAATTAATCTGAGCTGCGAGATTGTGCTTATGGATGAAGAATTTAGACAAGATACATTTTTTTTTTTTTAAACATTGAGACTTCAGTTCAAAGGCTGTGTATGTTGTTCATGAAGGTGTAAAGGACAAGTGAAAATGATCACAGGTAACTTTCCTGAAAATATCAATGAATTGGAAGCACTGCAAAAGTTGACATAAAAGGAAAGGATCAAAATAGCATATACTTAATGACAAAATCTATGGCACTGCATTTCCTATTTTAAGTTATTACATTAATAACTGCACTGGTTGTTTATCACATGTTGCACATCAAATTCATTAAAAAAATGTTTTTAGTAAATAACAACGGCAAAAAACAATGTGCAAATGAGCTTAATATCCAAAATTTGAAATTTTTGGAATTAAATCCATGGGGATAGAAAGGCAGAAAAAAGGGAAAAACAAAATAGCGCAACTTTTTTCAGTTTAGTGAGGTTTTAGTGAAATAGGAACAACAACAACAATGCTGTGATATTTCTGAATCTTCAAATTACTGTTTTTTTTTGTTTGTTTTTTTAAACAAAAGACAGACATTTTAACTTTATTTTGTGTTAAAGGTAAGAACAAACCAGTAGCAGTTACCTACTTAACTATAAAAAACATTTTAAAAATACACTTTGCAAACAGTCTACTTACTTTGGTCACCTCTTCAGCCCACATCTTGACAGCAGAAGAGGCAAAGTGATAATATTTAGAACAAAGCAATAGTTAATAAAAAAAAAAAAAGTTATTTTTTGTGTGTTCATTACGATTCTGAAAAATAATTCAAATGACCCATCATGAAGCAGGACACAAATTCTAAAAATTAAAAGATGGAGGCATCTACAGTAAAACTGATACAGTATATGCAAATATTCTTTTTCAAAAGAATGTGCTCCCTTGTTGAATTTGATCAGAATATTTCATGGTTATTAAATACACAATATAATGAAGATTGCTTTTTCTGAATGTTTCACATACACTACTACATGTAGATTTTCAGTATAAAAGACATGAGAAAAACTGTACAGTACCGGAACAAATTACCACACTTGTTTTATCATCAGGAAAGAAACAACATCTACATCTTACATTTTAATATAACTTGATTGAGCAGCTTTATAAATATTAAAGCGCTAAACTGGCTCAACTCATCTTCATTTAGGTTTGCTACATTTAAAATAGATGGAATTTGTTATTTAAAAATACAAATTTTCCATTAGTCTCCTTTGTTTACAATGTGTTTTTTTTTTTTTTACTAATACTCCATTCTGGAATCATAACACTTTAGTATACATTAAATGTATAAATAGAAAGGATATATCTGAAACAAGACCATCATCCATAGTAAATTATGCTCAAATCAAAAAAATAAGATATCACAACTTAATTTGTTCTCACTACTTTCTAGTTGTAATTCTGGCATTACACATCTCATAGAAATTACTCTACAACCTTCCTTTTGTTCATATTGCAAAAAAAATTAAAAAAAATACAACTATGCTTTTTATCTACATACCACAAGACAAACACAAGGATGAGAAAAAAAGCTACAATGAAATAGGTATGAAGAAGAGACACTTTCTCTTGCTATAATTTTACACTTGAATACTACTTATTTGAATATAATTTTCAATAATGCAAGGTAATATGTAATATATACACAATTCAAACATGACAAATTTTAATTAATTTGTCTCTAGTATAAACAAAATCTAACTTTACTTTCAACTATATGACTATACTAAAGTAACCAAATTAACATGCTCTAGAAATTGTAGATTAAATCTATCCAAAAGAAAAATGAAAATTAGCCGAATAACATAATAGCAAGAGATAGCATTTCATTGGAACAGGAAAATGCAGAACAAGGCCAACAAACCTTTAGCCATTTTACATGCAGGTAGTTGAGCATGTAAGAGAAATTTACCATTGGGTTTTCCCCACTTGGCGGACATTGGTCTAATTGCTACAACATATAAAAAAGGTCATACAAGAGAGACAAATTTAAAAATGTTAAGATTTTAGGATGGATATGATCTAGGTAAAGCACTTTTGTCACAGAATACATAGGTCATTAATGAGCAATTATGAATCGTTTTATTTATTTCTGCAAGTTAAACCTAAACACTGCACAATATGCTGATTGCAGGTTTTGGTATTAAAAGTACAAAATACATCTTCCCACTTGGAGTATGAAAGTCTTAATTACACCTAACCAGGTTTTGGATCAGAACTTCTGAAAACAAAGTAAAAGCACTTACATAGTAAACAACTATCCAAAAGCAATATTGTAACTTGAAACAAACAGAATTAACATGTAAAAAAGGAGATTCAAAGTAGTAACAAAGTGATCAATTATTATTAATTTTACTATTGACCATGATGTCACCAGTGTCAAACGTAAAGATTCATGGTGGAAATTAAGAACAACAAAATCCTAAAATTCCCTTTTATCTGGTTATGATTAATGAATAGTGCCCTATTTAACTGATTTAAGAATGAAACTCCCAATTTTTGCAGAGCACCTTCTTTCGGCTGCTCCAGTTAGGGGTTGCCATGGCAGATCATCTTTTTCCTTATCTTCCTGTCTTTTGTGTCTTGCTCTGTTACACCCACCACCTGGATGTCCTCTCTTACCACATCCATAAATCTTCTCTTAGGCCTTTCTCTTTTCCTTTTGCCTGGCAGCTCTATCTTTAACATCCTTTTCCCAATATAACCAGCATCTCTCCTCTGCATATCTCCAAACTAACACAATCCCACCTCTGACTTTGCAAATACAGAACAATATTTAATTTTAATTTTAATAATGTAGTTACTTTATGTGTAAGGAAAGTGCATACACAAACAAAACATACTTGCTTACATATAGAGCAGTTTGCACTGCATTTTGTGCTAAAAGGGTATATAAAAGATAATAAAGGGTTTAAACTGGCTTAATTAAAAATTAACACTGTAAAACTGCAGAGGGATTGTATAAAATTATCAAAACAATGAGGCTGTGTACCATAATACAAAGCAAAAGCATGGATTAAAAAAAAATACACATTTATAAATAAAGATATCTATCAACTGCTGTACCAGGCCGTTATCTACAATTATGAAAAAAATGCTGCCTGTTTTGCTTTTGTAAAGGCCTTTAACATTTAAGACAGAAACTTTCATTGCATACTAATGAGACCCTATAGAGTTTATATCATAGACATGTTCCCTATCGTGATCCTCTTCAACCCTGTGAAACAACTCTATAGCCTAACACTTGGCAGTTCAAGTGTATTAGGAACGGATGGCTACATGGAGCAATATCTCTGGATGGGGACCCTATTTTGCATTATCTAACCTACTTTAATTGAATGTTTCCAGTAAACAGTTTAGATCTCCTTGAAACTCTTAGCTGTCTATAAAAGGTCATTTATTTAATAATAAATTTAGTGCGAAATTAGAACAACTGGTCCTGAGCATATGTACTCCTGTAACATATATGATGTAACTATGATATTCACCATAGCTGGTTAATCCTGTAACTTCCAAACACACACATTATTACTAAAACTAAATAAATACATAATATCCAAAGATTAATGAGAAAATACCATATCCTTTGTTAAAAGAATAACAGTGCTAAGGTTTAAGGATCTGCTTGTCATGCAGTGCTCATACAGTGGGTTTGGAAGGTCAAAAATGGGTTAGGACAATATCTTTTTACTAGCCAACTCGCGGCGTACCATACGCTGCATAATCAGGCCGGTTTTTTAATAATTTTTAAGCACAGAGAGAAAATTAATATTTGAAAAAATCGGTAATGTAATAAATCAGCAAGAAAAGCAACAGTGTAAGAATGCATGGAACGAACCAACACACAATTGTCCGTGCGGCGCTCAGGCGCAGAGGGTGGAATGGGAGGAGAGGAGAAGGACGTCCACTCTGCTCCCTCCATCATGCTAGTCTGCTGATTTCTCGTCCAGTATGCACTTCCTGCTCATGTGCCCACCTCCAACTCGTCACTCGAGGCGTTGTCGTCTTTACACAGTCCAGATGCACCTGTGACTCACGTAGGACTTTTCATTGCTCTGTGCGGTTCTGGCTGCCTTTCTATATATAATCCACCAAGACACCTGACCATGGTAGTAGCGAGGTGGGAGGGGGGTGTGTACAAATTGCAGGAGCATCCAAGATGACGCATGTTTGTCGCGGATGCGAATTGTTGTATGTAGCGTGTAAAACAGTTTGCTAGGGTGCACGCGGTCGTGCGTTCTAACCGAAAACTCGGTTTTTAAAGTCTGCTTACTTCATTGTGTATACGACTGTAGGTAAATGAAAAGATGTAACTCTGGAGAGGGCAACATACAATACAGCGTTTTACATGCTGCATACAGCGATTCGCATTCGCAACAAATTGTTTTACACGCTGTATACAGCGATTCACATCCGCGACATGATTTTTCTTAGATGGTCCTGACGCGTCCACCCTCACACTCCAAGCACACACACTGCCTGGTCATGTGCCCGGTCACAAGAGCAACTGACAGAGACCTGGCCACCAAGTCTAAGACCATGGAAAACCCCTCGGAAACTGTTTTACACACTGCATACAACGATTCACATCCGTGACAAACATGCCTCTTCTTAGATAGTCCTGCCGTGCCCACCCTCGTTCTCGAAGCATACACACCGCCTGGTCATGTGGTGCCTCTGTGTGAACCGGTCAGGCACAGAGAAGGTCAGCTGCTGAAAGAGCATCTCGACTGTTGCAGGGCCTGCATTGGTGAAGCAGGTGAGACGGTAATGAAACAGTGGCACAGGGCTTGCTGGTTTTTAAAGACTGCTTCCTTCATTGTGTTTTAACCTCAGTTTTAAAGGATTGTTTGAAGGATCCCATGGGATACCCCTCGCAAACGGTTTTACACGGTGCATATAGCGATTCACTTCTGCGAGAAACATGCCTCTATGAACAGTCAACGTGGCGTGCATGTGGACTCTATGACATCCGAACATAAATGACGCTGTTTTTCCTGTGTCATCGCGTCCGAGTTGGTGGGTGTGGTTCTGCGAGTTGTCGCTGTATCCAATGGTCTTAGAGTTGGTGGGCGTGGCTCCTTCCTGCGTGCGCCATGGGCGTCTTACTTGTCGGCGGCTTAGTGAATCCATGCCCCTTCCGGCATGCTTTCCATGGGTGTCTTGCCTTAGTGAATTATATAATTAATATATATATATATATATATATATATATATATATATATATATATATATATATATATATATATATATATATATATTATGCATGTACAAAATTAAAACTGTAGTTATAACAAACAAGTGATTGTGTCACACCTCTGCAGCCTAGTTTAGCACATTTTATCTAGTCCTGCACACTTCTGTTATAATACTGAGGTATCCTTTGGTTTTACTTTTATCCTATGAATAATGCTATGCCGATTGATTATAGCAGTTCCGATTTTGCTTTTGACCGGGAACATCATGTGTGCTCATAATTACACGCTAAAGTCACTGTCCTAAATAAAAAGCAGCAACTGGCTAAAAACTACTGGTACAAATTTCAGAGCTATATTTTCTTCAGTATTTTTAAAATACATTTTTTGTTACATAATTCAACCAGAATTCAACCTCAATATACTGTATATATTTTATTAAAACCTGGTTACATTTATCCAGTTCTATTTCTTAAAATTCTCTATCAGTTCATAATTTGATTTTTTCAAAATGAATAATAATTTTTGGAAGTAGTTTCTCTTTTGCCAAACATACCAAATTTTTATATTTGGAGAGCCATTTCCTAATTTTTCCACAACCCATGTATTCTATTTAAGTTATTACAGAATATCCAGTCAAGACAGGGTTTACATTTATTTAGCACCCAGCTATAAAAAAATAAAAACAATCGCTCATTCATCCATTTACAGAGGGTATTTATATTTTTAGGAGAGTACCGAGGTGAGGCATATATCAACAGCATAGTATGCAAGTCAGGAACCAGACTTAAATGGGATGGGATGCCACATGCACTAATACCAAGCCAAGTTAAAATTAACGACTAAACTAAAATACATAAACTGTTATATGGGATTACGTAAAGAACATTCATGGGACATAGGGAGAACACAGAAACTCATCACAGATCATGACTAGAAGCAGCAACTAAGTCTTAATCTCTGAAAATGTGTGACACCACCAGTATTCACCAAATTATCATTGCTACCTATTTAAATTTTCTATGTGACACTATCAATTGTTCATTTTTAATTTATTTTCCTAAGATAAAGCATACTCAAGTACTCTTTCTTTTAAGTAATCATTATGACAATGAAAAATAATAAGCAATTATTATTTATTAGAACTCTGTGTTTAGGTTGCTGAAAGACTATTCCTTTTTTTTTTGTAGCTTTCTACTCTAATTCAGACCTCCTTAGTAAGGTATTGATGTTTAAAAAGTAATAATTAAAGAATGTGACAGTACAATTACATAAAGTAACAGACATACTACTACAGTTTACCATACAGGAAAGAAAACAAAATCCACTTTTGCATTTTTCAGAGGTACGTATATATCTTTGCAACTGAGTGCATGTCTGACATTTGCAAAGCTCCCTCCATAGACAATTCTCCAGTCACAGCTGCTGTGGCAGACAAACATGCGCGATCACAGCAGGCAAACATGCACGATTCAAGGGGCCTCCACAGCTTAGAGTCTCTGTGGTTAGCGATCATGTGACTTTCCAATGAGTGCAACATTGTTCTTAGGTCTGTTGACTCTTTCATTTGTACTGGTGAGGCAAAGAGGCCCATCTATGATTTTAAATCTCAAAGAAACTATTTTACAATTTAAAAACGCCAGGAAATCACTCAACTGTGACAGACAGTACAGTGCCGGATGCACACAAAGAAAAAAAAAATACTTTAAAAACACTGATACAGGAAGACTTTACTGGAAAAAAATCCTTAGCATCCAGTTGTAAGAAAGCATTTTACTACCATTTCAATGTTATTGATTAAGAGTAAGTAGGAGCAGAAAATACAAGAAAACCTTATAAAAAGACACACACATTGTATTTTTTGCAGGCTGGAAAGACCACATCTTCACAAGATCAGGAGAATGTTATTGCAGATGCTGCCCATGCCAGAAATTGTCTGAGGTTAAGAGACAGACAAACTCCTATAGATAAGGATAACAACATGTTCCAAGGTACTGAAACGGACAGACAGAGTAATTACGTTCTTTACCACAACATAGTACAAACAAAGCAAATTTATTGTGTCCCTTCTCCAATTCTACCAGAAAAAAATACAAGACAGACCTATATTTAAAAAAAAAAAAAAAATCAGAGTCGTCTAAAGTGCATCAATTACATTATAGTGCTGTATAGTGTTCACTGACAACTGCAAGGTTTCACTAGTCCTCCATAGCCGTGCCACTCTAGGACCAGCGTCTAATGATGTTTCTCATGGTCTTCAAGATGCTCTAGTCGAATAAGAGCATAGAGAGTAGGAACAACCAGAGCATCTTTCTTAAACTATTACTTGGGACAAAGTCAAGTTTTTATTGTGGTATTCAAATTCAGTGAAATTATACAATTCTCAAATATCTTCTTTCCACATTACAGGCAGTCCGCGGGTTACGTACGAGATAGGGATTGTAGGTTTGTACTTAAGTTGAATTTGCATGCAAGTCAGAACAGGTACATTATTTTAATAAATGGTACATTATTTTAATAAATGCTAATTGTTGACCGACTGTAACCAAGTGCTCTGCTAATGAATGATGGAGATTCACCTCTCTCTGACTTTTTTTTTTTTAATATTTCTACTTTATTTTCAATGGTGATGGTTTTTCTCTTCTTTACTGTATCACCAGCACTTGCATCAGATTGGCGTTTCAGAGACATTCTTGAAGGGTGAAGACAAAAGGTCAAGATGAGCTCTTCTGCAAAGCACTATACACGCTATCACAGCAGGAAGGCACCCATTGTCAACACGTCAGATGTACTGACAAGAGACAACTTCCTGCTATGTGCATAACAGTACAAGCAGGCTTGCTATTGAGAATGAATGGGGGTGGCGAGGGGGGGTTCACCACTTCACCACCACACAGTCACCTCCATTACAGTATCAGCCCACCGAGAATGAACATGGTGTGGCCAAACGCCCACCACCGCCCCTATTCAACAGGCAGACATCCGAGGCACACTACAATGCTACCCCCTGCTGCCCCATTCACCCTAAAAGGCCTCCGT
The DNA here is from genome assembly GCF_016835505.1 of Polypterus senegalus. Lineage (NCBI taxonomy): Eukaryota > Metazoa > Chordata > Cladistia > Polypteriformes > Polypteridae > Polypterus > Polypterus senegalus. The sequence goes on from NC_053167.1 coordinate 76,787,125, forward strand.
TCAGCCACAACTGGGTCACCGCTTGTAGCATTACCAGCCACCCACCGAGAAAGAACGGGTCAGCCGTGTGTGATGGACGGGCAGTGAAACGCCCCCCTCCGCTCCATCCAGCCTGCGTCCAATCAGGAGCAGTAGCTGCAGCAGCATAGTGGGTGGGCAGCGATCCGCTCCATAAAGCCTCCATCCTGCACACGAGCGATAGCTGTGGGCCTAGTGACTATGGACCATGGGTCACCGCTTGCTGCCTGGAGCCGCCTGAGGGCCACTACACTGCACGAGCAGCGAAATCCCCACCCTCCAGCCTGGGGACGCTGCAAGCGGTGGCTGAAGATGACGGACCGGCAGTTACTGAGACATGCGTCGCAGCTGCGGCCCCGTTCTTAAGTCGTAGGTCGGATGTCCGTAACCTGGGCACTACTTGTACTCCCCATTTCCTTGCCCTTTGGAAGAATTTTTCTCAGGATATATTGCACTAGAGAATTTGTTTATGTTTTGCAGGCACAGTTTCATTATCTATGGAAAGGAAAAAAGTCTATACCCTATGCTAAAGGTTTATGATGAGATAGTTGTGAGTGATGACAGTTGTGGATTCACCACAGCAAGCGGTATTTTCTAAGCCATATGCACAGAAAAGATATTGCATATGACGTAGATAATGTATTATAGCCTGCTCCAGACCAGAGATTGGAGAACCAGGATGAATAATTACACTTTTCCATTTCTGTTTTATGGATGTATCCTTCATATAGAACTCGAGTCTGATTTTTACTTATTTCTCCCAAAAACAGCTATGTGCCTCCAAAATTAAGTTATCAGTTTAGATATATATCTGTATCAATTGTGTTGTTCATCCTACACTTAGTTTTTTTACATGGACTCATAAAATGTATACTTTTGTCCTTATGCAGGTCATCTCATCTTTGAGATACATTTATTCAACTGACTGCACTAATAGATTTGAGTGTGTTTAGCAGGCAATGTTTCATTATGAACAAACTTAACATGATTTTGAGTCAATTGTTCACTTTTGTCAGACAGAGATGCATTTTGGTGAATTTACTTAGGTTTCTGGATTTATGTTTAAGGCTTTTGAAAAAATGAGATCATCATCTTCTTTCAGCTGCTTTAGTTATGGGTTGCCACAGGGGAGCATCGTCTTCCATAGCATTTCAGTTCTCTGCATTTTGCTTCATTATACCACCTTCATGTCCTCTCTCACCACATCCATAAACCTTCTCTTAGGCTTTCCTCTTGCCTGACAGCTCTATCTTTAGCATCCTTGTCCTAATATTCCCAATGTCTCTCCTTTACACCTGTCCAAACCAACACGATCTCGCCTCTCTGACTTTGTCTTACAACCGTCCAACCTGAGCCGACCCTCTAACGTATTCATTTATAATCCTGTCCATCCTTGTCACACCCAATGGAAATGTTAACATCTGTAACTCTGCCACCTCCAACTCTGTCTATTGTTTTCTGGTCAGTGCCACAGTCTCTAACCCATATAACATAGTTGGTCTCACTATACTTGTAGACCTTCCCTTATCCCCTATTCCATAGTCCCTGTTTCTCTGTACTGTTGATCTCAAGTATTTAAACTCATCCACCTTTGACAACTCTACTCCCTGCATCCTTACCATTCCTCTGACCTCCCTCTCATTCTCACACATGTATTCAGTCTTGATCCTGCTGACCTTCATTCCTCTCCACTCTAGAGCATATCTCCACTTCTTCAGGGTCTCCTCAACCTGCTCCATACTCTCACTACAGATCAAAATTTCATCAGCAAACATCGCAGTCCATTAAGATTCCTGTCTGATCTCGTCTGTCAACCTGTCCATCACCATTGCAAATAAGAAAGGGCTCAAAGCTGATCACTGATGTATTCACTCTCTACCTTGAATGTATCTGTCACTCCTACAGAAGACCTTGCCACTGTCCCACTTCGCTTGTACATATCCCGTACCACTTTTACATACTTCTCTGCCACTCTTGACTTCCTCATACAGTACCACAACTCCTCTATAGGGACCCTGTCATATGCTGTACAAAGTTCACAAAAATACAATGAAATCCTTCTGGCCTTTTCTATACTTCTCTTTCAACACCCTCAGAGCAAACATTGCAGTGTGCTCTTCCCCAGCATGAAATGATACTGCTGTTCACTAATCATAATTTCCTTTCTTAACCTAGCTTCCACTACTCCTTCCCATAACTTCATGCTGTGGTTCATCAATTGTATCTCTCTGTAGTTCTTCACATCTCCCTTCCCTTATTCTTTATATAAAAAAAAAAAAAAAAATCGGTACTAGTACATTTCCCCACTCCTAATGAATCCTCTCACTTTCCAAGACTGCATTAAAAAATCTGGTTAAAACTTTCACTGCCATCTCTCCTGAACACCTCCTTACTTCCACAGGGATATCATCTGGACCAACAGCCTTCTCCATTCTTCATGCTAATCTGCTGCACTTCCTGATTCACTATAGCCACATCATCCAACCTTCTGACGCTCATTCACTTCATCCATCAGCATCTCAAAGTACTCTTTTCATCTGCTCAACACCCTCTTCTCACTTGCGAGTATGCTTCCATCTTTATCCTTTATCACCTTAACCTGCTGCACATCTTTCCCAGCTTGGTCACTCAGTCCAGCAAAACGGTACAAGTCCTTTTCTCCCTCCTTAGTCTCCAACCTCTCATACAACTCAAACACCTTTTCTTTAGCCTTCGCCACCTCTCTCTTCCCCTTATGCCTTATCTCCTTGTACTCCTTTCTACTTTTTGCATCTATCTATACCACTTCTTTTTCGACAACCTCTTCCTCTGTATACTCTACTCTACTTCCCCATTCCACCATCAAAAATTAGATAATTTAAGACAATTAAAAAACCCTGTGAAAATAATACTGAATAGTATCAGAAAAAGACTTATTTTTGTTCATAGAGGTTAATAATTTCAGCATTACATGGACTGCAGGAACTAAGGAACTAGAATTTATATGGGCAGTTGCCTATTAAGTTTACCCATTTGAACCACTGTGCAACTCTAAACAAGTCACTTAAGCTGCCTTTGCTTCCACTTAAAAAAAATTACATTATAATACATTTTATTATAGATGAAGGTCAATGACACATGTAGTAAGGTAAAGATGTAAAAACAATAAAAACATAGAGCTACTATGGGTCTGCGTATATATGGCAAAGAATCCCACTATCTTGTGAGTTAGCTAAACCAATTAAACAAAACAAACTCTGTTCTTACCTATCATCTCACCAAATGTCACACTTGTTTTTCATTGACTTGTCAAATATCAAGACACTTTGACACTTCTATCCATCCATTTTTTTTTTTTTTAATCACAAAGAAATGGAGTACAGAAGTTTAGAACCAAGTGTAAACCAACACCGGCCTGGATGCCAGTCAATTGCAGGACACACTCACTTTCACCAATTTAAAATTATTAATAAACTTGGTCTGTAAGGTAGGAGGTATGAAGAGAATGTGTAAGCTCTACATTCACAGTAGCTGGAGGGGGAACCAAACCCAGGTCCAGAGTAGCCATAAGACAGCTGTGGTAAAACTGTGCAACCAATTTTAAGAGAGACATAATACACCCACGTGTCCTCACATATGTAGTAATTATATTGAATAATAAGGTTTGTTCTACTGTCATCTGCAAACTACAAATGTGCTTTCTATGGATTTCATTTTTCTTGCTATTGTTTTATCACCAACTAAGAGATGCAAATAGGACTAAAACAGACTTCAACAAAACTGGTGATTTTAAAGAACCCTGGGGGACATGTTTCATGTCTTTGTTCTTCGGTTGAAATCACTTAATGCTTTATATAAGTTGAGGTAGTTATACTCACTAATCCTGGCACCAAAGAATATGTGTTGCATATTGATTAGCACATGCAGGTAAAAATTTCACTGTATTATGTAAATGTGGCAATAATTCCAGGCTCATTTAACTGGTCAAAATGAGGTGGCTTTATAACCTCAACTTGAAGCCACATCCACTTCTGGGGATTCTGCACCAGATTTATGATTCTGGAACTAAGCACCTATACTTCTGCACTGTCACATCACATCAAAAATGTAAATAGACAGTCATGGCTTGTTTTCATTGGAACTGGATTCTGGTTAGTAGACATACGCCATGGTTATTCAAATATACATTAATTTTCCTGAGGCTTTGAACGTCACCAACATGAGTGGAACCTCCTCTGCTTATCCATTAGGAAGCATTTTGTTGCCTTAGCCGGTTACCTTGTAAGGTCCTCTGGGAGTGAGGAAATGCATCTATCTGGCGTTCATTGTATATACTGCATTATATTTTATGTTTTAGTTGCACATCATTTGGTGTTTTCATTGTATTATTAAATATAAATGTGTTTTATAAGAATAAAGTTACCTATAGTTTTTTTTACACATTCTTCTTGCTTTTATGAATCAAAGAATGGATCTTAATGTTTATTTCAAATTCTGCCTAGAAAATTAGCAGAATATTATAAACAACAACATTATCACAGTTACTAAAACATGTTAAAGTTTGTGAATCTTACTTACTGCTGCTTTGGCCTCTGTAACTCTAGCTTTTTTCAATCTCGTTTTGGCAGCATCAAGATCCAGGCGTTTGTTTTGTAAAAGTTTGCGTTCTTTCTAAAAAGATTAGAAGGAGAAAACACAATCAGGTGGAAATAAATAAAATTAGATTTTAGTTTTCTTGTACTCTTTCAGTTCCAAATTGTCAACATTGTCACACATTTATAAAAGTATTTTAGTAAAAAAAAAAAAAAATACTGTAATCTGTTCAAGTTGCAACTTGTCTCATTAAGTTAGAATTTTATACATAAAATGGTACTTGTAAAACAAGTTGTTTAAGATTGGAAGCAAACATGACTTTAACTGCTAGGTGTGCCTGCTAGGAATTACTATTAAATTTAGTTTGTGTCTTGGGCATGGATTCATTTAAGATTTAAACAACCCTACAGAGTTTATATGTACATATAGATTTTTTCTGCACATTATAAACATCTCATTAACTACTGTGCTTATAATATACAAAAGCAAATGTGAATGTGACTGTACTTTTGCATGTTGCTGAAATGAATCAAAGTATTACAAAGTTCCTGACATGCACCCAACTAAAAGCTGCTTCATATATCCTGAAGAGGACTTAATTTTAAAAATGGATAATAATACAATTGTGCTTGAAGATAAGTATATCTCAGATTATTTTAGTGTGAGAAATAACAGTGACAAAGAATGAACAACTAATTAAAGGAAATTAGATTTGCATCTCTATTAGTAATATCATAAATACAGTGCATCCAGAAAGTATTCACAGCACATAACTTTTTCTACATTTTGTTATGTTACAGCCTTATTTCAAAATGGATTAAATTCATTTTTTCCTCAGAATTCTACACACAACACCCCATAATGACAGCATGAAAAACGTTTACTTGAGATTTTTGCAAATTTATTAAAAAATAAAAAAATTGAGAAAGCACATGTACATAAGTATTCACAGCCTTTGCCATGAAGCTCAAAATTGAGCTCAGGTGCATCCCGTTTCCCCTGATCATCCTTGAGATGTTTCTGCAGCTTAACTGGAGTCCACCTGTACTAAATTCAGTTGATTGGACATTTGGAAAGGTACACACCTGTCTATATAAGGTTCCACAGTTGACAGTTCATGTCAGGGCACAAACCAAGCATGAAGTCAAAGGAATTGTCTGTAGACCTCCGAAACAGGATTGTCTCGAGGCACAAATCTGGGGAAGGTTACAGAAAAATTTCTGTTGCTTTGAAGGTCCCAATGAGCACAGTGGCCTCCATCATCCGTAAGTGGAAAAAGTTTGAAACCACCAGGGGCCTCATGTATAACGCTGTGCGTAGAACTCGCACTATAACATGGCGTAAGCACAAAAGCAGAAATGTGCTTACGCACAGAAAAATCCAGATGCAGGAGACTGTGCGTACTCCAACTTCCACGTTCTTCTGCTACATAAATCCCGATCAGCGTGAAAAGTAAAGCTCATGCACGCGCTTTATGTAACGCCCCAACTCCTCCCAGAATTACGCCTCTTTGAATATGCAAATCAAAATAAATCTTCCTTAAGCCCAGCCTTCTGTGAAAGGCAATGGGAAAAGCATGGGGGAAAATCAGCGAATACCAAGTGGAGGCAAAGGCAAAACATACTATTTGCTCAAATAAACCGTGGTATAATCAACAAAAGGAAGTTGATCGAGTGACATAGCGTGTTGGAGAAACTTGAAAGCTCACGTTCACAAAAATCGCACAGTGCCGGAAATAAAAAAGAAGTCACATATCAAAGTCGCCGTGAAAAGCCGAGTTGTAGCCCACTGTCTGAGTGTCATATGTAAGCTTATTAGGGTACAGAGGAAAAAAAGGCACACAGTGGGGAAAAAGCACGAAATGTCAACTTCAATTTCAACATTTTGTGCTTTAATCATGTAGTTTATTTTGTCATTAAAGCAGAACATCATAAACTTCATCTTAAAATCGTTTAATTAATCAGTTTCTCAAATCACATCGTAATTAAAGTAGCACGTTAAATGCTTTGTTTTGTATTTGATCTTCTATGTGCCTATGTGTGTGAATCACTACTTGCTTCTTAAACCGTCTCTCTTCCTCCAACTGGACACAGAATCCATTACATTCGTGATATTACAGCTCTCTGAATAACTAAAATACTGAGATGTATACGTGATATAATTTTCATGATGATAGGAGTTAAAGCACGTTATTAAACATGTGTTTCACTTCGATGAAATAATTTATTGCAGCAGTACTCAGGGGCTCTCTAGGCTTGTGGTGGCACTGGGCAGAGGAAGAATCGGTGGCTCCTTTGCCCGCCAATGTCAGTAAGGTAGCTTATGCACGGTGGATGGCCACGTCCGTTGCAGACACTGCATAGCCGCCTCGTGCTCATTAAACAAGCATTTAACTTTTACCGAAATTTGTTGCTGCGTTTTTAGCTGTGTTGTGATTTTCTCTTTCTGTTTTGTATTCAATATATATTGGTGTAGCCGTCACTGCAGTCAGTGCTTTTCTTTCCCCAAGTAACCGATTGCCACACAATCAGCTCTGTAATAGAAGTTAGGCCATCTGTAAGCTTAGCGCCGATTCTTCAAAACGTTTAAGGAACATTGAAATATCTTCGTAGTACATGTTTAATTATTCTATCCTTAACGACACTCCCAGTAAAGAATATAGATTATTTAAATGAAGTTAAAGTTTTACCTGTATAATTTAATAAACATATTTTGCTGCATTTCACCTTAATGATATCGTCATCATATGTAAATACACGCTTTATAAAGTGGCTCAGGTTGAGCGATATTATAACTATAGTGCAAGATTACAGTGGGGTGATTGTACTTGTGAGTACAAACAGTTCTACAAGGTGCAATTGATTGAGTGCATTTAAAAGTTCTTGGGATGAAACGGTTTCTGAACCGCGAGGTCTGTACAGGAAAGGCTTTAAAACATTTTGCAGTGGCTGAGACAGCGTGTCCATGAAACTGTATACCGATAATTCTCTTTCCGATCAGCTGCTGCTGTGATTCACACTCAGATACAGTGATATAAATACTCCGAGTGGTGCAGTGAGAGTAATATGGAAAAAGATGATCCACTGTGGCAATTCCTAACGGGAGGAGCTGAAAGAAGAAGAAGAAATGAGAGTAACAACACTAAAGCAGTTATGGGATTTGGAATACTATGGCTGTTCCCTGGACCATTATATTGTTACAAGTTAATTACAATCAGATGCGTTACACTAATAAACAATATGCGGTTAGTTTCAGTGTATTTATAAAGCCGCGTCAGGAAAATAATGAGTAACCACACAGGAACAATACCATTGCTTTGACGCTGGGTGCCGCCAGTCTGCAAAACCGAGCGGAGAACTTGCGTACGACAAGGCATGAGGTACCGTGGAAAAGTGCGTGGCTTTACGCCAAGTGTTGGTTTTATACATCGCGATTTGAATGTGGCAAAGTTCTTGAGCAACATTTCTGTGCGTACGCACCGTTTATACATGAGGCCCCAGGACTCTTCCTAGAGCTGGCCGGCCACCTAAACTGAGCGATCAGGGGAGAAGGGCCTTAGTCAGGGAGGTGACCAAGAACCCGATGGTCATTCTGTCAGAGCTCCAGAGGTCCTCTGTGGAGAGGGGAGAACCTTCCAGAAGGACAACCATCTCTGCAGCAATCCACCAATCAGGCCTGTATGGTAGAGTGACCAGACGGAAGCCACTCCTTAGTAAAAGGCACATGGTAGCCTGCCTGGAGTTTGTCAAAATGCACCTGAAAGACTCCCAGACTATGAGAAACAAAATTCTCTGTTCTGATGAGACAAAGATTGAACTCTTTGGTGTGAATGCCAGGCGTCACATTTGGAGGAAACTAGGCACCGCTCATCACCAGGCCAATACCATCCATACAGTGAAGCATGGTGGTGGCAGCATCATGCTGTAGGGATGTTTTTCAGCGGCAGGAACTGGGAGACTAGTCAGGATAAAGGGAAAGATGACTGCAGCAATGTACAGAGACATCCTGGATGAAAACCTGAGCGCTCTTGAACTCAGACTGGGGCGACGGTTCATCTTTCAGCAGGACAATGACCCTAAGCATACAGCCAAGATATCAAAGGAGTGGCTTCAGGACAACTCTGTGAATGTCTTTGAGTTGCCCAGCCAGAGCCCAGATTTGAATCCAATTAGACATCTCTGGAGAGATCTTAAAATGGCTGTGCACCGACACTTCCCATCCAACCTGATGGAGCTTGAGAGGTGCTGCAAAGAGGAATTTGCGAAACTGGCCAAGGATAGGTGTGCCACGCTTGTGGCATCATATTCAAAAAGACTTGAGGCTGTAATTGCTGCCAAAGGTGCATCAACAAAGTATTGAGCAAAGGCTGTGAATACTTATGTACATGTGATTTCTCCATTTTTTTTATTTTTAATAAATTTGCAAAAACCTCAGGTAAACTTTTTTCACGTTGTCATTATGGGGTGTTGTGTGTAGAATTCTGAGGAAAAAATTAATTTAATCCATTTTGGTATAAGGCTGTAGCATAGCAAAATGTGGAAAAAGTAATGCACTGTGAATACTTTCCGGATGCACTGTAACTCTTCACCAAAAAGCTAAATCCAGCAAAATCTTGGAAATTATTTTCATACATTTTTTAGAAATACTGATTCTGCACTTTTACCATCCCCCGAATACTTGTCTTGGCAACTTTCTACTTGTTCTGGACAATTTAGAATGCCCTGCATGAAAAACAGCATATACTGTACAATACTAACTGGGACTGTTAGTCCAGCGCTTAAATCTGTGTATGGAAGCGTCATTGTATTGAAATGAATTCAACAGCGCCTAATTGCATTTCACAATACATACAACGTCACTAGTGATACACTTACTCAAGGGGGTCATTTCTTCATACACCCAACGTATTAGTGTATTAATACAACTGCAATTTTTTATTCCAGCAGATGCTGTACACAACTGACACTGTAACATAATAAAGGAAATTTAAAAGTGGAAAAAAATTGTCTAAAATGAAAAAAAGACTGGGGAGAGGAAGTACAAATTCCACTATTACACAGAGGGAAGTAGCTGATGGTATGACTGAGGGAATGTCAAACCTGGGTCTTTGCAGGCTAGCGTGCCACTCTTTTATAGCAACTAAAAGAATTCCATTCATTTACATGATCTATTATCTCTCTTATTTTGTTACATCAATAGGGGCAGATTACCAGAACCTCCTCAGCGTTACTGTATATTTTTACCCCAGAAAGAACTAGTTAAAACATACATATAGTATGTTTTCTTGTTGAAAAAAAATTGTAACACAAACATGTAAAGTATGTCTATTGTTAACTCCTGTACTGATGAAGATTTAGTACATGTCCTTCATGTGACATGTTTTGAAATAGTCAACAACAACTTACAGCCCAATGTTGCAATCGAGACAGCAGAAGAGTGTTTCTTTGCACACTTTTCTTATATTTTTTCTGTTACTTGAGCATGAGAGGGTTGAATGACAATGCAAGATCCACGCAATCGATGCACCTCGTGTTTTTGTAGGTTAACATGGCACAACGCTTACTGAAGAGTGCTTAGGGGGCTAACGTCTTTCTTCTTGAAAACAATAGCCTTTTGCCATGCACCTACTTGCACCACGGTGAACCTTCAAATGACCAAATTCACCAGGTATATCAAGGCGATTGTTTGTACAGTACCATATACATCACTTTTACTATCCATGTCAACACCTGTTGACCAATTCACATTGTCATCACTATTGGCTGATTCAACTAATGGTTCGGTTTCAGTTTGTTCTAAAACTGGTTTTACAGCTTCTTGTTTACATGGCATTGCATTTTGACTGAAGGCTTTGCCCCAGTTATGAATATTGATGAGTTAACTTAGAGAGTATCAAAACACACAGAAATATGAATCATTTTTTGCAGCATAACGTTATTTTATACACTAGCTGGCGGCAGAATACGGTCCTGAGAGGTATTTGGGCTTAACAATGTAAAGTAGACCATTATAGATCACCCCTAATCTGACTCTGGCTTAACCATATTTACATAAAATTCTGATCCTGTGAAACACTTGGGGGGAACACCAAAAAGATTAATGGACTTGAATGACATTAGTACTATGTACAGAGTTAATTTGTCAACTGCCTCAAATGTATGACATTTGTTATAGGATTCTGAATAGCACTGATAATTTTTGTGATGCACTATTTGTTGCAGTGAAAAATGCACTGCATTGTATTACTACGGTACATACATTGCTAAGTATATTCCAATGGAAGGCACACTGTAAATATTGACACTGAATACTACTAACATATTGTAACTGCCAGACAGACAGAAACTGGCTTGTATTGTATAGATTAACACTTTTTGCTGCATGTAATCTTCCATTGCATATACAAAGGGGTGGACCAGTGGTAGCGCTGCTGCCTCGCAGTAAGGAGACTTGGGTTTGTTTCCTGGGTCATCCCTGCATAGAGTCTGCATGTTCTCCCCGTGTCTACGTGGGTTTCCTCCCACAGTCTAAAGACATGCAGGTTAGGAGCATTGGCGATCCTAAATTGTTACTAGTGTGTGCTTGGTATGTGTGTCCTGCGGTGGACTGGCGCCCTACCTGGGATTTGTTCCTGCCTTGCACCCTGTGTTGGCTGGAATTGGCTCCAGCAGACCCCCCATGACCCTGTGTTAGGATATAGCAGGTTGGACAATGACTGACTGCATATGCTAAATGTTAAAAGAGGTTGGAATCACCCAAAAATGCCCATGCTTTTGATGATTTAAAAAAAAAAAAAAATTGCCATTACTCCACTGTCACAACAGTACACAATCTTAGCTAATCCTTAATCGATCACATAAGACAAAGCCAATAATTCCATTCAATTAATAAGGTAAACTGAATTTCCTTGAATTGCAAGGTACTAGCATTCCAAAAGCTCAATTTCGGAATGAAAAATAGCCAAAACAAAACAGCTTTCTCGTGAAACACATCAGTCTATTATGTAAAATGATGGTTATTGCATGCAATAGATTACCAAGAAAATAGATTTAAAAGATTTTATATGTCCACTATATCTTGAGAGAAGAGAGCAAACCGATCTAACCAGGATAGAAAAAGGAACGAAAAGGCCCAAATAAACAAAATGAAAAGTATAAAAAGAGTCCATACTTTGAAAAAGACACCTTCACAAGTTCTTAGTTGGCTGCTCAATAAACAGTATGCACCATGTACCCACGTCATCTGCAAATTTTGGAATAGCTCCAAACTCTAATATAATTTACAATTTAACATGTGTTTCTTTCACAGCAAAACACAATTTCCCATATTGTTATTATGCTTTTGGTACTTGCATAACAAAAGGCATTTTATAAAATCTTAAAAGATATACTAAACTCTTTTACTTTTGTGGTTTTAGAAACCTCAATGAACATTTTTTACTGAATTGTATAAAGAGAGCAATGGCAACCAGTAATATTGGTATAAATGCAGAAATTGACACAAAACGCTCACCAACAACTCAATACTATTTGATAACATTTTGGAGAAGGAATGTGACAAATAAAAATACAATTTCTAAGAAATATTATATGAAAATCAACTACTCTGGCAACATACGGTCAGTTTAATTTATTCTTATGTTTCATGTATATTAAACAGATGTATAAAAATTCAAAACTAAACATAAAAGTACTGTGGAGTATAAACTCAAGAAGGAAAAAGAGAGAGTCTTTATTTGTTGCAATTAATTGTTAAAAACAAAACATACAATCTTCTCTAAAACTGAAGAATTTTTTTTAGGTACAATTAAGTAAATATTAAAACAAAATATTTATCTACATGTAGTGTCATCTGCAAATTTACACGTAAAACAGTCTGAAAGCACCAAGATAAACAACCAAAACCTGGCAGCTGTTGTCTGAAAAGAAAGTCTAATTGCAAGGCAAGTCTAACAAAAGTTTTTTTTTTTTTTTTTTAAATATCAAGTGTTATGTTTTAATATACCAATTCTACATCCAAACATTTACAACCAAAACAATCCATAAGGAATTGTGATTTAAAAGTAGTAGTAGGTAGTAACATGCCAGTTGAGTACAGCAAATTAGATCAATAGAAAGTTTCACATGCAGTCATGTTACTGTATACCTAAAACTACAGATACGTTTAAATTCCTGTTTAAATGTATTGTAAAATTTTCTTGAATCTGTAAATGTAACTATCAGTTTACAAAACTTACAGAAATTGTTTTGAAATCCCCTTCCAGGAAGTTTCGAAATGGAGTCAGAAAATTAATCGCTGTACTCTGTATAAATTCTCTTTCCGCACTTCCAATTTGCTTCTGAGTTTCACCACATTTTGCAAGAGCATTTCCTTTATTTACACACATAAAAAATAAACAAAACAAAGCACAAACATATTTAACATATTGCCCATAAAAGAAAGGGACATCCATGTTATAGCAAAGATAAAATCTCTGTCAATAAAGGTGATATTCACATTATAACAAGCACATTGTAAATGAATAAAAAAAGGACAAAAACATAGAAATTAAAATATTGTTCTCTTTCCTTTATTAGTCAACCTAGCTCTTGATTAAGTTAATGGTAAAATAACACAACATACAGCATTTATAAATGGGAAAAAAATTAAAATAGTTTTCTCTGTGTTAACAGATTTATTTCTGTTTTGTAAAAAGTGACATGATGATACAGTGGTTAGTGCAGCCTGTTCATGGATATAACATACTAGATTCAAATGCTGTGCCCAGACATTCTGTGGGTGGATCTTGTACATTCTGTCAATGTCCCCATGGCTTCCGTTTTCCCTTCCGAGTAATCCAGAGATTATACATTGACTCCTGTGTGCGAGAACCTAAGTGTTTACATATGGGCACTGCAACGGAATAGCACTTTGTCCAAGGCTGTTTTCGTGCCTTGTGTCCAGTGCTACTGAGATGCCCCTTACAACCCTATGTTGAATTAAATTAGGCTTGAGAATAATAATACAATATGTATAACAATACCACAATCAAATATTTTTGTTTGCTTTTAGTTAATATTGACATTGTCTTTAGTCTATTCCTTAGTAGTTTAATAAAGTACACTTGCCGTTTTAAATTTTACTCACTGCCTTCATAAATCAGCATGAGACAGCTGGTTGACTGTTAGTTTAATATACTGAAAATGTCTTCAATTTCCAAATATGCTTACCACAGGCTGTGACACTGAGGAGGGGTTGGTGTTTTTGGAAAGGGGAGCAATAGTAAGACTATAGCATTCTGGTGATACTTGGGGCAAACCATGAAAAAGCCCTGAACAGAGCACCAGACCACTGGAAAAATCCAATGTACTATAGTCATTGAGAGAATGAGCATATATCCAAACTAAACAGTTTAGGCTTTGGGGTGTTATTTGAAATAAAACATTATACATTTACTATAATGAAATCAGTAGTTAAACAGGATTGTATAAAACATATTGGAAGAGTCTTCTAGCATACATGACCTACTTATTGGAAACCTATCAGGGAGTAAAGTACCTGCGGAGAAAGCGTATGTACTGTAAGCTTTACTATTTCTATTTGAAACGGCTCGGTTATTCCACATATGGTTCTTATCTTTGTTGACTGGTTCATGTATAGACTCCTAATTAGTTTCATGTTGTGCCAATCGACTCCTATGTCTCTTAATTTCAGAAGACATGTCTCACCTAACATGTACAGTTCTGTTTTGTTCCCAAAATGACGACATATTCAAAGCAAGATAAACAAGTTCTGCCATTTTTAGGATATCACCTTGGGAAAAAAAATATTTTCTTCTTACCAGTATCGTATATATTGAGCAAAAATACTAACAGATCTGTAAACTTTCATGCTGATTAAAGTGATGCCAGCTGTAAGACTGGTGATACATTTGATAAAACTAATAATACAAATCATGTAAAAAAATAAAAGCATTGCATAAACTTGTGAGAAATACTGTACTAAAAGTATAAATAAAGTCTGTGAAATATTCTGGTTATGAAACTTACCATAGGCAGTGCCAGGTCCAAAATCATTTGCAGAATCGATCATGTATTGTCCCAAAAGGTCATGGTTGTTCATTCGTGTTGGAGCCTTTTTTTCCAATTTTTCATACAGAAATTCTTCTATTCTTACATCTACAAGTATAAATAAGCATAGAACACACGATAAACAATCTGTATCACATATAAATGCTCCCCTTCCGCAAAAATATTTTATAAACACATTTGGGGAGTGTATTATCTCCCTAAAGGGCAAATGCACCAGTTTCTCCAGTTCTTTACAGCAGTGCAGGCCGGTGAGCTAATCCAAGAATACAGCAAAACTGAGTTTGGGTTGCTGAACAATATCAACATTTGTGCTCTCCAAGTAAGGTGTAAACAAGGCATTAAACAACTGAATGTCCTCTCATTTTAAAGGATATGCGTAAAGGGCAGATACTTATCAACTCTAGTGATAACTGACAAACTATAAAATGTATTTACTGCAAGTCATTCTTTGTTTAAAACTGCAGCATGCAGCAAATCAAACTTTCACAAATCATTTAAGAACTTATCTTGGGGTTCTTTGATACTGCTATAACTTGAACACTTACAGGCACAGCAACAAGCAAACTTCACATTAATACCATGACATCAAATGTTTAAGACAATCCATCGGCTCTAAATCATTTTCCTAACATAACTGCAAACAATGTTATGTTATGCTATGCCAAGAGGCTTCCCACTGCAACACTGTACTGTAATGAACAATGGGCTCCATTTCAGTTTTTCCTGCATTCTGTAGCCCATTACCTACTTACCTTCACATTTGACCATCATATTACAATGCAATTACAGGACATTTGTAATTCAACCAGGATTCGTTACGAAACAAAAAAATAAGGGATCAATGAACAAATTAATAAAGATAATCTTCTTATTTAGTTATCAGCCATAAGACAAGCCTTTTCGTCATCAGTTCCTCCATTGTACTCCATCTTCTGCTTTTTGTTACATTTTTTGGTACAAGTTACCATCCTTCAGGTAATATACCATGGCTTGCCTTGCACTGCTCAGTTTCTTTCCCTCCAGTACTATTTTCAACAATCTGTTTCCTTTTAGTACATGTCCCATCCTGCTTTCTTCTCAATGTTTCAAGCATACTCGTTTCTACACCAATCCTTTGCAGCACGTTTTCCATTAAGAGAATTTTTCTGTTTAACCAATCTTTTCCACCCTTCTACGTAGCCACATTTCACACACTTCCAGTCTATTTTTATCCCTTTTCCTCACTGTCCATGTGCCTGCTCTACACACTGCAACACTCCAGATTATTGTTTTTATTATTCTTTTCTTCAATGTTCTATTCATTCTATTTGTTAACAACTTTCTTTTTGCATTGAAGGCTGCTTTTCCCATTGCTATACATATTAATTCATTTTAACTTCACCCATCCCATGACAACATACAGCCCAAATATTTAAAGCTGCCCACTTCTTCGAAGATGTGCTCTACAATTAACAACATTACTGGTTTCGTTGTTCTTTCCTTTGGTACACACACCATTTTTGTTTTCTTTATAGTGATCTTCACCCTATACATCTTACAAGTGTAAATGTAATTTGTTCATTAGTTTCTGTAGTCCTTCGTTGCCTGATATCATTTTATCACCGGGAAATCTTACCAATGTAATCCCTCTTCATCCAACTCTCACCCCTGACTCACTGTTTGTCAGTGCTTCTTTAATTACTCTCTCAACACAAATGTTAAACAGGATTGGCAAGAGCGAGCAGCCCTGTCTTTTACTTCTTCCTATTTGACATGGCTCTGTTATTCCAAATATGGTTCTTATCTTTGCTGACTGGTTCATGTATAGATGTATAGGTTCCTAATTAGTCTTAAGTCATGCCAATGTACTCCTATGCCTCTCAATATTCCAGCAGTTTAACCCAGTTAATTTGGTCAAATGTTTCTTTCAGGTCTACAAAGACAGAGCGGTTGGGAGCATACACTGGTAAGTGTGTTGTTGCACCGTCCACAAAACAGACATATAATCTAGACCTCTTCACTCAGCATCCTCAGCACTCTAAAAGCATTTCTCATTCCCTAAACTTTCCTGAATCCAAATTAATCTTCTTCCATATTGCTTTCTGCCTTTGTTTCTAATCTTTTTGGAATCAACTTAAAAAAAACATTTGACACATGTGACAGTGAGTTTATGGTTCGATAGTTTTCACAATTTGTTGCATGTGTTTTTGGTATTGGTACCATTACCATTATATACCATTACCCTTGATGTAATCTGGGCATTCTCCTTATTCATAATTTTTCTTATGCAAACTTTTCAGTTCTTGTTTTCTTGTGTCACCAAAATTATTAATGATTTCTGCTGGTATGTTGTCTGTTTT
Organism: Polypterus senegalus; assembly: GCF_016835505.1. Lineage (NCBI taxonomy): Eukaryota > Metazoa > Chordata > Cladistia > Polypteriformes > Polypteridae > Polypterus > Polypterus senegalus. Next base: position 76,804,124 of record NC_053167.1, read on the forward strand.
ACCCTTTTCAGTTCTTTTATCCCATGTTTTATTTATTTCCTCAATTCTAATCCAATCTCATCTTTATTAACTTTTTCTACCTCTTACAGCTCCATCCCTACTTTTGTTGAATTATTAGCATCATACAATTCTTCTACAGATCTTTCCATCTTTCCTTCACTTTTTCTGGTTCAGTTTGTGGTTCTTGATTTTTACCATTTATTGTTATCCTTTTACATTATGTACTATTGCTAAAGGTTTTTCTGATGTCTCTTACTTTTGCACACATCAAATCACTTTTTCTCCCTGTTCCTCCAGGAATTCAAGTTCTTTGCACAGTTTATCTCACCATTTAGTTCTTACTTCATCAATGATTCTTCTCAGTTTTATTTTTTTTCTTGCTTATAAATTCCTCACTCCTTCATCTGTTCCTCAATTCTTCCACCTTCTTCTTTCATCCATCTTTTTCTAATCATATTTCTCATCGGTCCTCTCTGCTTAGGTGTCTTTTGTATCTTCTAGGTATTTATCCACTTCCAATATGAATTTCTCTAACATTTATCCTTTCAACTTTAATGTCCCATCTCAAGTTTATTATTTACTTTACATTTCTCTTAGATTTATTACAACTAGATTATGATGCATGTCTACATCTGCCCATACTAGAATACTAGCATTCTTTATAATATTTCTATAATGCTGGGTTACCAAAATGTAGCCAACAGGAAATCATCCTGCGTCTCATTGCACTTCCTAAGTATATCTCACCCCCTCCCCCCATGCATAAAACATGTATTGGCAAACAATTTTTTCCTCTATAGAAATCAACAAGCCTCTCTCCCCTTTAGTTTCTTCTTCCTAGTCCAAAAATCCCACATCATTTCCATCTCATCCCAATCTCCTATTATAATTCTATAAGCATTTCCCTTTTCGGGGTCCAAAATATAATCTACTTTGTAATATGCTTTCTCTACTCTTCATCTTCCAGCCCTCTGAGTGGCAAGTACACTTGTATAACAATGACGTCTACAGGTTCTCCTTTAAGTTTCAGCTCCAGTAGTCTATCCTCAAATTGCTATGATCCTAATGATGCTTCTAGCTGCTGTTCCCTGCAGCAGTATACTCAACTCTTCTCGGTGACTCTTCTCCTCCTGCATACATCAACCTGTAAACCTCAACCCAGAAATCTCAATTTCCTTGCCATCAAGTTTCACACAGGCCCAATAAGTTGGAGTTCCACTGCATTTCTAATATCCCTGCACTTTGTAATGTCCTCACATTCCAAGTTCCTGTTTTTATTCTCCTCAATTGGCAAGGTTTAGCTGATTTACAGCCTGAGCTACCTTTCCCACTCTCCTGCCAGATAAGATACCTTTGAATTGCATTTGGAAGGTCTCATTAACCTGTGGAAGGTCAGCTGTGTTTGTCAGTAGGGAGACTACTTTGCTGCAAGGCCCGTATGGGATAAGCAGAGGAACCGCCAGTGAGAAAGCAGACACTGGTGTTCTTTTTTTGTAAAGAGAGTATCCTGCCCGATTTTTAACCTTATTTTTAATGGGTTTATTTATTCTGATTTTAACCTCCACAGACACACATTTTTATGGATTTATTTATTGAACTGTTTTTAAGCACTGCACTTTTTGAACACTTTTTTTAATAAAAGCACTGATCTCTTTTACACCATTTCATTCTCCAAGTGTGGTTTGTCCTCATCTGCCAAGCTCATCTCGGTTACGATACTGACTGTGTCGGGTTCAAGAGGCTCCCATAACAGAAGAGACAGCCAGGAGCCGACCCACACTGTCACAGACACCTTATTCCATATTATACATTTATACTGTGAACCATCATGGATAAGAAAGCACATATGCAAGGTATAAGACATATGAATTCTGAATAGGTAAAATGGTTCACAGAAGCAGCAAAACACTTTTCTACAGCTTGAAATCACCAAAAACTCAATTGCCAAATGATACTATGAAGAATAAAGTGAAAGATGAATTCTACTTTAAAAGTAGCAGTGCTACTGTTCCTGTGTGGTTATCCTTTCTTCTCCCAACGCGGCTTTATAAATACACTGAAATTAACCGCATATTGTTTATTAGTTTAATGCATCTGATTGTAATTAACCAGTAACAATATAATGGTCCACGGAATGGGCACACTATCCTAAATACCATAGCTGCTTTAGTGTTGTTACTCTCACTGCACCTTCTTCTTTCAGCTGCTCCCGTTAGGGGTTGCCACAGCGGATTATCTTTTTCCATATTACACTCGCTGCACCACTCGGAGAAGCTGATTGGAAAGAGAATTAATCGGTATATAGCATCAAGCATACGCTGGCTCAGCCATGCTTCCTATTTGAACTGCTCTCATATGACAAACGCTTCAAACCTTTCCTGTACAGACCTCGCGGTTCAGAAACCGTTTCATCCCAAGAACTCTAAACGCACTAAATCAGTCCATCAACTGCTCCTTGTAGAACTGTCTGTACTTATGAGTACAATCACTTCACTGTAAACTTGCGATACAGTTATAAAATTGCACAACCTGAGCTACTTTATAAAGCGCGTATTTACATAGGATGACGATATCATTAAGATGAAATGCAGTAAAATATGTTTATTATACAGATAAAACTTTAACTTCATTTAAATAATCATAATCACATTGTTAATAATTAAAGGACACGGTGTTGCTATGCTAGCAAGGATCTGGCGCTCTGCTCACGGAGTTCACAACCTTGCACTGTTTGTTTCACTGGGACTGGCATGAAGGATAGAATAATTAAACATGTACTACAAAGATATTTCAATGTTCCTTGAAAGTTTTGAAGAATCTGCGTTATAAGCTTACAGATGGCTTAATGTCCATTACAGAGCTGATTATATGGCGATCGGTTACTTGGAGAAAGAAAAAGGAAGGACAGGAATTACAGGTTATTACATTTGAAAGAGACAGTACTGCAGGGGCAGCCTTAGGCATGTGTAAACTGTGCACCTGCACAGGGCTGCCAAATCCCAGGGGCCGCCATGCCAATATATATTAAATATAAAACAGAAAGAGAAAATAACGACACAGCTTAAAAAACCCAGCGGTAAGTTTCGGCAACAGTTAAACGCTTGTGTCATGAGCACAAGGCGGTTATGCAGTGTCCGCAACGGACGTGGCCATCCACCGTGCATAAGATACCATATTGACATTGGCGGGCAAAGGAGTCACCAATTCTTTCTCTGCCCAGGGCCATCACAAGCCTAGAGCCGCCCCGTGTACTGCTGCAATAAATTATTTCATCGAAGGTCTCGTACAATCACTACGCCACTGTGTTCCCATGTTTAATAACATGCTTTAACTCCTACCATCATGAAAAAGATATCATGTATACATCTCAGTATTTTAGTTATTCAGAGAGCTGTAATATCACGAATGTAATGGATTCTGTGTCCTGTCAGAAGTAGAGAAAGCCGGTTTAAGAAGCACGTAGTGATTCACAAACATAGAGCACATAGAAGAATACATACAAAACATGCTACTTTACTTATGATGTGATCTGAGAAACTAGTTAATGAAAAAATTTTAAGATGAAGTTTATGATGTTCTACTTTAATGACAAAATAAACTACATGATTAAAGTGGAAATTTCAAAATTGAAGTTGACATTTTGTGCTTTCCCCAACTGTGTGCCTTTTTTTTCTCTGTACCTTAATAAGCTTTCATATGACACTCAGATGGAGGGCTACAACTCACCTTTTCACAGCGACTTTGATAACTGACAACTTTTTTATTTCAGGCACTGTGTGACTTTGTTAACTTGAGCTTTCATGTTTCTCCGACACGCTATGTCACTTAATCAACTTCCTTTTGTTGTTTATACCACTGTTTAAAACAAACAAATAGTACATTTTTCCTTGCCTCCACTTGGTATTCGCTGAAATTCTTATATTTTCCCTCTTGCTTTTCCCCATTGTCTTTTCACAGAATGCGGAGCTTAAGGGCTATTTATATTGATTTGCATATTCAAAGAGGCATAATTCTGGGAGGAGATGGTGCGGGACAGCAGGCGTGTGCACGAGCGTTACTTTTCACGCTGACTGGGATTTATGTAGCGGAAGAACGTGGAAGTTGGCGAACGCACAGATTCCTGCAACTGGATTTTTCTGTGCGTAAGCACATTTTGGCTTTTTTGCTTACGTCATGTTATAGTGCCAATTCTACGCACGCCGTTATGCACGAGGCCCCAGGTCTTAGACAGAGATTCTCTGGGAGGTGTGAGGCAGTACTACCTACTGCCACCTTAAGTAATATCTGTATGTTTCAATTATGCCAATTTTAATTAAAACTTTTGTTATTGCAGATAAGCTATCTAAAACGATGTGCATTTTCTTTTTTTAACTTGGACTTAAATACTTATGTTAAGAGTAACATGAGCAAAAGGCCATGCATCGAAATATTGTAAATATGTAGCTTACATTAGTGCAGATTTCAATAACCCCTATAGCACAAACAATCTTAAACAAAAATAAAACAATTTAAAAACAAAAAACAATTAATGGATACAACATACAAAAAAAGTACTGTGTATTAAGCATACTTGTTCCCTAAAACAAAGGATTTAAAATGATCTTTCTCTTAATTTTTGTGTGATGAGCAAGTGCTCATGCAGGTAATTCACAGTTCACAACCAGAAGATAAAGAATGGAAAGTTTACCATCAACATTAAATTAACAGACTCAAGACACACTGTAGTATATGGTTTGCAATGACTAAGAACACTTCAGAACAAACACCATTTTATCTATGTTGTGGAAAAACATCAACTTATATACCCTCTCAGCTGCAATAACAGCAGTGTGTATAGCTCATGGGGTTACACAAGCTCAATGAAGGAGGAAAAAAATCTGGCAAACATCATAATCAGCAGGAAATACATACAGTCCGATAATTAGAACACAAAGCAAGCTAAAGATAACCATACTGCTTACTCAACAAAGGAAACTATTGGTCAAAAACATCATCTATCAAACAATCTTCTTTGTAAAATCATTTGCATCACACTAAGCAAAAATAAAGCCTGATAAAAAGACAGTTAAAAATGAAAAACACAGATAGCAAAATTTGTACTACACTATAAAAAGAAAGAAAAAAAATAGATATTGCAGTGGTTTTCTGACATCACTTCATTTGTAAAAAAGCTGTTGAAATGCTTTGAGGAAAATTTCTTGCAATTAAACGAAAATAAAACAGCAGTCATTATTTTTGGTCCTACCACATCTGCAGTTGAAATCGGCATGCATTTAGAACATTGGCAGCAATGATTCATAATGATGTCAGAAACCTAGGTATCATGTTTGAGTCATCACTAAGTTTTGAAAAACAAATCTCCATGGTAGTAAAGTCCAGTTTTTACCAACTGAGGCAAATTTCTAAGCTAAAAGCCCTTCTATATGCCTTTATTACATCTTGCCTAGATTACTGTAATTTCTTATATGCAAGTCTGCCAAAATCTGCTCTATCGCGCATTTAGCTGGTTCAGAACACGGCAGCTAGATTTTTGATTGGTTCAAGAAAACGAGATCACATCTCTCCCATTTTAGCCTCTATCCACTGGCTACCGGTGAGGTGTCGCATTGATTTTAAAATCTTGTTGTCCGTTTTTAAAGCCTTGCATGGTCTCGCTCCAAAATATATCTGTGACCTCCTTCACCTCTATGTGCCACTAAGAGCACTGAGGTCATCTGGACGACTGCTCCTTGTAGTGCCAAGATCTCGGCTGAAGTCTAGGGGAGACAGAGCTTTTTCAGTTGTTGCTCCTAGGCTTTGGAATGATTTACCACTGCACATTAGGTCTTTACCCTCAATCGAGGTTTTTAAAAGTCGTCTTAAGCCCTACTTGTTTTCTTCTGTCTTTCATGATGTATGATGGGATTGTGGTGGATGATACAATTAGTTGTTTTATTAATCTGCTTTTGCATGATTGCTTGTATTGTGTTTAATGCTTTTTTGTACACCACTTTGGCGCAACCTCTGTTGTTTTAAATGTGCCTTTATAAATAATCTAATCTTTTGAGTAAAAATAAAAGATTTATAATATTTCGTGCACATTTTTGTCAGCTGTTGATTATGTTAGGTGGCCTAACTGATTTGGAAATGAAAAACAAAAATCTAAATCACTCCACTTAAGATGATGCATTTACTAGTGCTTCTCAACAACTTTTGCTTGTGTTGCACGATGAGGCACAGTACCTTAATCAGTTGTAACAGGCCTGTTTTAAGCAACATAACAAGAGGCTACATGGTATATAAAAAAAAACACACTAGTAAAGGAAGAGAATATTTTCCCAACACCATTTACATCTGGATTATACCTTAGCATGATTCTCCAAAAAAATAGTAAAAGTGGGTGGATTTAATCCACCAACAGATGCAAGTCAGCCTAGGCATCTGAAGGAACAAAAACAAAAAAAAAAAAACAACACTCAAGGAACATATTAATCATGTCACTACAGTTAGGGCTGAGCACTTTATCAAATTTGTGTTTCAATTGGATACTTAAGAACAAAATACACCAATATTACAGTATTCAGCATTTCTTTACGACTTGTTCTGAACATTAAATAAAATTCAGTCTTCACAGCTCTTTCTAAGCATGTTGCTTTTGCCTTTTGTGAAAGAAAAAAAAAAAATAGATGGAGGATTAGAAGATGAGGAGTTTAACAAGGGTAGGGTTAGCTCTGCCGTTTATAAAGGGGTTGATATTCCCTGGGATGACAGTTCAAAAAGTACAGCATCTAAAAGATAAAACATATTACAAAGGCACAGTGCATTCATTTTGCATTAATATTTATAAATACATTGTCCTAGTGATCTTTGAATCTCTTAAGATTATTGGAGGAGGTCTAAGATAGGTTTATTTCATTAATTGATACTTATGTGATTTTTATCAGATCAAATTTTAATAGAGATAATGTTACTTCACCATCCATTGGAACAGAAAATCAAACTTTCAGATAGTTCAATTGGCTCGGTGTCCACCGAAATAAGAGGACCACCAAACCTCTCCGAATTTCAAGCGCCCTATTACAGACTCTTCCCTAGTGCCTGCTGTGTGAATTACCTATCTACACTGTAGAGATGTAAGAGTTCAAGAAGCTGTTAAGAACACCGAATGTAAAATACAAGTTGCCCAGATGCAAATACAGTACTTATGCTGCTAATTGCTAAAAAAAAAAAAAAACACACCTGCTTACATCACACAGACTGTTAGACAGGAATAAAGCATTTACATGCAAATACATACTTTGGAACCATCACAAAACAATATATATATATATATATAATATACACATGTACATGTATTATGAGCTTTAACTTGCATGATAATGAACTAAAAGCTTTAGCTTAATTACACTTGGGTGCTCCTTCTTTAATCCTGGTTACCAGTACTCCCTTGAGACTCCAGACTAACTCTGTGAATGTTAACATAAACTGGCATTTATTTTGTAAAGCAGTATTCCTAAAACATGAACATTTTGATAATGCACTCTATTGGGTGCTCATAATTGGCCATAACATCTCAGATGACAAGAAGTGCCAAAGTCAAAAGCAGGTGAAGGTTAAATTACTCAATTATATTCCCAGCCGGTTATCCTGACACTCCAGTCAATGGGAAGCAGAAAGTGCTTACAATGATCCATGCAGTCATTTTTCTGAAGCATGTCATGAGCACAAGCAAGAGCTATTACAGGAGGTTTCAAGCCATTTTAAAAGTAAACACAGCTTGGCTTAGACCTGGTGACCTATTATATAAACTGCAACAGATCCCCGATGCAATTAAATATAAATTGTCCTTTTTGGTCTTTAAAACAATTCAGACTAGATTTGCGTTGCACCTATTCTTTATTACAACTTCAAAAGGAGCTTAAAAAAGAAAGAACTCCCTTTTTAATTGCCTTCAATATTTAACAAGGGAAATGCACATCATCACTGCATACAAATCACAACAGTCAATTTACATCACACCAACATGCGATCAGGTTAGAGCAACAATCAAGAAAACTCAGTTTAAGACAGTTTTAAGAACAATCTTTGAATGAAACTTTATTGAAAAGTCTTTCAATAGGTTTTATTTCTTTCATGAACAGGAAAGTGCAGCAAGTACTGTAAATGTCTGCATTCTCCTATTATTTAGTTGAAGCTCAACAGCCCCTTCATTGGCGAGAGCAGGAAATTAATTGACTGTATTAGGGCAAACATATAATGCCAAGTGACCGGTGTTATTCTCAGATGATGTAGGCTTTTAGGCACAGTTTGTATTCACTGGGGCACATAGATTTATGTTTTCCGGATAATCTTATCCAATCATAAGATGAAGAGACACCACTTTCGTACAGACATTTACTTTTATTATTTACAGTGCTACGTAATCTTATTTTTATGAAAATAATTGGGACTTGGAGCCGTTCTTGGATTCAAAGAGCAAAGGATACAGCCAGCTATGGATGACACACAAGTTAATTCCCATGTACAATAAGATTTGGAATCTCAAAAAGTTATTAATAACATTTTTGAACAATTTTAACCTAGCCAAGTGTCACAAATAAAAAACAAACTACTACTACTAAACAGTGTCTTTTTGGGACTCACATAAACAAATCAAAACATTGGAAAATGCACTTCATTGTGTAACCCACAATTACAGTCAGATTATACCACTGTGCCGCAATGGAGGAAAATCAGAAAGCAGTAGGGAGAATAGGTGTGTTTGCTGTCCAAATGTTACACTTACAGGGACACCAGTGAAGGAGACAGAAATTGTGGTCATGACAAAGACTGACACAATCCGCATAAGCCACTGAGCCACTACTGTTCCTATGTGAATCAGTTACCCATTTCTAAATGGTAAGAGGACAGGGCTAATTGTATGGACCAGTCTGTCTCATTTATGAGAAAACTGAGATCAGGAAGAAATGGTCTCAAGAATCACACAAGATGCATTGTGGTTTGCTGACCAATATAATTCATATAGTAAATCCACGCCAACCTTAAAGTTTGCTGGTACCTTCACCTGTTGCAATTGAACACTTGTTCCAGTTTAAGTTATGACTGCAATGCCTTTTTATTCCTAGAACAGGTGACTTTTAAATACTTTTAAAAACCTTTAAATACAACACCAGGTCCATTTCCAGTGTCAGGAGCAGATCCATAAAGTCTGGCTATGAAAACTATAGCAGCTTTATGCAGTATATGTGTAATTAAATCAGTTGAAACAAAAATTATGCTTGCTTACTTGGATTTGGCTGCAGAAGCACTTCTGTCTGCTTCATTATTTTTTCCGTCCATATTTTGGTGTTTTCAGCTTTGGTTAAAAGGTTTTCCAGATTAGCATCCAATTCAGTCTTTTCAGCCTGACCAAGTTTTTCTTCTGTAAACTATGAGAAAAAATGAATAGAAAATTTAATATGTGGATACTTATGTAGACTAGTCTTTTAAAAATCAGCTTAATATTTTTGACAAAAGTTTGATGGATTGATGCGTAATAGTGCACAGTCAGTGAACATTAGCCGATTGTTTAAAATGACACAGAAAATGCAATTATGGAGACATACACTCAAAACACATTGTGCTCGGCAGAAGCATTTAGGCTAAATCCCACACTGATTGCCTGCGTCATTCCTACTCATTACATGACCGAACAACAATATTTATATTTTTATAGCATGTATTTATACAGACAATGTAGCTCAAAATGCTTTACAAGAAATCAAGGGAAAAAAACTTTACATAAAACAAATAAGAAAAGGAATTAATAAATGGCACACCCAAAAATAGTAAACAAGAAAAATTAAATACATACATACCACAGATCTACAAGATAGAGTTCTTACAGAACGCCCCCCTCCGCAAATCTAATGAGATGAAATCTCTCAGTATTACACCTCATTGTCAGTGCAAGTAACTTGGCAATAACATCCATGAATACACAGATGAAAAACAGTTGGAATTTGTTTGATGACATATGACTACGAACCAGGCCAAGAAAAGTCAATGTAAATAGTTCTGAATATATCCATCTAAGAAATGAAAAGTCACAAAAATCACCTGAAATACACATAATCTGAAAAAGAAGAATCTAAGTATAGTCTAAAGGAAGGCAATACAATTTAATACAATATTCTTGGTTCAGTTTTAACATAAGGTTACTTTTACTTTTTGCAACAGATCAAATGTCAGTGAAATACTTATCTTAATGCAGTCTCTCCAGGGTTTACCGTTCAATTTTTTTTTTGATGCTGCAAGGTCATTTGATGGAGAGCTGAAAATGCCCCGCTTACTTACTGCCAGAAAGAGTTAATATACGCGAGTTTAGTCTGGGCATAACAAATGCAAGTTTCTTCATCATTAACAACTTTGTGGATTCACTCAAATTATAGGAGACTGAAGAGAAAAACTGAAAGTGGGATCTACAAATCTTAAAAACTAGGCGAGGTCCACGTCTGTCATATGGGATGGTTTTAATGTATTCAAAAAGCTGATCTAAATGCATCGGACTTGAGGCTGTAAGAGGACAGTTATGATGTACAGAGACTGGGTTCAGCGTTTTTTTCAAGAGGCATTAATGACAGCCAGGAAATCATTCATGGACTCGTGTTGGAACACTGCGTCAAAGCACAATAATCCCTGTTCATAAAGGCCCCATTAGACAACCAGAAAAGAAAGAGGGGTTTGTCGATGTGTCCTCTTCAAACCGAACTTGTGCGTGAAATGAATACGTCACGTAGGCGACTTTCACGTTTGCCTGTACTTTTTGCTCGTTGAACTTAAAAATGTACAGTTCCTTAAATAATCAAATCATTCGTCTGTGATATGAAAAATATATATGAGACATAATAAGATTTCAGACCGTTTCACTTTGATGGATACAACTGAATTGTGGGCAAATGCTGCTCTAATTTGACTTTATCATATTGTCACACACAAGCACGATACTCGCAGGAACAATAAAAACAACGCCCTGGGGCCCGCTTCCTCTAAAATACGGTCAGCATTACAAGAATCGCGGGCCTTGATAAGAAACACCGAATTTTCTAGTACAACTTCAGACACTGTCACGAGACTACTGTCAGCGATAAAAGAACCTGCACCGATTTCAAAGGTGTTGAAACAACTTTTACAAAGTCCCAAGTAATGTACTGAATTATCCCATTTATTTACCTGCACTGCTCGGCTAAGGAAAGTACCGGCGTCGGCAGCAAACCTCTTGACATTGAAGTCCATGACGTTCATAATAAGAAATTAACTAAGCCGATCCATTAAGATAACACTGTGTTAATGGTTGTTTTTTTTTTTTCCCAGTTTTCTGTCCCCACGCTTTTCCGTTTAGAATCAGTGATCATACAGTACATCCGTAAATTCAACAACCCACAAAACTGTACGCATCTATTAAACTGTAACCACGACAGGAAAAGGAGGAACCATGGCTAACTAAAGCAAATTCTGGGAGCGGTCTAACGCGCCACCTTAATTACGAAGGCATAAGAGGAAATGACGTCATAGGGCTGCTCAAGACTTGTGCGTTTCACATAAACTCCGCACTCTCCAGATGTCTGCGCTTTTAAATTCTTACGTACACGTTTTCTGTTTACATTAAAAGAGAAAGCGAAAACGGTAGGGGTGACCTTTTTTTGTTCACTATTGCGGATGGATACAATAATTTAAGTCGGTGTCTACATATTGAAATGAAGACAATTTTATTCAGAAGTAATTGAAATTGCTCCAAATTTGCAAAAAAATTACACCGAACTAAACTGGACTTTCCTGTGGGTAAGCAAAAGGGGGGAGCGTATCCCATTAAGACTAAAAGTGAGACTCTTTAACGTAAATGTTGGAATAACGCAACCAGCCATATCATGAAACAACATAAATTCCAAAAACACAGTTTGGCCAATATATATGACATCTATACTGCTGTTTGAATTTACTTAATCCGTCACCAGGTCGCAAAGCTATCTGTGATAAATGTAATACAAAATAATTATATAATTAAAGCACAAATTGGCTTGAATGTGAAAGAAAATGGATGGAATTTTGTGAAGTTTACTATAGAATGTAGGAATGGACATAAACCCTGTAAGCTGCCATACCACATCCCTTCAGAATGAGTCGTCTGCCTGAAGCTAAACATGGTCTGACCTGGCCAGTACTTCGATGGGAGACAAATCTATAAAAGCTTACGTTGCTGCTGGAAGAGGTGTTGGATTAGTCATTCTGGGCACCTAATCATACCCTGTCTCTAATTGGCTAATTATCTCCCATTCCTTCACCACCTAATAGCTAATGTGTGGTGAGCATACTGGCACAAAGTAAATGCTGTTGCATCATCCAGGTGGATGCTGCACTTCAGTGGCAGCTGAAGTGGCTCCCCACCCACTATGTAAAAGGCTTTGGGCATTGAGAAAAGCACTATGTAAACAATTATTAATCATTGTAAAAAATATTAAATAATGCCAGTATTGGACATCCTGTATTACTGTCAAATTGACATAATCTGCCCATAATTATTTTAAATCACCCCTGCAGTTTTACTTTCTTTTTGTAGAAATAAATTTAGACTATTTGATTTTGGAGCAGTTACGATGCAATGTTTACTGTTACAGCTACTTGCTACATATGTTACTGTGATACTAAAATTTACAAAATAATTGTTCCCTATATTGGAGCCAGAATATTCATTGACCTGCACTGCCAAAGGTTACAGTAAAACTAGATTAAAGAAAGGGGATTTCCAGAAGTGTACAGAGAGAGAGTTTGGGGATATTCAGCAAAGGCCCAAGGCTCCTTTAGCATTGATAGTGACCTCTGCCGGATAAAAATCATTGTAAGAGTGGAGAAGTCCATGAAAAGAAATACAATATATAAGACACAAATGGAACAGAAAAAATAGATGATACGCATTTATACACATCAGTCTAGAAAGAAAATACTGGAGGACAACCTCAAAATTTATTAAATAAGGTGCCAGGGACTGGTAAAATACACAAGTGACAGATCAATGACAAAATGCATAGCATTAAGTTAATGAGTTAGGTGGTACAGGCAATGAATAAAGATAAAATGAGTATGCTGAAAGTAAAGGTCTAGTAGATGTCTTATGAAGACTTCCAAATAGGGATGCAACTAAAGTTTGAAGATAAAAAGCAGAGAAAGTTAGATGGGGGTAGGAAGGAAGGGCAGAAGATATTGGGACACAGTTTGCTTTAAGGACCAACTTAATTTGAAAATAAAAAAGGAGGAACAGAAAACCTGGACCTCAGCAATTGAAACGTTCTAAGTCCAGATTCATCATTAATTTGTCTTAATGCCTCAACCAGCCCATGGCTGATGTTGTACAGTGTGTGCATTGTTTTATTATTTATGGCTTTATTATCATTAGTCTTTGAGTGTAAATTTTGTTTTGGGGGGTTTCTTGTGTAAATAATTCAGGTCGAACATTTATTTTCAGAAAACTCCGGTTGAGAAATATTTTCACTTTTTTTACTAGGCCAGATGACCAGAAGTACATGTTGATGCTTCTACATGTTGGTGTAAAGACTGCCATGTAAACGTCCTGGTCATCCAAGTTTGCGGTTGAAAAACAAAAAAAATGCTTTTTGTTAGTGTGAGCTTACTTGGCTAGTTTCTTTATTATAAACCATTTGCTTCAAACATTACAATTTTTGTTTACCTGATTTGGGTTTGGTGAAAAATAGGATGGATCTATGCCTCTTTTCCGAACTTACTCTCAAACACCTGTGTCTCATTCAGGCATAAGAGCTGTAAAAGAGATGTGCTTTCCACCATTATAAAGGACACGATTCTGGAAGATTTTCTGCAAAATCTGGAGAGCATATAAGACTAACAACTTAAAGTAGAGGAACTGGACTTTAATTTCAAGGAAGTGAAAGAAATTGCAGAAAGAAATCTAAAATAGGAGAGAATAGGTTGGATTCAATAGGGAACAAGTAGTGTAGGCTTATGTGAGGATTTAACAAGTTCCATACTGATTTAAGGGTAAAAGCCCAAAGATAAATCTTTAGATACCAGTAATAGTACACTGCATGAATACATTTGACTGGAGCATCATAGTTTTCATACTGTTTCTCTGTACATTTAGCATTCATTTGCTCAGAGGTTGATGCACTTGCTGCTTCCTGAGCAGCTCTTCTTTTCTCCACCCTAGCACCCTGCTTCTTCTCTTCTTTTGTCAGCCTCTTTTTACGTTAAAACTGATTAAGTCAGTGTTTGTGTTGCAATTACTTAGTGTGTTTTCCTTAATTTTTCACTTAAGCTGGCATTTAAGTCTTCAATCTGCCTCAAGAATGATTTAAGATATGAAGAGGTAGGGGAAGTGACGGCGAAGATGGTACGGATGAGAACGGAGCCTGTACGCATGCACCGCACAGCCGCCCTGCTGGCCACTGCCGATAGTTGATTCTAAAATAAAATAAAAATAAAAAGAGTAATAACCTTGGAGGTCAATCATAACCCCAAAATTGGAGAGTAGACATCACTTTGTATATATGTACCAAATTTCAGGTCAATAGTTCAAACAGTTTGCAAGCTACAAGTGATTTAAAGTCCTGGGGCCTCATGTATAACGCCGTGCGTAGAACTCACACTATAATATGGAGCAAGCACAGAAAAATCCAGATGCAGAAATATGTGCATACGCAAACTTCCATGTTCTTCCGCTACATAAATCCCGATCAGTGTGAAAAGTAACGCTCGTGCATGCACCTGCTGTCCTGCCCCAACTCCTCCCAGAATTACACCTCTTTGAATATGCAAATCAATATAAATAGCCCTTAAGTTCAGCATTCTGTGAAAAGACAATGGGAAAAGCATGGGGGAAAATATAAGAATTTCAGCGAATACCAAGTGGAGGCAAAGGAAAAACGTACTATTTGTTGGTTTAAGTAGTGGTATAATCAACAAAAGGAAGTTGATCGAGTGACAGAGTGTCGGAGAAACTCGAAAGCTCAACTTCACAAAGTCGCACAGTGCCTGAAATAAAAAAGAAGTTGTCACATATCAAAGTCGCCGTGAAAAGTCGAGTCGTAGCCCACTGTCTGAGTGTCATATAAAAGCTTATTAGGGTACAGAGAAAAAAAAATAATCACACAGGGGGAAAAAGCATGAAATGTCAACTTTAATCTCGAAATTTCCACTTAAATCACGTAGTTTATTTTGTCATTCAAGTAGAACATCATAACCTTCATCCTAAAATTGTTTCATTTTCTAGTTTCTCAAATCCCATCGTAACTAAAGTAGCACGTTAAATGCTTTGTTTTGTATTTGATCTTCTATGTGCTCTGTGTGTATGAATCACGCTTCCGCGCTTTCTCTTTCTCCGACAGGACACAGAATCCATTACATTCGTAATATTACAGCTCTCTGAATAATTAAAATACTGAGATGCATACGTGATATCTTTTTCATGATGATAGGAATGAAAGCATGTTATTAAACATGGGAACACGGTGGCGCAGTGATTGTGCACGACCTTCGATGAAATTATTGCAGCAGTACTGTCTCTTTCAAATGTACTAACCTCCAATTCCTGTCCTTACTTTTCTTTCTCCAAATACCCAATTGCCACACAATCAGCTCTGTAATAGATGTTAAACCATCTGTAAGCTTACAACGACGATTCTTCAAAACTTTTAAGGAACATTGAAATATCTTCATAGTATGTGTTTAATTATTCTGTCCATCTATCCTTCCAGTGTCGCGCCAGCCCAGCAAGAATACAGCACGAGGTAGGATCAATCTGTGAACTAGCTTTCGCTGCAGCACTGTGTCCTCACATGTTTAATTATTAACAATACAGATTATTTAAATGAAGTTTTATCTGTATAATATAATCAACATATTTTGCTGCATTTCATCTTAAAAATGATATCGTCATGATATGTAAATACGCGCTTTATAAAGTGGCGCAGGTTGTGCAATATTATAACTGTAGTCAAAGTTTACAGTGAGGTGATTGTACTTATAAGTGCAAACAGTTCTACAAGGAGCACTTGATGGACTGATTAACTTTGTTTAAAGTTCTTGGGGTGAAACTGTTTCTGAACCGCAAAGTCCGTATGGGAAAGTCTCTCAAGCGTTTTGCCATGGCTGAGGCAGCGTGTGTTTGATGCTGTATCCTGATAATTCTCTTTCCGATCAGCTACTTCTGTGATTCCCCACTCAGATACAGTGATATAAATACTCCTAGTGGCGCAATGAGAGTAATATGGAAAAAGATGATCCGCTGTGGCAACCCTTAACAGGAGCAACTGAAAGAAGAAAAAGAAGGTGCAGTGACGGTAACAATGTTAAAGCAGTTATGGTATTTGGAATACTATGGCTATTCCCTGGATCATTATATTGTTACAGGTTAATTACAATCAGATGCATTACACTAATAAACAATATGCGGTTAATTTCAGTGTATTTATAAAGCCGCTTCCGGAATGTGGATCTAAGAAAGAAAGGGTAACCACACAGGAACAGTAGCACTGCTTTGACGCTGGCTGCTGCCAGTCTGCAAAACCGAGCGCAGAACTTGCGTACGACAGGGTATATGGTACCATGGAATTGTGTGTAGCTTTACGCCAGGTTTAGGTTTTATACAGCGCAATTTGAACATGGAAACATTAGTACGCAAAATTTCTGTGCATATGCACCATTTATACATGAGGCCCCTGGACAGACAAACAGACAGCCACAGTAGTGTATTATATAAGAAGATGGTACAGACGTCCCCCTTTAGACTTATCATGAATCAAAGTGCAGTGCTTAATGAAATTTCTAACTCCTGACCAAAATTTTATAGGGGGAGAGAAAGGTCAAAACTAGTATACTGTTCGTTTTGAAAATATATAATGGAAAGAGAGAGTAAGGAGCACTTTTTGACACAACGAAAGATACAACAGAAATTAAATAAACCAATGCCCTACAGTGACACAGAAATGTTGATGCATAAATATTTCAATGAGTTAGCCAAAGGAGCATATGGTGAAAAAATGATATGAAGAGATTTTATAATAAGAGCCAAGTTTGTTAGTGCCATGTTTCACCCCTCTCCCCTTCAATAGGTTCAGTCAAATCAAGACTGTAAAAGCAATACTGTGGCAAGTGGTTCAACTGAGATATTAAAAGGTTATGGTGACAATGAACAGCAGGGTCTGGTACCTTCTTAAATCTGAAAGGGTTCAGATATTCTTTAGTTGGTGAACATAAATTGCATGAAGGAGGAGTATGTCTGGATTAAACTGGTATAGCCTTATTTACATGAAGAGCTATCAGAGCTGCTGGATGGAACAGAGTGGTTGCAATATCTATAATATGTGGAAGACAACACATGTTAACTGCTACCTGGCGGGAGTAGGTTATACCAGTTTGATCTGAGTGTATTAATTAATGAGTAACCCTCTGCATACAGTATGCTGATAGCTTTGCTAACACATTTGCTTCAGAATTCACCAGTAAAATTGGATAGTAATTACAGTAGTCAGGTGGCTTTTTGCCCTGTTTTAAGATGAGAGTAATCAATGCAGAGTTAATTGAGTGGTTCAAATTATAGAAGGAAATAGCAGAGTTTAGCATCTGCATGTAAGGGGGTGATAGCTGATTCCAAAAGACAGTGAGGACCTCAGGAGGCAAACCGTAACTTCATGGTGATTTTCCAGAACACATAGTGTCTAGAACCTCCTTAAGTTCTGGTGATGTAATTGGGCCATCATCCACTGAATGCCTTGGAAGGGATAAGTTATCTAAAAAACAATTGTTTGTGACTTACAGCATTCAGTAAACAATAGGGAATAAAATTCCAGAAAATGAGGTTCCTGGATTTATTTTTATTCAATAAAATACTTTCACAAGCCTCAGAGTTACTTAAACTTGACATCAGTATTATCAAATCATATCTCTTTTGTCTATTTCTATACATATTTCAATCAATGACAGAAGTGTGGGCCTCGTATTGCCTGTGTAGAATAAATTATGCTATTACTGGAGCTGAGATTAATGCTCTCTTAATGCTGAATGCACTCTCTATAAAGATTAAGCAATATTACATAACTGATGAGTTTTCACTGCAAAATAGGCAGTTTGGGGAAATCTATATATATAATTCACTAAGGGCACGCAAGACAGCGAGCGCAGGCAAGAAAGAGAGCCACGCCCACCAACTCACAGAGCCCCACCCGTCAACTCTAAGACCATGGGATATGCTCGACAGAGCCCCGCCCACCAACTCTAACCCTCCCCCTGCTTCATGGGATACACACGACAGAGCCCCGCCCGCCAACTCTCACCTTCCTCCTGCGTTCACCCTCGCTCTTGAGGCATGCACACTGCTTGCTCATGTGCCCGCCCCCAACACGCCACCAAACACATCCTCACTCGCTTTGGTCTGTGCTACAGTCCACATGCAGCTGTGAGCCATGTTGACTGTTCACGTTGATAATGATGCGGCATATGCTACACCATGGGTTGGCTAGTTGGAAATATTTGATTTAAATCCAAATTCTTATTTGTGAATTTTGGTATCTGGTAAATACAATAGGAATTAACAAACAACTGGTCAGATGAAGGCTAAATGTTCAAAGCACAAAAGAACATGAAGATTAATCAAGAAACAACAAACAGCTTAATAACTGAGTGTAGAATACATGCAAGGAGCCTATGTAAATATCACAAATCAGGGTGAACAGTCTCAAGTAATTGTTAAATTGCTATAGTTGACACAAAACAGAAAGTCAAGGACAGCATCACAAAGGGTTAAAAGTATGTCTGCTAGTACAGTATGGCTCAACCATTTACATTAAAAACTATATATATATATTATTGCATGGGAGTAAGTCAGGCCCTTCCATGTGGTAATATGGAGGTAACGACACAAATGCCAGTGTTATATACAAAGTAAACTATCTCTCTATTATAATAAAAAAATCCTGGGGTGAGACATGACTTTTTCAGAGATACTTTCATGTCCTGCGAGACAAGACTTTGTGCCAAGAGATTTAACCATGTCCGGGGCATGAAATAAAAGACAAAGAGTAGATGACAAAGTAGAACGTCGTAAAGAATTCAAAAACATTGTCGCGATACGCATGCAGAGCAGGTTAGAGATAATGAAAGTACTGAAAATCGAAAGTCTCAAAAAAATTATAGCAAAGATTGCATTAGTGCAAACAAACAGAAATCATTACTCTGTGAATTAACAGAACAGCGAAGAGAGAGCAAATATATTTTTTGGATTTAAACTTTATGTCAGGAGACTTGTAGACCGTCTAATTTGTGTAGCTATCAGGGAAAAGTAGTGTTTCTTCCCAATGAAGAGGCGTATCCGCAAGAATTTAAAGATTTATTGTTTGCTGAAAGTGAAATCCACATACACAAGCGGCAGAGACGTGAAGTGGCTGGCGTGTAGCGCAGGCCGGGGGGATTGGCGAGCGAAACAAGCAGGGAGCGAAGCCCCTTAGTATGCCATATTTGTAAGAATATTGAACTACAGATCTTTTACAATATACAGTACAGTGATATGAAACTAATCTTGACCCTTGACTACTGTCTCTTTGTGAAATCACAGTTAAAAAGCCAATGGGTATGTGAATAAAAGATATTATTTAGCCTACTGACAACTATCATGAAAAAAGGACAATATGTTAGAGAGCTAAGAAAGAATATTTTAGGAGTAGGGAGAAAGTGATCATACGGCTGAAAGTATTCTTCTCAAAGATTATAGCCAGAGAATGTATGTGATAGTGATGGAGTCAATAGCAAATTAGGTTGCCAGTAAAGATAGTGGGTGAAGAAAGCATGAAAGCAGGTTTTATGTTATAGTTTAAAGAACTGGCAGTGAATACATGAAGATGAAGCCAAAAACACCACAAAACAGAGAAACATGTCAAATAAAAAAGGAAGACCTGTTAATAAAACTCTCCTGCAGGTGTACTCGTTATAAATACCTAGTTATATAAATGTATGCTGTGCATCCATCATAAGCCTATTAAGATTCCCTGTTTAGGTATCTAATTGTTTAAATGGAGTAGGAAATTAATCTAAGTCACAAGACAGAAATTAGTTGTTAACCAGAAAGTCACTATAACAATTGATAAAGCCAATATGCCAACTCAGAATCAAAAACGATTGCCTAGTTTTTAGTAACAGATTTCAGTAAAGTAACACAAAGTTTTTTGTTTTATTCTCTATCTCAGATTGTAATGGATCTGTGGTATTACCTTATAAAGTTGTGCAACTTCCAGGACTCCTAGCAACTAGGATTTCTGTTTTAGTAATTATACTCTCAAAATGGTAGCACCCATACAAATAATGAGAAATGAAACTGTGCACAAGCTTCAGATTATTACTTTGCAATAAACAAAAAATACAAATCCTTCTGTGGCTCTGCGATTTTGCTTCACTTTGCCCTGTACGTTTTTTCTCTTACCTTAAAACTGCTGTAAAAAGGGACAGATTTTAAGACAATCTAGTGGCATTATGAATTCTCTATGCTGTAAGGTGAGCAAGAAGAATGGTGCTGATGTCAGTAAACACTTTTCATAGATAGAGTACAAACCGAAGTTGTCATGGTTAGAAGCTACATCAAGGACTGATGTAGGTGGATAAGTGGGTTTAGAAAATGGATGGATGGCTGTCTGCTGTCCAGCAGATTCCCCAGAACCTGAACATCATATTAGTAATGATAGTGGTAGTGAGCCAGGAAACATTGAAGATGCAGGGGAGCATGTTGTGTGTTAGTTGTCTAGTTGGAAGGTTCTGTTCAATGCTGTTCCAAAATTAATTTTTGAATAATATCTTAAGTTCTTGTTTACACTATAAGTTTGTGAATGTTTACATTGTGGTTGTACTTTTGAACAATGTTATCAGTTTTTCTTACACTGCAAGTTTGTAACTTTTAATATTTTGATCATACTTTGGAATTAATACATATTTTTTTGTTTGGCGTAGAAGATTATATAGAGGACATTTCAGGAAATTGTGTTTTTTTTGTGTTTGAAGATACTGCTTAGTTTACATTGTTATTGGGTGCTATTAGTTACAAATAGCTGGGAGAAATTAAAATTGCTTACAAAAATAAAGTTGGGGTCTCAGGAGAATAAAAAAAAATTAATTCTTGTGACTTGATTAGAAAAAAATGCTAATATTAGCCCATACTCTGTAATTACATACAGATTAAAAATATTAAATGCTTCTTAAATATTTTAATGATGCTTGCATTGTTACATGTGTGGTTTATTTTGTGAATCTTACATTTTTATATTTTCCTCAGTGAAACTTTTTACTGTCTATAGCATTGTCCCATTGCTTATTTTAAGGCACAATGTTTCAAAAAATATTTTATGAAAATGGTTGGGCGTAAAATATCTACAGTATTTTTATATTAATTTCTCAACAGTTTTTAAACAATGGAAGAAATATTTGTGTATAGTCTTGACAAATTGAAGAACCTCTTTATAACTTACTACTTAAGGGTGGATATGAGATAATGAACATTGTTTCTTCTGGGTCAGCGTTAATTATTCAGGCCATAGTGATTTAAAGTACAGGTAAGAAATAAATATTAAATCTTTTAATAATAAACCTATACAGTATGTGACAGGTGTCTGGTCACACTTACAGGTAATCTAACTTAGACACCATTTAAATATCCGACTACGCCACCCAGTTTTATCAAGAGACTGGGAACTCCTGAAATTTAACAATAATAGCACACAGTGTTCTTTAAATTGGGCGGTAAGTAACCACACAATGAAAGACACAACAGTAATATCAGGAAAAGCAACAGTAACTTCTATTACACCAGACAATAATAAGTACATTAAAAAGATAAATGAACATAAACCAAATCTAACAGTATCATGAAGAAAATTTCTTTTTTTAGAAAGGAAAGCACACAGTCCACACTCTAAAAGTCCATTAAAAACAGAATTGGATGATATAACCTGTAGTGGTGCAAAGTCCAGTTTGTTCTCAGTGTTACCCAACACTTAATTGTTCAACTGTCTACGGATGCACTCTGTTCACTGGACACTCGTTTCCCAAGAGAATCGTGGAATCCCTGTTGGCGTCTCTTTGCTGTTCCTTTTTTCCTCGCTGGGCTCCTTGTGTTGCTGTGACCTAAGGCACGCCTTATTTCTTGTCTGCCAGCTTTGCTCGGTCCTTTCATGCGGCTTCCCTCTCTCGCTGGACCCACAACCGGCGTCTCCTTGTAGAGCTGTCTCTTCCTCCCTGGGAGTGTTGCCGTCCTTGTGCCTCACGTCGTGCCAGCCACGTACCCTTGTCAGCCTGCGAGCCTCTGTGCTCTGTCCGAGTGTCTTGGCAGTGCTCTCAGTGGACTGTCCCTCTCTCTTGCCTTCTCCTGGCCAGAGCTTAAATCTCCTTCAGTCCCTGCCATTATCAGTTCTGGACAATCAGATTAAACAATGGTACATCTGCATTTCCCAAACAATCCTGACACAATCAGTAACTGGATTATCCAGTCTCCTCCAAGGAAGCAGCAGCTCTGTTATCACACGTGGTATTGTTTGTAAATCTCAACAAGCCATAAACTTCAAAATGGCAACTCTTTTGCAAGACAGCAAATACTTACATCCTGCAGACAGCCATGACACAATCAGTAACTGGATTATGCAGGAAATTGAAAAACAAGGTCCCCTTCTGACACAGTTCAGCTCACGGTATCTGATCTCTTTATTCGATCATGTTGCAAGTGATATTTTTTCAGAACAGTCCAGGAAGTATAAAACCTATATGTTTTATATGCTATGGTCAAGATTAATGTTCCTTGCACCCTTTTAGATGATAGTCTTTTAAAAATATTTGCTGCTTGGATAGTTTCTCTCTTATATTGATTTTATTTATTTTTTTAAATTGTTGAACTGAAGTCCCATTTGTTTTACTGGACAATCTTTTACTAAACTACAGGCATTGTCATCCTGTTTTTTTCCCCAAGTTTTGAAACAGCCAACAGATTTTTCTTATAGCATCAGTTACTTTCAATCCTTAGCTTGTTTCTCTCTTTATAGCTTTTCCATGTTCTCGTGTTTCTTTCCATTTTATACACACTTAAAGCAACTGTCTGTAGTTTTCTAATTTGATTGTGTCCATGCTTGGCTTTTCTTGGTGACTATTTCCACAGTACCTGACCAGTCATTGTTATCTGTCAATTAATAAGGCATTGTGCTTTGTTGCATTTTCTGCTCCCTTCTGGAGACAAGAATCTCGAGTGTCCTAGTCTGGTAATTAATGACATGTTGCTTTCTATTGTTAAACTTGATATTCCCTATGACATCCTGGTGCTAAAAAGTCCATTGCTTAGTCACAGTCTTTTTGTTATTTTTGTAGCTGACTAATTAACAAATTACGTTTCCAGTGATCTCCCTAAACATCCAGGCTATTTTGTGGAGGAGTTAAAAATGAAAATGGTTGCTTTTCTATATGGAACATTATTGTTATTTTTATTATGTATTTGGAAAAATAATTACTAAAAACACTGCAAATCTGGCATCAGCATCCACTGAAATAATTACTATAAAAATAATCAGCATTGTGAAACCATGCACAACATCCATCCATCTGTGTGAAAGTGAGAGAAATGACAGATAATTAAATGTTTCCAGTATAGCATGAATGTCATATATTTAAAGAAAAATAGCAGTATCTGCTCTTCAATTTGACTTTTATTAGTCTCAAGGAGTTTACATAGATAAAAACTTCTGTTGAATGTGTTCTACTGCCTCAAGCCGGAGAATAGCTAAATAGCTGGAAAAGTGGCATTTGAACTTCTGATGGTCATGCATATTCCATATTACCATATTTAAAGAAATATGGCTAAGCTGGTGAAGATTGTCCCCCTGTTCTTTATTAAGTTGCAATTCAATAATATCTGGTTATGACCGTAGATGCTTTAGCATAACAGTGTATGATTGAATATGCAGCTTTATATTTTTGTGAAAGTAATGTCCAAATATCAGTTTTTTATATTAGTTTTTTAACGAACTATAATACAAAAATTTGAAATGGAAAAGAACACTCCAATGCAAATGTAATACCCACCTTTTAATGGGAAAACCAGATTGTAAAAAAACAAAGTTTGCCTACCTTATTATTTTACAGAATCACCACAAAGATAATTTGGTCAGTATAATCAAATTGTTTTGCTTTTTTTAAGAATACTGTAACGGATATTAAATTAAATGTAATAGTGAAAAACAAAAAAGATCTATTTTGTTTTGCGTCACAGTTCGCTTACTTTTGATACCTAGAAGTTAAATAATTTATTTTGTTTACTGTTAGTAGAATTGCATTAACAAAGTTCTTTCTCAAGATAATTTAAAAATTTTGAGATACAAGTGAGAAATTCCAGGGCCAAATTAAAGCCTGCTAAGTAGACGACATTCCAAAGACCATGCTGTCAGGAAAACCATTCAAAACCCATTGTATATAAAGTAACACACCATGTTTTGGAGACTGTCACTTGCTTTATTTGTAATTTGATTTGAATATCCGACTTTTAAACCCTTATACTCTGGTTGAGTCAATTGCAGAGTATTTTCATTAACATCAGAATCTATTAATTACAAATGTTATTGATTAAATAAAATTATTCACATCACTTACAGTAAACATCTCTACAAAAACTAATATATTTGTCCTCAGATTACGTGGGTATTGCTATTGAAACCATCATGCCTTCCTCATCCATAATATTTTTAAGTAAAATGATCACAATTAAATTATTATTAATTGAAAACTAGACCTAGATACTAGACACATTACATTCTCTAGAACCTGGCAAATTTCAAAATATATGATTCTGTATATTGTCTCCCAGTAAGAAATAATTGATTTCTAAATTCTGTAATGGGTTGGCTAAATGACATTTGTAGTAAATGTACAATGGATTCACTAGTATAAATCATTAATGATTATTTTCTGGTGTTTTTAGAATTACTACTTGTACTGTATAATATTCTACATATAAACTGATAGAAAGAGACAAATATACCATTATATATGGTATGTCTTTTTAGACAACAGTTAGTGCTATTCTGTTTCAAATGCAAGAGTAAATTTTTGTCAGTAAATAATTACAGATAACCCTAACATGCACAGACCCACTTACTGTAAATCAGTCATTCGGGATGTGGAGGGGATTGAGAACCTATTCCACCAGCACTGAATGCTGCTCCTGGACAGGGTGCCAGCCCACCGCAGGTACACTCACTCTCACCCACATTCATTCACACCAAATGACTCTTAGTGTTGCCAGTTTGCTTATTCTGAATATTTTTAGGTGCTTTGGAAAACCTGGATGGTCTGGAGGAAAACCAACACAGATTTGGGGAGATCATGCAAAGTCCATACAGACCATGATTCAACTAGGATTCAATCTCAGTATCTTGCTGGCATGAGACAACGTCTATAATTAATGCATTATCAATTTAGTATTTAGTAATTTAAAATCACTTTTTTTACATATTTATTGCATCTTTGAGATGTTATCTTTGCATGTTTCACAGTTCTGTTACCATCAATAAGCAGATATATGGAAATATAATAAACAGAAATAATCTCAAGTTTTGTGAAGTTCATATATTCTTACTGATAACAGATTTGTTTCCTTTAAAACATGACATCAAAATTTAAATGCATTTTTTGTTGTTATAATTTCTTGACCAGGGCATTGGGATAAACCCTACTTTTTTTGAAAGATGCCCAGGGATCTTTTAATGACCACAGAGTGTCAGAACCTCGGTTTTACATCTAATTCGAAGGATGGTGCTATATTTACAACACATTTCCCATCACTGCACTGGGGCATTAGGATCCACTCACAAGTAAACGCTCCCTGCTTGTCTCACCTACACCTTTTCCATCAGCAACCTAAGCTTTTCCTAGAAGGTCCTATCCAAGTACTGGCCGAGCCCAAACATGCTTAGCGTCAGGTGGATGACCTGTTCTGAAGTGCATGTGGCATGGCTGCTATTTTTTTCTGATATGCTTGTTTTGCTACAACTGTTAAGTGTGTATGTCATATTTTTAAGAGAAAATATTGTAGGGCTGAGTGTAAATGGAGAAATAAAAACATTAACAATACACTATGATATAAATTCGAGTACAATAAAGTAGTTCATCTTGAGAGGCAGTCCTATTTTTCTAAAATTATAAGTGATTGTGCAGGAAATTCAAGTTTTATTTTCAACTATTGGACAGCTTCTAAACCCTGTTCAGCCAATGAAATGTCTCATGAATACTTCTAGCAAAACTTGTGTTGCTTATAGAAAAAATTGGGAGGCTTTTGCCACCTTTTTAAAACACAAAGTAAATGATATTAGAAGTAACATAATACATCTGTCCAAAATTAATCCTTTTGAACTCCAGATTCCTCTTTTTGCAAAATTCATTTACTAAAATAAATTCACCTGAACTCTGTAGAATAATTTCTCAATTTAAACCATCCACTTGTGTCCTCAATCCAGTCCCAACTGGAGAAAGTCTCAAACATGCTCATTGGTAGTGTACTCAATATTTTTAGCTTGTCATTAGATACAAGGGTCTTTCCAGGTTGTCTAATGACAACAAATAACTGCTGCTCAAGATAAAATAATCTTGCCTCCTCTGTATTTGACAACGTTAGACCTATTTCTAACCTGCCTTTTTGAGTAAAAGTCTAGAAAAAGCAGTTTTTCAGCAGTTACTGTAAATGATAATTTATACAAATATTCTATTGGTGATAAGTTTCAGTCAGGATTTAGAATAAATTGTAGTACATAAACTACACTGGTTAAGATAGTAAATGACTTGCAGGTTAATGCTGACAGAGGCCACATATCTGTTCTATTAAACCCAAGTGAAAAATTTGAAAGCATAGATCACAATATTCTAATCAGTCATTTTAGCCAATGCTTTAAATGGGTTTCAGTGTTATTCAACAGGCTGAAAATTCTTGGTAAATTGTGGTGATTGTACTTCAGAGATCCATGATATAGTGTACGGTGTACCACAAGGATCTTTTCTGGGCCTGCTGTTATTTTCAATATATATGCTCAGATTAGGCCAGATTATCTCAAAACTCAAGGTGGACTACCACAGATATGCAGATGACATGCAGCTTTATCTATCTATAGCAACTGATGACCCAGACGCTGTAGGCTCTCCAACCTAATGTCTGCCTTGTATTTCCAAATAGATGAATAGTAATTTCCTCACAATAAAGTTTTTCAATTCCAATTGTAATGTGGTAGCATTTTGTGCTGCCAACACCTGATCAAAGTCCTGTGCAGCTGCCTGTTAAGTTTGAATGAAACTGCATATCCCAACCTGCCACAATACCCACTGCATTGAACCCTCTGACAAAGTATTAAAGAAAGGAAAACAATAAAGAATGACTTAAGACCATTTATTCTTCTTTACTCAGGCGCCGCCGTGAGTGACAGCCTTTCCAGCAGCTCTGTGTACGACTTTATTTTTCTACCTTTTTCTCTATTTTACTGATCACTCCTATCACTTTCTTTTATGTGAACTCATTCCCTGGACACTTTTTACTACTTTACTACTACAGTAATCCCTCGCTATATCGCGCTTCGACTTTCGCGGCTTCACTCTATTGCGGATTTTATATGTAAGCATAACTAAATATATAACGCAGATTTTTCGCTGCTTCGCGGGTTCTGCGGACAATGGGTCTTTTTACTTCCTGTACATGCTTCCTCAGTTGGTTTGCCCAGTTGATTTCATACAAGGGACGCTATTGGCGGATGGCTGAGAAGCTAACCAATCAGAGCACGCAGTTAAGTTCCTGTGTGCTGAATGCGTTTTGGATTTGTTGAAGGAAGGGAAAAGCTACACCGCTGTAGGACGCCATTACAGCATCAATGAGGCTATGATTCTTTTTATTTAAAAAGTAGGAAAGGAATATAAGATCTACGGCCGCAGTGTCTTTTTAACCAAGGTGTAAAATGAGTTGTAAGTGGATGTAATAAGGTAGTAGTCTGGATGGAATCTGCTTTAGGGATTTGGATTGAAGAAGAATAATGGCGGTGCTACACAGTTGCCTGAAGTGGCTCCTTTAGAAAGGCTGTAACGCTCTCCTTTGTTGTGCAGTAAAATTAAACTCATTGTTATCGGACAAGTCATCGTGTCATTGTTGGTGAGTAACCATAATTAATTTTCTACTTACAGTACTTAGTACATGCACATACGTTTAGTGTCACTGTACACACATTTACTGTATACATTTTTTCTTGCATTGTACATATTTATTGCTGGTGGCTTGTCTATCCTAATGGCTGTAACATATGTGATATCGGAGACACTCAATATCTTTAAAATAATATTTAGGTTTTACTGTATATAAACAGTGTGTTTACATACATAATTTCAATGAATCTTACCTAATATCTAAGAGAATAAAAAGGGATTATGCTGTATAACTGTGCAGGGAATATTTATAAACAGTGTGGGAGAGTTTATAAGGGCTTAAAATATATAAAAATAACCATACAAACATATGGTTTCTACTTCGTGGATTTTCACCTATCGCATGGGTCTGGAACGCAGCCCCCGCGATCGAGGAGGGATTACTGTACTTGACATGGATTTTTACACGCTGAGACTCATCTGTTCAAGTAGTCAACTTCAAGTGCTGAGAACAAATGCCCGCACCGGTGTGGTTCTCTATTTACCTGATGAGGTAAGAAGGCGGTATCGTGGCAGCAGAGTTGGAGCTAAGCTAAAAGCGAAGTGACTTGCGAGAAAGTGGCATTTCAAGCCTTCAGCGCTTTCTGTGATACTAGAAAATGTGAACTCACTACCAAATAAGATTGACGAACTGGCCGTGCTGGTGTGTTTTTATGAAACGTGGCTAACAACTAACATCCCAGATGCTAATGTGGAGCTACCCGGGACTGCCAATACTGATGCTCTGTGCAAGAGAGGACAGAGCCGACTATACTTCCTAAGATGCTGCAGATGTTCTATCAGACGGTTGTGGCGGGTGCCCTCTTCTACACGGTGGTATGCTGGGGAGGCAGCATAAAGAGAAGGACGCCTCACGCTTTGACAAACTGGTGAGGAAGGCAGGCTCCATTGTAGGCACAGAGCTGCACAGTTTGACATCCGTGGCAGAGCGACGGGCGCTGAGCAGGCTCCTGTCAATCATGCAGAATCCATTGCTTCCACTGAACAGTAGCATCCCCAGACAGAGGAGCAGCTTCAGTGACAGACTGCTATCACTGTCCTGCTCCACTGACAGACTGAGGAGATTTTTCCTCCCCCACACAATGGACTCTTCAGTTCCACCCGGGTGGGTAAACGTTAACATTATAAAAAGTTATTGTCTGTTTTACCTGCATTTTTATCACTCTTTAATTTAATATTGTTTTTTATCAGTATGCTACTGCTGGAGTATGTGAATTTCCCCTTGGGATTAATAAAGTATCTATCTATCTATCTATCTAGGCAGAATACGCAATGAGGGATGGGTAGTCTTTTGGGAATGTAACCCCTACAGATTTTGTTTTTTTTCCATCTTAACTCGAGTGTTTTTTCATTTTTTTCTGCCCATCCTGGCCAACTCATCGGACTGTTATTTAAAAACTTAAAAGACAATTCTAAATGTAAGGACTCTATTTCCCTAAATTACGTATATTTATCTTATGTAAGTGTACATTATTTATTTTTTGTATACTATTTATGCATTATTATTTCTAATTGTTTTTTGCATGGATCTACTTCTCTGACATCTTGTCAAGCACTTAGAGCTACATCATTTTTATGAAAATGTGTTATAGAAATTAACGGTGTTGTTATACTGTACATACATTAGTAAACAATGATATTATTTAAATATACGCACATGTATTAAAATAATGTATTAATTATTAAATTATATCCCCTACCTCAGACTTCCTATATACACCAGACTCTAAATGAATCAAAAGATTTTATTTACTTGAACAGGTAGTTCAAAAGAATCATATCAGCAAAGTAAATCAAAATGCCCATCACCAACCTTGGTAACACAGCTACTTAGTAGTATATATTATAAAAATTATTGTCTGTCTGTTATACCTTTATTGTTATCACTATTTAATATTGTTCTTTATCAGTATGCTGCTGCTGGAGTATGTGAATTTCCCCTTGTGATTAACTCTTTCAGGGCTGATGTCGACTTTTGTCGAAATTCATAGGTAGAGGACGGCAATCGGCTGTAAGCTGTGATAAAACTCGCCCTTATGTTTTAGTTTGACTCTCTTTGCTAGAAGGAAAGTTAAGTAGCTTTGTTGGTTTAACCTTGATTCCCTGAGTAAGCAGCAAAGAGCAAACAACCTCTAAAATGGCATCAACATCTGGCAAGATACTAAATACTCCATGGACGTTTTATGTATTATTGTTGAATCGGACTCTTACTTTTTGGACTTGGAATTTGATGCAAGTGATCAGGAGATGGATATTGAAAATGAAACTGAGGTTCCAGCATCAGCTGATCAGTACCCAGTTGACTGTGGTGCTGAACAGATTTGTGCAGATTATACGCCTACAGCAGCATTTGCCTGGGAGGACCACCACTTATGATGACAAAAAGGTTCAAACCATATTGCGTCATACTGCGACTGCTACCGCTGCCCTACCGTGCATTCCTGCTGGCCATTGAGGTGCCCCTGTGCAGCCACTGCTGCAAGAGATCCCAAACATGCGCCAACAGCAGCCACAGCACGTAGCAACAGACATTTTATGATGATTTATGTGTAAAACCATTGCTTTGTGTGCTTTTCTGGAAAAATATTCAGCCCTCAAAGAGTTAATAAAGTATCTATCTATCTATCTATCTATCTATCTATCTATCTATCTATCTATCTATCTATCTACATGCGTGCACATAGGGGACAGCTGAAGAACTATAGTGACTATAATTTGACTGGCACACTAAGGGTTGGTGCTGTGTCTAAATGCTCTTCTCTCTTCCTCCCTCTGCAGACCAAATGATTTATGGCAAGAACATCTTCTATGGTCATTAACTGTGGATAGTGACCAAAAGAACAAGATCCATTATCCAACCCGCTATATCCTAACTACAGGATCACGTGGGTCTGCTGGAGCAAATCCTAGCCAACACAGGGAGCAAGGCAGGAAACAAACCCCGGGCAGGGTGCCAGCCCACTGCAGGGTGCACACCCACACACACCCATACACCAAGCAGACACTAGGGACAATTTAGAATCACCAATGCACCTTATCTGCATGTCTTTGGACTGTGGGAGGAAACTAGAGTACCCAGAGGAAATCCACGCAGACACAGGGAGAACATGCAAACTCCATGCAGGGAGGACCCGGGAAGCAAACCCGGGTCTCCTAACTGTGAGGTAGCAGTGCTACCCACTTTGCCACCGTGTCGCTATGGGGAATACAAGCGGCTGAAATGAGTTTCCTCTGCAGGGTGTCTTGGCTTTCCCTTAAAGATAGGGTGAGAAGCTCAGTCATTCGAGAGGAGCTCAGAGTAGAGCTGCTGCTCCTCCGAAATGAGAGGAGTCAGATAAGGTGGCTCGGGCATCTGATCAGGATGCCACCTGGACGCCTCCCTGGTGAGGCACGCCTAACCGGGAGTAGGCCCTGGGGAAGACCCAGGAAACACTGGAGGGACAATGTCTCTTGGCTGGCCTTGGAACACCTTGGGATTCCCCCGGAGGAGCTAGTAGAAGTGGCCAGGGAGAGGGAAGTCTGGGCATCTCTGATCAAGCTGCTGTGCCTACGATCTAATCTCGGATAAGCAGAAGAGGATGGATGGATGGATGGACATCTCCGAGGTCAAATCTGATGTCCATCCACTTGGACCCACCTCTTCCTGCTGAAAAGCTCTGCCATCATTGCCAGTTCTGACCTAAATATATATTTGAAAAGAACTCTGCAATTATCTGCTTGTTTTTTCAATTTGCTTGAGATCCAATTATGCAGGATTACTGGGTTGGTATATAAGAACATCTTGTGCTGTTTTGTTCACTTTAATAGATATTTCTACAAACGTAATTCATGTTTCTACAATATATATTTAGTTAACAGGTTAATATTAATAATTCCAGATTTTTAGATATCCTTTATTTACTAAATTTGTTTCTCTATACATTCTTTAAACTTTTTTGTTCCCTACTATTATTTGTTAATTGAGAATTTTAATTTCTTTATTCACCTAAAGGAAAATGATCTTGTTCTATATGGACAAAGATTTAACTATAAATGACCCTCCTGATGTTCTTAAAATAAACTAATCAAAAGGAAATTTCATATCATTAGAACTGAAAGCTATAACAGAATCTGGAGAACTGTGCTTAAAATTGAAAAATATGGCAGCTTGCTGGGCTCATATTTTTCATCTGATTGTTTAGTCTATACTGTCTACACTTCTCTTTGCTGTTAAACCAACCCATGTGAAACTTGCTCAGTAAGCAGGCCAGCCTCCATTTCAAGTTTAGCTGGTTGCACAAGTAGTGCCAAAAGGGTGGATTGAAAAGGAAAAACGTAGAGGCCAACATAAAACAAAGAAGACGAATAAAGAAGGGAGGAAACTAATACAAATAGTTTTTTAGTCCTAAAGGTAGGTGAAAGGTCAGACAGCATATGAGGAGTGGCAGTCAGCATTTGAAAGAGGGTCCTGACAATTATAATTTGTCACATTGTCAAGTAACATAACATAACATTCTAAACCTGCTTATTCAAGTTCAGGGTCAAGGAGGACCTAAACCAATCCCAATAGTTCTGTGCGCAATGCAGAAAACAACCATAGGCAATAACAGTATCTTTGATATCTGGTTGCATGTTAATTAGTAAGTGCAGCTACTGAAATATAATTTGAACTTCCTATATAAGATAAGCATAAAACAACACCTATATCCTTCAAGACATCTAGTGTATGAGACATAAAAACTGAAGGTTAAACCGACTAATTTGCTAAATTTCATGACAGTGGTTTAAAAAACGTAAAATGTCCATTGATAAATGAGTTAATCATTCAGATAAAGATAGCTTATTGTAAATGTAATGAATAATACTAAATATTATCTTCTTATGCACACTTAAGTTACAATTATTTACTTGTTCACTCTTGGAAAATTACTTGAGGGTTTTAAAGATCTGGATAGCCTGAATTTGCAACTGCACTTTCTTTTATGACTGCCAGAGGGCAATCTTTTATTAAATAAAGCCAAAATCAAATTTCCTAATACAAAAAGAAAAGGGAAAAGGAAAAGGCAAGCAGTGTACAAGCTTCTGACCTAAAATGCATGCTAAAAGTCTAAAACAATATATTAGATTCCGTTGTTTAAGTTGCATAATGTACTTCTAATCATATTGATTACGAATAAGGAGAAAATCAACAAGCCACAGATGTAATGATGGTAATATACTGTTTTAATTATTTATTATTTTTTCAGTTTAAATGTATATAATTGTCAGTCTCACTGTAGGTCTTGTTCAGTGGAGACACTAGTACAGAATGTAATATCACAGATTGCAAAAGATAACAGAGTGAGGCATACAGAATGTAAAAAAAAGAAAAAACTGGGACTCTATAGAAAGCATCAGAAGCAAGCTCATACATTTTTTTAAATTTATTTTGTTATCTGATATTTGGTAAGTCATTTCCACTGCAGAGTTTTAACTTTAATTTCCTATTTTGGTTGCGGTGCTATTTATAAACTTTTACTTTAGATTTTATGTCATAATATGATTTATTTTATTGTTGGGACTAAAAGACAAAGAACTCAGCCATTGGAGGGAGTTAACTTTTTGTATGCACTAGTCTAAGTTTAATTAAACTGTTTTTATTACATTTGTGTTTTATACCTGTTTATATTGATATTGGATTGGTTATCTTTATACCCATTTATATTGATATCAGATTGGTTATTTTGGATTTTCTTGCATGTCTGTCACTTGTTATATTCTGCTTTGGCAATAACTGTTGAATAGGGTGATCTCTCTGGCATGTTAAATCACTATTCCTTGTAATATCAGAGTTTCCCTGCAGTTTCAGTTAATGTATTTGAAAGGGGCCTGGATTTGTAATTGGGTAATGAAGTGAGACAGTTAACAAATGTTCACCCTACCACATATATATACAGTACTGTATATTTTGAGGCCCTTAGATGGTGCTCGTAAATTGTCTCCAACCCAAAAAAGAACTAAAGAAACCAAAAGATTCACATAATGATAGTTTTATTTTAGGAAATAAAGCACACATAAGAGGGTTAACATAATGAATAAATAATAATATAAATAAATAAGGAAGATAATTAAAAAAACTATGCCCAGTAGACAGGATAATTACAATGACTAACCTGTTAGATGCCCAACACACTTGCCTACCTTCTTCCAACTGGGATGATAAAGGGATGTAACAACCCTACATAATGGTGCTTCCATTAGCATTTTCATTACAACTGCCATAACCACTAAAACTCCTGCCAGGATATCGAATACTTTTCTTCCTTAAAATAATTTGGATCACTTGGAATTATTATTATTATTATTATTAGGCCTTTACCTGAAAAAGCAATTTGAGAAAATGTTCATTTTACTAAAGGCTTAGTCAGTTTATATAATAGCATAGCATACCAAAAATATTTGGCAATTAGTACAGTTACACCCACATATTTACCACTATATTATTTTCTTCCTCAGAAGCCTGGTTTTCACCCAGTTTTAGTCATAAAAGAAATGGTGTAGTTGTCACAAAATATTTGTAAACTAAAAAGTGCATCACAAAAGTAAGAATTCTGCCTTTTCATTTCTGTATTAACAATATGAGCAAATGATTCTGTGCAGCTTCCACATTAGCATTTTATAAATGTCGTCAAATTGTTGAAAAAAAAAAAACCCAGTGTATGCAATAACTGGCCCAAGATCAGCAAAGCTAATGAATAAGGTGGACTTTTATAATGAAAGTAAGCAGCATCATAATGACAGTAACGTTCTGTTTGTAAAACAACAGTGAAGAATGTCAAGAAATTACCAGTACATTGCTAATACTGAAAGCTACAGTAAATAAGGCTTTTGATTTTGTGAAATGATTCCTGTGTGTAAAAATAAATGTTAAAATATCAAGTCTTCCCATTTTCTATGTGTCACTCACATAAAATATATGGATTTTGATAATCTTCACTGTTTTCAATTTATTTTAATAGTAGAATGACTGCATGATTCATTTACTGAAATTTACGATGTATGTGGAGCTTGTAAATTCTTCCAATGCCTATGTTGTTTTTTTGTGAAAGTTTTGGTTTGAAACCCCAAGATATGTATTAAAATCCACCAGTAATGAATACTAAAGTAAATCTTCTTACAAGAATAACTACAGCGATTTCAGTACAAAGACTACAAATAGTAATATACAAAATGATAAAGGTTAACAAAAGTGGCATTATATGAAACAGTCTTGCATTTCATAATGTTAAGATATATAGGGTAAACTTTTGGCCAACAAATGTTTGTGACAAGCTCTTAAAGGTATGGACCTTTATTTATAAACTTGCATATGAACATCTGTACAACCCTAAAGAAAGTAACCACTCTGAATTACCACTTTTCCAGATATAAAATAAAATTTTATACCCGTTTTAATTTCACCAGCTCTAAGATTTATTTTCCCTCCTCTGTTTTCCACTGGTTGCCTCATAAAAATTTATATCATAAATTAATTTGAAATGGTTAATGCCCTAATCTAAAACAGAAGAAATAGAAACATTTAAAGCTTGCAAGAGGTTGAAACTGAGAAAACTATTATAGAGGCAAACATAAAGTGAAAAATAAAAGCATGAGGGAAAAGACCATGAAATCAAGAGCAAAATGCAGTGACATTTTTTAAATAATCCAAACAAGCAAATTCAAAACATTCATGCATCCAAAGGGTGACTCTACAGTGACCTAAAGCAGAAGGTGACACTACATAATTTTCAGTTTTATTACTGGGTGGCAAATATGCAAGCTATAAAGACATGGGGTCTCATGTAAAATGCCGTACATAGAACTTACACTCAAACATGGCTTACAGAGTGGAAATGTAAAAGTGGAAATATAGACGCAATAAACCGTATGTAAGCCAGCTTCCACAAACTTCTCCATAAATCTGGGTCATTGTGAAAAGTAACACACGTGCACGCGCCGGCTGTCCCACCCTGACTCCTCCCAGAATTTTGCATATTTTAATATGCAAATCAATATAAATATCACCTTCCCTATTCAGTGTTTGGTTAAAAGACAATAGCAAAAGCACATGAAAAAACAGGATTTCAGCGAATGTGAAGTGGAGGTAAGGAAACATGTACTATTTGTTGGCTTAAGCAGTGATATAAACAACAAAAGGAAGTTGATTGAGTGATACAGAGTGGGGGAGAAACTCAAAAGTTCAATTTCAGAAAATCGCACAGTGCCCGAAATAAAAAAAAGTGGTCAGATGTCAAAGTCGCTGTGAAAAGGTGAGTTGTAGCCCATCTGAGTGTCATACAGAAAGTGTATTAGGGTACAGAGAAAAGAAAAAAAATGGGACACAGTGAAAAAAAAGGTTTAAATGTTCACTTTAATCTCATACTTTATTTTGTCATTAAAGTAGAACATCGTAAACTTAATCTAAAAATAAATGTTAAATTTACTAAAGTTTCTCAGATCCCATCGTAACTAAAGTAGCATGTTAAATACTGTGTATTGTATGCGTTCTTCTATGTACTCTATGTGTATGAATCACTATGTACTTCTTAAATGGGTTTTCTCTTATGCCAACAGGACACAAAATCTATTACATTCATGATATTACAGCTCTCTGAATAATTTAAATACTGAGATATCATTATCTTAATATCATTTTCATGATGAAATTAATTAAAAGCATATATTAAACATGGAGGCTCATTGGTACAGTGGTGGTGATGATCTGAGATCCAGAGATTGTTCCTGCCTCTCGCAAGATGTTTGCTGGGACATGCGCGACCCTCAATGAAATAATTTAATGCAGCAGTACTATGTCCTTTAAATGTACCAACCCCTACTTCCTGTCCTTCCTTTTCTTTCTCCATATAACCATTCGCCTCACAATAAGCTCTTTAATAAATGTTAAACCATCTGTAAGCTTAGAATGGCGATTCTTCAAAACTTTTAAAGATCATTGCAATATATTTGTAGTACATGTTTAATTATTCCATCCATCTATCCATCTAGTCCCAGCAAGCATACAGCGCAAGGCAGTACCAATCCCTTGACAGGGCACCAGCTCATTGTTACCACTGCGTCACCTATGCTCACATATTTAATTACTAGCAGAATACCCGCGCTTCGCAGCGGAGAAGTAGTGTGTTAAAGAAGGAAAGAGAAAGAAAAGGAAACATTTTGAAAATAACGTAACATGATTGTCAATGTAATTGTTTTGTCACTGTTATGAGTGTCGCTGTGATATATATATATATATATATATATATATATATATATATATATATATATAATATACCAGCTTCATAGCGATGTCATGTGTTAAAGAAGTTATGAAAAGAAAAGGAAACATTTTAAAAATAATGTAACATGATTGTCAAAGTAATTGTTTTGTGTATTTGGTGGCAGCGTCACAAAGTTATTTTCGTCTAGCTGCATCAGAAAATGTACCACGACGCCTGACACGCCTCCTTTTTACTGTTTTCTCACAGCTTGGATTGCTGCTGTCATATATATACACACACACATACATACATACATACATACATACATACATACATACATATATATATATACATATATACACATACATATCTTCATATCTACATATCTATATACATATCTACATATACACACACACATATATATATATATATATATATACATACATACCTATCTACATCATATATACACACACATACATACATACACAGACACAAATTATATATATGTGTATGTATGTATGTATGTATGTATGTATGTGTGTGTGTGTGTGTGTGTGTGTGTGTGTGTGTGTGTGTGTGTGTGTGTGTGTATATACACATAAATATACTTGTGTGTATGTTTGTATGTGTCTATATGTGTGTGTATAGGTTTGGTCACTGAGTGCAAGGGAAAAATAATAAATTATAGTCTATAAGTTATTAAACAGTAAAACATTAACTTTTTAAGAAGTACAGGTACATTGAAATTACATTTTCTATGTGAACGTTCAAATTTGTGCCTCTGGTAATGTGCCTTACCGGCATTTAAAGAAAATTAGTTTTGTGTCCTCTGCAGTGTTAAGAGAGAAAGGCTTTGGTTTGGGATAAAAGGAAAAAAGGTGTAAAGAAAGGAAAGTTGCCTTTTTCTTTTATATAGTATAGAGAGATGTGTTTGCTGGCGTTATGATCGCCTTTTGGGGACAGTCGCGTGGGTCTTGTGTAGACTGGTGAGGCGTCCCGCCATTAATCGGCTGTGATGGCACTGTCAGTCCTCCACTGTGCGTGTCTTCATAATCCGAGCTGAGGACCTCATAATCGATATCGTGCAAAGAAAGTGTGAATCGCCTTAATATTATTTTGCCGTGGTGTAGAAAAGGGGTCCCGTGTTTGCACTTGTCTGGGCTATAGCGCAGGGGGAGGATGAAAAAAATTAAAAGTGTTCACTTTGACTTAAGGCAGAAGCGCAGTCAGCGTCTCAAAGGCCGGCACAGCTGTGCACGCGCGCTGGCTGCTCGACTTTTGCTGGGCAGGAGACCCCAGTTTTTGCAGACACGTTCATGATATCAAAAGTCTCAGCGCTCTTTGGAGGTCATTCATATATATATATATAGCAAAATACCGCGCCTGCAGCGGAGAAGTAGTGTGTTAAAGAAGTAATGAAAAGAAAAGGAAACATTTTAATAATAACGTAACATGATTGACATTGTCATGAGTGTTGCTGTCATATATATGCCTGCCTAAATAAGTCACCCTCGCTTTGCTCTTACTTTTTACCGTTCATTTAATCATGGCTAGTGGCGGAAAAATTATAAAATGGAAGGAGGATGGCTTTACCAAAACAATTATTGATGGCGAATCGATTATTCATAAAGCTTGAATTGGTGATCTGTTTTTCTGTGTTAACCTCATATTTTTCATACTTCTTCTCAAACTAAGGTGGTGCGAGGGTAAAATGAATCGGGATGCGCTGATCAATGTAATCGGTGTACCAGGAAATCATGCATTGACAAAAGCTCCCTTTGCTTGTAATGCAAAGTGTGATTAAATGCATTATTTTTAACGTTATGGAGCACATGCATCGAAGCTTCTCAGCTGTGCTTGTGCTAAGAAAAGGAAAGATTTTAAAAATAACGTAACACGATTGTCAATGTGACCTTTTGTAAGTAGTGCCTGGAGGATTCAGTGTGTAGAAACTCTAGAGACAGCGTGTGTATTAACTTGTGGATTTTTCTGTGAGTATTTGGTGGCAGTCTGACGAAGTTGCTTCGGAAGACGGCGTTAACTGAGCTCAGCTCAGAGCGAAATAAGATGAATGGGAGGGGAGATGATGACATGACTCCCCCACCCGCCTTAACTATCAATCCCCCACAAACACAGTCTCTCGGAATTTGCATAAGCACACCCCTTCACCTACAATTTTAACTTAGTTACAAAGTGATCAAAACTCTCGTTTATATCCTGTGTCCTCTCATTAAACTTGTACCCCGCATTACCTGTGGGCATGTGAAACGCCAGCGTAGCCTGTCTATGAACTTAATTTAAAGTTTAGGTTTACACCTTGCTTTCTTTCCGAGGTAGCAGCACTCATGAATATGGTAGTATATGTCACTCGCTCGCTTCTTATTGTTTCGCTGCCTTCTCAATTATATAATGCATGTTTTCTTAAGCGCT
The DNA here is from genome assembly GCF_016835505.1 of Polypterus senegalus. Classification (NCBI taxonomy): domain Eukaryota; kingdom Metazoa; phylum Chordata; class Cladistia; order Polypteriformes; family Polypteridae; genus Polypterus; species Polypterus senegalus. Next base: position 76,843,999 of record NC_053167.1, read on the forward strand.
TTTTGGAGGTCTTCCTGGTTTTCTACGCACTGCGTTGATAGTCAGTTCACGTGATTACGTGGGAGGCGTGATGATGTCACACGAAACTCCGCCCCCCACGTCTTTCCAGCTCAACTCTATTACAGTTAATGGAGAAAAATACCTTCCAGTTATGACCATTAGGCGTAGAATTTCGAAATGAAACCTGCCCAACTTTTGTAAGTAAGCTGTAAGGAATGAGCCTGCCAAATTTCAGCCTTCTACCTACACGGGAAGTTGGAGAATTAGTGATGAGTCAGTGAGTCAGTGAGTGAGTGAGTGAGGGCTTTGCCTTTTATTAGTATAGGTTAACAGTATACTATTATTTAAATGAAGTTAAAAATGTATCTGTTTAATGCCATATATATAGTGATATACATACTTTAATGTATTTCATCTTAAAAATGGTATCGAGAGCTCCAAGAAGATAGCTCTTGGAAATCTAAATTGACTTAGAAGCCAGTCGTCATCATCTGTAAATACGTGCTCTCTTCTATTAAATTGAATTGAATTCCTTTATTATTATTGTATGGTACAATGAGATTCAATATGCAAATCCTCCATAAACTTATTTTCCTATAAAATGCTAAAATAATAATAATAGTAATACAATAAAAAAATGAAAAATATACATATATATGTATATATATCTATACTAATAAAAGGCAAAGCCCTCACTCACTCACTCACTCACTCACTCACTCACTCACTGACTCATCACTAATTCTCCAACTTCCCGTGTGAGTGGAAGGCTGAAATTTGGCAGGTTTATTCCTTACAGCTTCCTTACAAAAGTCGGGCAGGTTTCATTTCGAAATTCTACGCGTAGTGGTCATAACTGGAAGCTGTTTTTTGCCATTTACTGTAATGGAGATGAGCTTGAACGCCGTGGGGGCAGAGTTTCATGTGACATCATCACGCCTCCCACGTAATCACTCAGTACATAGAAAACCAGGAAGACCTTGAAAAAGCGCTGAAGAAAACATGCATTATATAATTGAGAAGGCAGCGAAACAATAAGAAGCGAGCGTGTGACATATACAACCATATTCATGTGTTCTGCTACTTCGGAAACAAAGCACGATGTAAACCTACACTTTAAATTAAGTTCATAGACAGGCTGCCGCTGGTGTTTGTAATTTAGTGCCTGCCCATATAAGGCCGTCCGTCAGCGGCAATCCAATAAATCTGACACTTCAGCGGACATTTTTACCCGTGCACAATCACAAAGTGATTTCAAGTGAAGCTGCTTTTATGGGAGACACAAATGCACCAGTGCAACTTGCCCCACTTTCCCTGTTGCCAAGTAATGTTGAACCAAGTCGTCACTACGGTGTTCCCAAATACGCACTTTGCTGATAAACTGAGCGCACTGAGTTTGCACGGCGCTTTGGTGACTTTGAAGAACAAAAAAAGTCCGTCTAAATGCGGCTCGAACCTTGTGCATGTTTGGTAGCACATATCTGTGTGAGAAGCTCTTCTCAGTGATAAAGACTAACAAAACAGCACACAGGAGTCGCCTCACTGATGAGCACCTGCAATCCATCCTGAGAATCTCCACAACACAGAACCTCACACCAAACATAAACGAACTTGTTGCCAAAAAAAGATGCCAGGCGTCCAGCTCTAAAATGACATATGAGCAAAGACAACTGAATGATTTGATTTGTTATTGCTGAAAGGAACACATTTTATTTGTATTTCCAGGTTTTGTTATGCAGCATGTTCATATCTGAATTTGTATAATTTTGACAGGATATATTTTTATGGAGAGCAAAATCTTTTGGGATATTTAAAATCTAATATAAATTTTTTATATAAAATTACATAAGAGTAAAGAAATTTGAATGTTTGTTCTTTTAACGTTTACTTTATTTCTAACTTGTATAATTTAGACAGGATATATTTTTATGGAGAGCAAAATATTATAAGTTGTTTAAGGTTTGAGTTGATTTATTCAGGAATAATATTCCTGTCTGTTTTACCATTCCTACCAAAGATATTTCTGTCGACTAAATAAAAATTCCTTCTATTTAAAATTTAAATAGAACTTGAACAAATACGATAGTTCATAATATCCACGCAGACTTGCACGTAAGAGCGGGAGTATTCCGTTTTAACAAGCAGCGTATTGCACTGATACGAAATAGCTGTGTGTGTATATATGTAGATATGTATGTATATGTATATATATGTTTATATATGTGTGTGTGTATGTATATATATATGTATTTGTGCGTATATATGTGTGTGTATGTATGTATGTGTGTATGTATATGTATGTGTATATATGTAGATATATATATATGTATGTATATATGTGTGTGTGTATATATATGTATATGTATGTATATGTATATATGTTTATGTGTGTGTGTGTAAATATATATATATATATATATATATATATATATATATGACAGCAACAGTCATCACTCACAACAGTGACAAAACAATTACATTGACAATCATGTTACGTTATTTTCAAAATGTTTCCTTTTCTTTTCATTGCTTCTTTAACACACTACTTCTCCGCTGAGCTGGTATTTTGCTAGTATATATATATATATATATATATATATATATATATATATATATATATATATATATATATATATATATATATATATATTTTTGGCTCATCATGCGTACACACTCACTGCACCTCTCTCGGGGTTCGAACCTCGGACCAGTCAGTGTGTACGCCTGATGAGCCCAGAATTAGGGCGAAACATGTGTTGCATACTCTTTGCATTATTTGACAGTAAACTATGCAACATTCTATGATCTGCTTCTTGCTACTGAAGAGGGCACTGTGGTGGATGTTTGCTGATTTGCTGGCCAACCCTGGTAGGTAACCACCCATACAATCAGATTGTGACTCAGACTATGAATGCCATGAATATATATATATATATATATATATATATATATATATATATATATATATGCCTTCATCAGAGAGTGAACCAGGATAATTTAAGGTCTGACACATGCATTTTGAGATGCCTTTCTGCACATCACTATTTTAAATATCTGTTATTTAAGTATTTGTGTTTTTTCTGCTGACATTTTTTTCTCTGATCCCTCTCATTAAGAAGTGGTTTCTGTCTCTGAATTTTATTGTACCTGACAAAGCTCTCTAGTTAATACCAGCAGATGGCAGCATTTTCATATTTTTCGGAAATGTGTTAGGACTACAAAATGCTTTGGGAAATTTATTTGTAACTGTTCTTATCCTCTGGTGCCCAGTTGAGAGTATGTTCATGCCTTGCACACTATGCTAGCTGGGATAGGCTCCAGACCATCCCCAATAAACACAATCCCCAACCCTAAGGCGACCCTTATCTGGGTTAGACAGATTAGAAAATTACGAAATGATTGTTCTTATCCTTTAAATTTTGTGAGCTGCCTTCACTCTCTAAAACCAATGGCAAATGATTTTAGGTTTGTGTGCAGCTGAGGGTAGCTCCCAAACCACAGTTCGTGCTCAGATGTTGCTGCCAGAGACAGTTTGGTGCTTTGTATTTTAGTATTTGACAGCCCCTCTCCACTTTACAATAATAGCACTTACAGTTGACTAGGGCATATCTAGCAGAGCATAAATGTCACATACTGACTTGTGGCAAAGGTGGCATCCTGTAACAGTCATCATCGTCATCAGGGGTCACCCTGTATCAGAGAGCTGACTGTCATGGTTCTCCATCTTACTCTATTTTCAGCTAGTGTCTCTTTTTTCCCATGATCTTTCCCTGATTCCATCTAATCAGATAATTGTTGGTCTTCTTTTGTCTTTTTTTTTTATATCTGTGTTTGCCTCTAAGATACTCAATTTCAGTCTTCCATCCAATTTTCTCATCACATACCAGCATACATTATCTTTCTTTGTGTTAAATCTGTTTATAGATGTCTCTTTTTTCATTCTGATTAATAATATCTCTTTGTTAATTACCTTGTTTTTCTTAGTGTCCATGCTTCACACCCATAGCTCAAAATTCAGAATGTTACACTTTAATCAATTCTTTTTGACATCAAATTTTAACCTTCCTTTCATTAGTCATTTATATTTCTATCAGGCATTTTTAGCCATTCTTGTTTGTTTTTACTTCTTTTGTACTTTATCTACAGTAGTTTCTTTTATCAGCTTTCCACATATTTGTGCTCTTTATTCTTCTTCAGTTTCATTCCTTTGGCCAGTATCCCACAGGTTTTTCCTGCCATCTTAGAGATTATAATTACTTTGGTCTTGTTTAGGTTTAATTCCATTACTTATTCCGTTTCTATTTAAATTATGGTGTTGATTTATTTCTGTTGGTCTAACTTGTTCTCTGCAATCAGTACTGTCATCTGCATATCTTATTTTGTTTACTTTGTGTCCCCCAATGTTTATTCCTTTGTCCTCCTGCAGTGCAGATGCTATTACATGTTCTCTATACAAATTGCTCCTTTTTGTTCATTGCAAAGTATGTTGAGTTTCCATTTGCAGTTTTAACACAAGCCTCTTCATTCCAGTATATGCCTTTGATTAATTTTCTTTTAAGTTCTGATATGTCAGCCTGTTGCATAACCTCCAGTAATTTATTATATTTTATTTTATCAAAAGCTTTTCTATAATTGATTTAGCATAAATGTAAGGCTGTACTTCTTTCTAAAGCTCTTTCGAAGATCATTTATATTTGGAAAATTACATGTTTTTCTTTTTCCCTTTCTGAAACCTACTTGATTCTCTGATACATTTTGCTTGATTTTTTTTTTTTCAATTAGTTTCTTTATCGTGTTAAGCATTGTTTTAAATGTCCGTGAGATTAAGCTGTGACTGGGCTGCATTTAGTGTCACTGATCTCTTCAGTATGACCTATTTTACTGCTTATATTTATACAGTAGCTATGTGCTTGGTTTTATGCATCTGCTAACAATGAATGGGGCTGAAACTCCTTAATATGTAGGGGTGTCCACATACTTTGAGCTATATAATGTAGTTAATTGTGTTGCAACCTTCAGTTAAACTGAGTGGAAGTGGTTACAGTAGATTACACCAGTAACTTGTCAATATTACTCAGTTCAAAAAATTTACATTTGCTGAACAGTTGCTGTAAAAGAGTATACATACAATTCTAATAATGGTTATAAAAATGCAGAATGACAATATTTTGGAAAAGCTTAGTTTTCTAGTGTCACACACATGCGAATAGACCAAGCAAAGGTAATTCCAGGCCAGGCCAGGGGGTGGCGGGGTGCACTAAACCTTCTCCTGTTATCTCTGCAGACCAGCCTCAGGAAAACCTGTCTGATTCAGAGCAGATGATGTCACTTCCAGTTCCGGCGCCCATAAGAACGTCACTTCCGGCACACAAACTGACATCAGAAGAACATCACTTCTGGTTCCCTAACATCACTTCCTGTCTGATCCCTTAAAGCCACCATCTTTGCAAACCCTCGGCAGTTCTGTTTTGGACTCCTTACTGAGAACATCTCTGTGCTATTTAAAAGTCTTTTGCAGCCAGGAATAATATACGTGTGGCTACCCCAAACCTTTTTAAGTGCGCCACCTCCACCTACTCAAAGCATCATGATGCTCCAACAATGATGGATGGATTAAAAGGCAGAACTCTAAGAACTCTACGTGACCATCTTTATCAAGCCCTTCCGTGAGAACCCTAAATCCAAAGAGGACTGTTTCATTTATGTTAGGTAGAATGCCCAGAGGGGACTGGGCGGTCTCATGGTCTGGAATCCCTACAGATTTTATTTTTTCTCCAGCCGTCTGGAGTTTTTTGTTTTTTCTGTCCCCCCTGGCCATTGAACCTTACTCTTATTTGATTTTAATTAATATTGATTTATTTTGTTTTCTTATTGTGTCTTTCATTTTTCTATTCTTTAATATGTAAAGCACTTTGAGCTACTGTTTGTATGAAAATGTGCTATATAAATAAATGTTGTTGCTGTTGTTGTTGAAGTGTGACGTGTCTATTCATTTTCACACTATAAACTGTTAAAAGGCTTCCCAGTGTCCTCTTGATCCAGGTCTTTATCTCTTCTGACCTCTTATCTCTCTCTCTCTCTTTCTGTTTTTCACTGATGCCCCTTGAAATCTTACAAAAAAGTTTATATACTGTGCATTTACTTAATTATCAAGGTATTTTATGATTCTTTATGTTACTCTTTTAGTGTAAGTGGTTTACACATTTAAATATGATAATATAGTTCTAAACTGGAGACCTGGAAAGTTGTATAATTAGGTCAGGGTCCACTCTGCCATTTAATTTTCAAATTCATTTTCACTGTTAAAGAACTGCTGTTCACAAACGTCATCAGGTTTTTGTCAGTATCTTCATTTTACAAAAGTAATTTCCATATTAGGTAGGCAAATATAATGAAGATTTGCATTAATGACATTAAATGTGGGGATACACATATTGCCTAAAAAGACCTGTTAGGACTTGATTTGGTACTGATATACACCCACTTAACTAATAAAGGCAGAGAAAAGAAAAGTACTTTATGAATGTTAATAAGATAAACAAGTTGATCATTGGAGTTAATATAAGCATCCTGTAGCAAGACAGTGTATTAATCCAGTTAGATTGTAAGGATTTAAATTTTGGGTATATATCTGTTCCAGATGTTGATGACCCTTATTGTGGAGAGATGCATCCTTTCTTCTGTCTTGAATGATTTCCACTTATTTTTACTGCTGTCCTAGAGTACTAGAGTTCACTATTGACATTATAGGTCAGTTTTATTGAAACCCTCAAGCACTGAAAGATCCGGATTAGGTTTTTCTGCTCAAGCACTGAGACTTAGCCCTGTTTAATTCTGACTGCTTATCAAAACAGAGCATAACATTTAATGCATTAGTGCACATGGTCTTCTTCTCTGCACAATTTCTGGTGCTGCTAACTTAGTTGTAATTTGGTGACTTGACTTGACTTATAAACCTGTTAAATTTGTTTAATACATTACAGACTGGGATATTAAATGGGTGAGTAGGTTCCTGGTTGAGACCAGTGTTCCAGTGTGTGATCAGACAGAGTAGATTTCATTGTGAGTAAATATTATATTCTTGTGAAACCAGCGCTTGAGGAAAGGTGGCATCGGGAAGTAGATTTCACCATCATTAAAAAAGGGTTTTGTGTGTCACTTTATTAAAATATTTAAACATGAATGTATTTACTGTATTTTTATGCACGTGTGAAGAGAGATTACAGACTGTGGAGTTGAGGGGGTTTTGACCGGCATAGGGCCCAGGGCTGCTGCCCACTTCACCATTTTAGAGATCTGATTACATCTTCATCTAGAGTCTCAACTCTTATTTGAGTCAGTCTAGGTGTTCAATTAATTGGCACAAGTCATGTCAGCCTCGATTATCCCTTTTCAATGACAGTCTGCTTCTAACCACTGTGGTAAGCAGCCCGGACACAGACAGGCAGGCATCATTATATGCACCACCAAATGTTTATTTACAGAATATGTACACTGATGAACACGCATAAACCCAGTGCCGCAGCACCAATCACCCACAAGTCCAGGCCCTTACACAATGCCTTTCTTCGCCACCTCCACTCCTCTCCTCCGAGCTCCATCCTTTTCCACCCGACTCCAGCCTTTGAACGGAGGGAGGTGGCCCCTTTTATAATCACCTGGATATGCTCTAGGTACCTCCCGACAATCTTCCACCAGCACTCCCCAGTGTGGCTGTGGCGGAAGTACCGGTTCTGCACCCAGAAGCAATCCGGGTGTCCCTGATCCTTTTCCCCCCAGCACTTCCGGGTGTGGCGGAAGTGCTGAGGTCCAGGGCTCCATAGACATTGGAGCACCCCCTGGCAGTCCCCACAGCCACCAGGATGATCAGTCCCACGTGGTCTGGAGGAGGCATAAGCCCTCCTCCGGTTCTGTTGGGCGTCCCGGCTGGGTACCACCCCCAGCCGCGTACCGCAGTACGCCACCACAAGCTGAGACCTCCAGGGGCCAGCAGCCTGTCCTGCGAGGGCAGGCCTTCCATGGCAGGAAGCCAACATACTCCACTCCAGGGCCCGGTCCTGTAAGATATAAATCATAACAAGGGGCGGAGATGTTGCCCTGACACCGTCACTTGGCGTCTCCTCGTCTCATACGTAGGCAACGCTCCCCCCTCTGAGTGGCACCCCAGTGCTTGCCACCTCGGCCCCCCTTCAAGACCTCCGTGCCCACCCATGTTGGGATATCAGACAGGACTGCACGTGCCCCCATCACCTCAGCCGGCTGTGTGGTTTTCCCTCTTTCTCTGGGACGCCGTGACCGTTTGGGTCTCCCTTTATCAAAAGGTATAAACCCTGTCCCATCTGCGTCCCTGTAGAGCAACGTGAGGTCGATGCTGGCTCGGGGCATAGGGCGCTAGGACCTGGGGCATACATCAGTCCATGTCCAGCCAGACCTCTCGCTCTCTCTCCCCTCACCACACATACAGCACCCACCGCGTCCACTGTCGGAGACCTCCCTACTCAGTTCCAATCATTCACATCATGGGCCTTTTTGGTGGGGTCTCCCTTATTCTTTACGGGGTCGGTTCTACTTACTGTCCCCGCTGTACCGCTCCGGTCGAAGGATCCAGCGTTGTGTCGTTCCGCCCACTCACATAATGACTTCATGAACGTGACTGCCTTCCTCTCCAGCTTCTGCAGTTCCTCACAGGGGGCACGTATCACCTGTGAAAGCGATCCTGTGGGCTGAAGGCACTCCTCCAGCTTGTGCAGAGCCGCCGGCAAGCACAGAAAGTCAGCCAACGAGGGACTTACCTGTCCAACAATGACACACGCCGGCTGCTTCCTGTGGGGCCATTCGATTGTCCCAATCGGGTCCTTCCCAGGCTCGAGATGGACATTCCTTGGTCCCACCTCCATCCAATCCTCGGCGGGCACACAAGACACACCATCCAATCATCTTTTTCCTGTCTCAGAGAGTGACTTCCGGTCCGCAGCCATCTTGTCTCCCCCCTTCCCGGTGCGGTGGCGTGACTCCGGGCAGCCTCGCAGCTGCTGTGATCTCTTGAGCTGCAGCGACTCCTTCTCCGCAGCGCCTCCTGCTGCCGCCACGCTGTGAAAGCCCTGCAAAACAGCATGGGTCTGCCACCGATGCAGATCTGGGCAGTCCCTGCCTGCAACACAGAATGTAAGCCCAACCCCGCAGGGCCGACCGTCGTTGGGCAGGGCACTTACCTCCTGGGTCCCGTCTGTCCGAGGTGCCTGCCTCGGCATGATTTTCCTAGACGCGATGCCGTCCCGGATGTCCTCAGCCACGGTGTGCTCATAGGAGCCTGCAGCAATGCCCGTTGTTGTCCTTCCACACCAGGGGGAAACGGCCCTTCTGTGGACCGGTGGCGGTCCCTTGGGTGAATCGCTCCCGCAGGGTTGTGCGTGTGCTGCTCCCATAGCGTGTGTGTGGGCTTACCTGCTGCACCAGACTGCCCATACAATTATTTGTACTGGGTCCCTGCCTTGTAGCAGGCAGATAGTCCCATCTCGGATGCCATTGTGGTAAGCAGCCTGAACACAGACAGGCAGACATCGTTATATGCACCACCACATGTTTATTGACAGAATATTTACGCTGATGAACACGCACAAGCCCAGTGCCGCAGCACCAATCACCCACAAGTCCAGGCCTTTACACAATGCCTTTCTTTGCCGCCTCCACTCCTCTCCTCTGAGCTCCATCCTCTTCCACCCGACTCCAGCCCTCGAACGGACGGAGACGGCCCCTTTTATAATCACCCGGATGTGCTCCAGGTGCCTCCCAACAATCTTCCACCAGCACTCCCCAGTGTGGCGAAAGTACCGGCTCTGCACCCGGAAGCACTTCGGGTGTCCCTGATCCTCTTCCCCCCAGCACTTCCGGGTGTGGCGGAAGTGCTGAGGTCCAGGGCTCCATAGGCTTCGGGGCACCCCTTGGTGGTCCCCACAGCCACCAGGATGGTTGTCCCCGGGTGGTCTGGAGGAGGCCCTCTTGGGTGTCCTGGCTAGATACCACCCCCAGCCGCTTGCCACACCACATAATCCTTAATGGATGTTCTTATAATTCTCTTCTAAGGGCTGAATATGCTTAGAATTGAGTGGCACCCTAACCAAAAGATACAACAATTACTAAATGTCCCCAAATCCTTGCTAGGAATGCTAAAAATTATCACATTATTCAAGTTTATTAACAAATTTTATTATAATTTGCAAAGCATGAATACATAAAGTAGATGTAAGGAAACAATACTTTGTCAGAAGCTAATTAACAAAATAAACATGAGGGGTAAACCTTTTTTATTGAATTTATTTAAAAGCAAATAACATTCCATACACACAAGTCAAACTTGACAAACTAAATTCAATTCAACCCCCACCCATGAGACACAGTAGAAGGCCAACAGCCAGAGTAATCATTTCCCCCAAAATAAATGCTTATTCAAAAATGTTATTGATTAGATCCTGCCAGGTTTTAGAAACGTTTTGAACATATCCTCTAAATGTGAATTTGATATTTTTCCAATTTGAAATGGTATTTAACATCAGTTACCCACTGACTTAAAAGAGGTGGGTTAGGATTCCTCCAGTTGAGCAAGATAAGTCTATGTGCTAATAGTGAAGTGTAGGCAATTACAGTTTGTTTGTCCTTCTTCACTTTAAGCCCATCTGGAATGACATCAAACACAGCTGTTAATGGGTTAGGAGGGATTGTGACACCAAGGCTGTCTGAAAGACATTTAAAGATTTTGGTCCAGAATAATGTTAATTTGGTGCACAGCCAAACCATGAGGCCCAGTGAGGCTGGAGCTAGATTGCAAAGTTCACAGGTTGGACAATTTAAAATGAAACAGATGTGCTTGATGAAAAATTTTAAGCTGAATAATTGTATGCTTTGCACATATAGAGCTCGAGTGAGTTCTGTGAATGGCTGCCTTCCACTCCTTTTCTGAAATGTTGAGTGAGAGATTCTTTACCCACTGTACTCTAGGATCTTTGAAAGGAAGGGACTTTAAAATGTTTTTATATATTATAGAAATGCTGTCTGAGTCCCCAAGACTGATTAATATTTCTTCCGTAATAGAAGTAGGTGGGAGGTGAGGAAAATTGGGCAAATTTTGTTTAGCAAAGTTTCTAATTTAGAAATAGTAGAAAAATTGTGTTGACAACAAGCTAAATTTAGAGTGTGATTGTTCGTATGTTGCAAAGATGTTATCTATGTACAAATCTCTAAGTGATTTAATCCCATACACTTTCCAAACATTAAAAACTGTGTGAGTTTGAGAGGGTGGAAAAAGGTGGTCATTATGTAGAGGTGCCACAGATAAAAACATTTCTACCTTGAAGTACTTCCTACATTGATTCCAAATTCTGAGTGAATGAAGCACATTTGGATTGTTAGTATATTGATGATAACTTGTAGTTATTGGGGCACAAAGCAAGGAGTATAAAGAAGTACTGCAGGATTTTATTTCTATTGTGGACCAAGCCTGTGTATGTTCATCTGTTTGTGTCAATGTCCAGGTTTTAATAGCTTGTGTATTTGCCACCCAGTAATATAATTGAAAGTTGGGTAGAGCCATGCCATATTCTGCCTTAGGTCTTTGTAGGGTCACCCTTTGGATGTGGGGATGTTTTAAATTCCAAATAAATGAGGTTATGATTGAATTTAATTTCTTAAACAATGATTTGTTAATGCACATGAGAAGGGTTTAAAATAGAAATAGAAGTTTAGGAAGGATATTCACCTTGACAGTATTAATTCTCCCTGCTAAAGTGAGATGGAGGGTAGACCATTTAAGTTTTTCCATGCACAACGAAACATTTTGTTGAAAAAGAGCTTTATGTTTACTTGTGATGTTTACCCCTAGATGTTTAAACTGAAAATTTTACTACTGAAAACACTGAAACTAACAATAGTTAAATAGTAACCTAAACACTATAATTATCCTATACTCAGATGCAAAACAAGACAACACCAGGAACCAATCCATAAATTTGAAAAGAGCAATGCAATTTTAAAGCTATTAACTTATTAAACTTGTCTTAGAGGTAAGCTGTTAGGAAGGTGAAGAACAGCATACAATGTGTCCACAGAGGTCTGAGTTGTGAATTGTCCCTTTTATCAGACGTCAGGTGATTGAAACAACTGAGGGACTGGCAACAGTTAAAGGCCCCTTGCCTTTATGGAGGAAAACAATTAAGCAATAAGAGGAAACTGAAAGTAGGAAAAACAAAACCAGGATGAAGGGTAGAGTCAGGGTGCAGCTCCAGCTCTACGACTGCTGTTTGTTTTGCTCATTCTTAGCACATTTGTGATACTCTCATGTGTGAAAACCATAGCAGAGTTGCAGTTCCTATTGCATTATGGGAGAGTACTCATATACGGTATTAAGGGAGCTTTATAAATTGAATATTATTCAAATTATTAAATATTTTTTTCTGAACATATTGGCTGGCACAGCTAAAATGAAATAATAAATGAACAGTATAAATGCTAAAATGAAAGAAAACATAAACTAAAACATATTAAAGAAACAAATTTGAGCATGGAGATGCATATAATATGATCCTTCAGCTGAGAATTTCTGAAAAAGAAATGGAGACTGCAGGTCTTTGGTGACCCGAAAGCTGAATAGACCAGAGTAAAGTTTGCATTTGAATAACAACAACAGCAACATTTATTTCTGTAGCACATTTTCATAAAAATAATGCAGCTCAAAGTGCTTTAAATGATGAAGAAAGAGAAAAAAGACAAAATAAATAAGAAAGTAGAATTAGGGAACACTAATTAACATAGAATAAAAGTAAGGTCCGATGGCCAGGGAGGACAGAAAAAAAAAAAAACCTCCAAATGGCTGGAGAAAAAAAAAAAAATCTGCAGGGGTTCCAGACCATGAGACCACTCAGCCCCCTCTAGTCATTCTACATAACATAAATGACCTCAATCAGTCCTCATGGTATTCAGGGTTCTCATGGAAGAACTTGATGATGACGGTCATGTGGACTTCTGGCCATTAATTCATCAATGAATACAGAGGGTGTAAAATGAAAGCATTTTAATGATAGCTGAATGTGCTAAAATGAAGGAATATATCAGAAAAGTTTTCTTGCATTTAATGTGCGGGGAGAATTAATGTATAGGTAACTCGCTGGCTGAGTTTGTTTAGGAATATAAAAGCAGTGGCTATTAAACATTAAATAGAAAAAGTCATTCATCCACGTTTTACAAACTCACTTCAGGTTGCTGGTGTGCACTTGCTTTTTCTCTTATTATTATTCTTGGATATGAAAAACAAAATTGTAACTTGAAACCTACTTGAGTTGCAGGCAGTGTGTAGGAACTTGTAAGCAGATGTTCGTTTTATGTGCAATCAATGAGCCTTAACACAGAGACCTGCTCATTGCAGTACGTGCACTTACAGGTAGATGATTTTTGCAAAATCTAGTACGATAACCCATGCATACTGTGGTAGCCACATTACTAAGGTGTGTCTCAAAAATTCTGATGGGAAAGTAGCTAGTGCATTTTGGTTATAGCCCAGTATGGCACATTACTTATGAAGGTGTGTCTCAAAATCCTCTGTTGGCAAAGGATGAGAGCATCTACTACTTTCGTTATGACTCAACCACTCTTTCCAAAAATAAACCATGAGAACAGTGGTCAACCCTAACTTTTTAACTTTAATATACAGAATGGAATACACGATTGGGAGTCTATTGTCCTGTACCATTCTGATTTTATTCTAGTTCTTCTGAAAATATGATCTGGATTAGCACATTTCCCTATGTGTTTTATCCTCATTACCCTTAACAGCTTCTTGGTGGTTTCATGACATGCAATGCAAGGTCAGGCTGCAGCTGTCCATCCATCACAGTCTATCCATCCATTTTCTAATGAACCTATCCAGTTCAGGGTCACAAGCCAGCATTTGTTACAGTAGCACTGGGCCCAAGGCAGGTGTCTTACCCTAAACTAGGCGCTTGTGAGTCACATAACAAACTCACACATACAATATCTTTCACATATACAGCATCAAGAGGGATGAATGGAAGAATAATTTTGATTAAAGGGAAATTTCATTATGAACATATTTACATTCAAAATAACTATCAGGGATTTTCATACCACCAAAACACTGCAGTACTATCCTTGGGACACTACTATGTAAATCCTCAGTGGCCACATATACTGTACAGTTGTTTACAGACTAGGATTCATGTTGGAATAAACTAACTAAAATTATGAGATTACAGTCCTTTGAAGCTGTTTTAGGATGGGCTTGACTATCTGTGCAGAATTTATTAGTCCAAACCAGAGCATTCTTTGAAGTTGCTAGAACCTTCAGTACCTGTCTGATGCTGTGTCATGTTTGTCTTATTTAGAAGCACAATTACAGTCCTCACAGAAACCAAAGCCTCTTCAGTAGATTATATTGAAGTCACTTAATGAAGGTATTGCTTGGTTAATGAGCCTTGAAGGTACTAAGGGTGATGGTACACCTTCTGCACCTTCTTAAATATTGTAAGTCTAAATTTTGCATTCTTTACTTTTTAGATCAATTGTTTATTGGATTTCACTGAAAGGAAGATAACAAGACAAAGCAAAGGAGAACATTTTCACATATTATATATTTGAAAAACACCCCCCATGGTCATTCTCACATCCCCAGACCACCCCACCCCAATGCTGCACTTTTTCTATCTGAGAAAGCAAATGTAATGAGAAGGATCCTTTCACACTAAAGGATAGCTGCCCTGCAATTGTCTTTTGTTATCATTGCCCGGTGCTTTAAAAGTGCAGTTCACATAAACTCTTGAAACATCAAGTGTAGACCCTGAACTTTCTGAATTTATGTCACAACTAAAGCAGGACAAAATACTGCATATTGAGAGACAGAAACAAAAAAAGCAAAATATGTCAGCTATGTCAGCAGCTACTAAACACCTTATTGCAGACAGGCACCCAATGATGGCAAGATAATCCTACATGAGGAAGTTTTTCAATCAAGACACTTGAAGTTGTGGTTAGAAATATCAAGTGTGCCATGCTTTTGTGCACTTTAGATATTTTCTTTACTCACTGGTTAGTCATCTACAACTGCGCCATTCCAAGATGGTGAAAATGCAACAGGCCTAAATTCTGCTAATGACTACTGTTTCTGTCATGTAGATTGGGATTGGCTTGATGCACAAATTATAGAGACATTAGATAGAAAATGACTGGAAATGTGCATTATGCTCAGCATCCTGAAGTCGTCTTTCTTCTGTTACTGATGACACTGGTATTTGGTGTGGATTTAGTGAAGAAGACCTGTAAGGCATTTGTTTCTCAAACTACAGACTCTCATGTCCTTATCCTCTCGTGCAGCTGCCCATCTGGACCTTGCCCCTCTTTTTTTCTAGTGGTTAGATCGAGGTCACCATCCTCTCTCAAGAGAAGACAACGTTGTATGAAATGTTCAGTTTTTTGGAAATCTTTCACATGCAACGACTTTTATTCTACAAAAAAAAAAAAAAATTAACTAACATGTCATTTTGGCAATTTTTGAATCCAGCACTGAAGTTTAGCAATGCCAGTGAACAGAGTAACAGGTTTCAGCAGTGCTAATACATTTAGAAAGGTTTCTCTAATAACCAAATAAGCATGCAAATAATAAATTAAAAATAGGTAATTTCAGACAGTAATAGCCATTATATACAGTAGTAATGTCTTGACTATATTTTAAAATTCATTTAATAGTAACAGAAATCCAAATTCTGTGGTTACATATTTAAAGTTATTTGTAACAGTGCTTAATTTTTACTAGATTTTCACCAAAGTATTGTGTATAATCATGAAAGTAACCAAAAGACACAAGAGTTATGCAGTTCTTCTCAACTGTTTCCTATAGGGGTGCACACCCCATGAGAATACAATACCTTATATCCCATCCCTTTTGCTCCCTGAGTGGATAAATTAAACTGATTAGCTAGTTAAAGATACACATAGTTTGTAATGCACAATATGTACACTTGCAAAAAGTCCATAGAGAAACAGAAAAAAAATCTACAATCCTGTTAGCAAAGCCAAAGACATTCCACGCTTTTTCCATGCTAGATTTAATCTTTATTTTACAGTTTTTATGCAGTTCTTTGTCCTAGAACTGATAAGTAGAAAGGGAAGACACATATTTTAGTACCAGTACACATTCGTTTTCCCTACTCGATTCAATTCAAATGCTTATTTTTGCTCCGCAACTCTGCTCAGAATGAAGCAGGCTTAGATTGTGGAATTCTATGTTTATTTTTGCATAAAGCTTTTCACTGATTGCATGTGCAGAGCTTCTCCAACTTCACCAACTTCATATTACAGTATAACAAGTGTCGCAGGTGGCTGGGGGGACGACCTGGCCGGGACACCCTGGAAAACCGGAAGAGGGCTTACGCCCACCTCAGACCACATGGGGGCGACCACCTTGGTTGCTATGGGGACCATGGGTACAGGGCTTTGAAGCTCAACCCTGTAGGGGCCCATGGTCACTGCCCAGGGGCGCCCTGATGCCTTGGGAGCCCTGGACCTCAGCACTTCTGCCACATCCAGAAGTGCTGGGGAGAAGAGAAGCAGGGACACCCGGAGTGCTTCCGGGTGCGCAGCTGGCACTTCCGCCACAGTGGAAAGTGCCGGTGGAAGATTGCTGGGGAGCACCTGGAGTACATCTGAGTGAGGATAAAAGAGGCCGCCTCCCTCCATTCAGGAGCGAGAGTCAGGTGGAAGAAGGATGGAGCTCGGGAGGAGAGGCAAGGAGACAGCCTGAAGAGTAAGGCAATTGAGTTGGCCTGTACTTTGGGGGTTTGTGGTGCACTGGTGACTGTAAATATGTTAAATAAAGATGTGTTGGGTGACGTCAATGTGTCCACCTGTCTGTGTTCAGGCCAGCTTCCACACAAGGTAAGTATGTTTTGTTAAAGTGGTATAAATAACATGCAGATTTACAGTTCACTGCAACAGATAAATTGACTATAGAACATGCTTTATTGCTGTGACTCTGTTCATAATGAAGCGGGATTAGAAAATAGATGGATGAGCATACTTTATTTAGATGACTTGGAGGATCTTTATGCATATTATACATGGAAGTTAAATATCAAACCTTTTTATAAATAAATGGCAAAGCATGTATGAATAAAGATTACTGTTATGTAAAACTGGCAACCAGGAGTCTTCCTGATCAGATGCCCAAACCACCTCAACTGGCGCATTTCAATGCAGAGCTGCACCGACTTTATTCTGAGTGCCTCCCGATTATTTGCGCTGCTCTGCCTGCTCCTAAGGTTGAGTCCAAATACACTGTGAGAGAAAGTCATTTCTACCACTTGTATCCATTTGGTCATTAAACTCCAATCCCAGGTCAAGATTTTTTTATTTTATTGTATTATAACAAAAGAAATACACAATGGTATATGAATAAAAAGGTACAAATATATATGCAACCAATGCAACATAGCAAAGAAACAGACAAGAAACATTTATCACAATCACTACTTGAAACCTCTGCCTCACAATGTAAAGCAAGAAGCTGATTATATTATATTAGTTAGTATAAACATAAACAGGAGTCCAGGAGATTTATCTTAATAACATTGGCAGATTTTGAAAATACTCTGCACTGTTCTACACAACTACATGTATTTATAAAAATAGTGTCTATTTTTAGACAGTATAGCATATCAATTTCCCATTGAGTTGTTGAGGGTGCATTGTAATTCTTCCAGTTAAACAAAATCAGACTACATGCCAACATTGCAGTATAGGACATGAGTTTATTGCTAGTTAGTCACATCCCATCCCTCCTAATGTCACCCCAAGCACTGCTACATGAGGATAAGGACTTATTGTAACTCCAAAACTGTCTGATAGATTAGCAAATATCTTTCTCCAAAAGCATCTTAATTTAGGGCGGTCCCAAACAATATGAACTAATATGGCAAGAGCAACAATTTGTAATTTTAACCTAAAAAGGTGTGTACATTTCTAAACTGGATTAAAGCGTTTTTTGCACAGATTGATGAAACATTTGTACAGTCGATTCCGGTTAATTGGACCACCGGTTAATCGGACCAGCCTCTTATTCGGACCGAATCCTAAAGAACCGAAACAGATCATATTACATAAGCCTAATATTGTTCGCTTATTTGGACCAAAATTCTGTTTAATTGGACCAAAGAACGTGACAGAGAATAAGAAAAAGAAGCCACAAGTCGCCCGTGGAAAGTGGATGTAAAGTGGGTCAGCGACATTGGGAGGATCCCTGGGCTCCCCAGGAGAATTTATGTTTTTATCAAAGGTCAGGAAGTCGGAAAATTTGTACCAAGTGCAAACCAGTGGGGGTGAACATGCCTACCCTTTCTTTCCTAAAATGGACCGCCCAGTAGCCGGCGACATGAAGTTGAGCGAAAACAAGTGCAGCGCGTCAACAGAATGTGTCAGATCACACTAGACAAGTTCTTCAAACGTTGACTAGAATTTGGTAATGTAACCTTTTTTATTGTGCTTCACATGCTGAGAGTCGTGTAGATCATTTCGAAAAATTTGTAGATTTCTTTTTCAATAAACAAAGTTGTAAGCAACCGTACATGTACATGTACATAGTTCTTGTTTGTACGTTCGGCATACGTGTGTGCAGCACAATAAAAGTCATAATGACATTTATTATGTTACTTATACTTACACGTCCCGTCTTGGTTGCACATGTATAAGGCACGTTCGTGTAATCGGACCAGCCGGTTAGGACCAAAATGATCACATCCCGATGTGGTCTGATTAACAGGAATCGACTGTATATATTAAGAATTTTTATATTTATATTTGTATTACAGCATTTTATTGAATTCCACTCTTTCCCTGAGATATCAATAGAACTGTACCTTTCACAATGTTGCTTGACATAATCTGGCAAGGCCTATTGTGATACTGTATTATTTGAAGTATAGAAATATCTTGATATTCTTCTTGTTACTTTATAAAATATATTCCAGTAATGAGGGAAGATCAGGGCAGTTAAGCAGGTTCATTTTAACAAACTTGTATGCAGAAAATTAAGTGTGTCCATATTTATGACAGTCCCAGTCACAGGCATTCCAGAGCTCTAAGAGGATAAACCTTTTGGGGGCTACAGAATTGGCAAATTTGTTTGAGGTGGGTATTGTAGACATTTCAGGTGGGAGTTCCAAACGTTACAGCAGACCCACCCTAAGTGAGAGAGTTAAGCCCAGTTGTCAGGGTGAGTCTTCAGTTTTCACTCAGCGCTGGCTTCAGGAAGTTTCACTCCTTTCCACAATTCCCACCTTGGGATCCTCTAGAGTTACTCCCTGTGACTTCTAGAGATTACTCCTGATTACTGTGCCATGTCCCCAGGAAGAGGTATACTCAAGGTGCTGCCAGCATCTTCAGGAAAAAGTGCACCAGAAACTAGATTTATTCTCCAGGGTGAGGCCTCTCCAGAATTCAGTCTCTCTTGCCCCTGTCTACTACAATTCTTTTGGCATTGCTAAATATCTATCAGGTACATCAAGCCTTCAAAATTTACAGGTTCTACTACACCTTTGTTTTTATTTTATTTATTTGAGGTTTTCCAAAATCTCCACTTTGGTGTTTGTTGGGGAATACTATAAAGACTACATTGGTGCCAGTCCCCTCTCTTCATTTAGCTTTGAGTTTTTTGTTTTCCTGTGTTTTCTTGCCCTCAATTATGTTATCAGTCTGTATGTGCAGAGAATCGCCATAAATTAGGACTTCCAAATTAGGGTACTTCCATTGCCACCATTTCCAAAACCATACCTGTACAACAGAGCCAATGTCAATTTTAATTGAAATTTGCTTTTAATCTGAGAGATGAATTGTTTTACTTGCATAAGGTCACGTCTTCTGATGATATCTGAATCCTTTCCTTGCCTTCTTCTAGAGTTTCGTATCTGCCAAGAATTTAACGTACACTATTCTGAGAAGTTTACATATGTTTGGAGTTCTGCCTTGACACTATCCAACTCCACACCACATTGGCAAAGTGATTTTATGGTCAGATGAGGTTTTATGGTCAGAGGAGACAAAAATAGAATTTTTCAGCCAGACTTCAAAAAAGTATTTGTGGCATAAAACTAATACTGCACATACATCAAGAAAACACCATACCAACAGTGAAATATGGTGGTGGCAGCATCATGCTATGGGGATATATTTTATGTGCTGGGACTATCGATCTTGTCAGAGTTGAAGAGACAATGGATGAACACAAATATTGTACAATATTGCAGGAGAACTTGTTACAGTCTTCTATGAACCTTTGGCTCGGGAGAAGATTAATCTTTCAACATGACCATGACCCTAAGCATAATGTCAAAGCGACACTGGAATGGCTCAAAGAAAAGAAAGGTGAATGTTTTGGAATGGCCAAGTAAGTCAAAGCCCTGCTCATAACCCAATTGAGAATGTGTGGCACTATTTGAAAACTGCTGTCCAGAGGCACCACACCACCAACTTAGAGGATTTCTGTAAAACCTGCCAACAAGAATTGAGAAGAATCTCTCCTGAGCAATGTGCAAAACTGGTACATACTTACCCCAAAAGAATTAAGGCTGTTATTGCAGCAAAAAGGTTTTCAACAAAGTATTAATGTGTAGGGCTTGAATACTTATGCAAACATTAAGTTCCAAGTTTTTATTTAATTTAGTCGCAGTGCTTTTTTACACAAGATATTTATGACAGTTGGACTAGCAAACATCCTTTTTTGCTGCAAAACTCCTGTAAACAGAGGGCAGTAAGGCAGACTTTGAAAGAGACTGACAGAAGATTGAAATATTAGCCTTTATATTAAAGAAAGAGGAGTAATCAACTGAGCAAAAGGATTCAGATTCAGAAGAATCATCTATCCTGTGCAATTAGACAAATAGCAAGAAAGGCTCTATTTTAAAGAATTCAGACCTTGTTATTTTGTCCTTTAACCAAAATGAATCCTGCTTGTCTGAATTTGGATGGTGAGCAAACTTGTTCTAAATACAGCAACTCACATTTTCAATTAGGAAAAAGTAAACTTAGTAAACAATAGGCTTGTTAATGTTAAAGCAGCATTTGTCTATTTTACTTGCAAACTTATTAAGCATGTTAGCCTTGATAAACATTTTATGAACATTTGATAGATTTGTGTCTTTTTTAAAGATTTTACTATGTTTATTAATTGTGCGTGTCAAGCAGTATAAGTTATATAACAATCCACATTAATAATTAATAATTACAGCTCAATAATTAGTAATGTCTTACTGAAACACAGGCTTAAAAAAACAACAAAAAACAATGAAACAGCAAAACAATCTGTAGCACAATTAATGATTGAAAATGGTGTAAAAATAAGTGTATGTGTGGTATAATTACAAAATAATCCGTGTTTAACTGCCAGTATCAATTAGTTGAATAAATGTGAGAGAAAATATATATTTTTTAAGGCTGTAAAACAATAAGGCTGCAAAATTTATTTTTGTTAAAAAATTAAAAAGTAACTCCCATGGTCTATAGTTTAAATATAAAAATACCAAATTTTACACTTTAATATAAGACATAAGGCTGAATATGCAGGAGCTTAGTGTAAAAAGTTTTTTAAAGAAATAAAGAAAAGGAAAACTATAATTGGCAGATCCAGTATCAGTGATCATTTTTATTCAGGATAAAATTATTAGTCATGCTTGGGCCTCTGATGATCTGATGATCACCTTCTGATAAGGTAGGCAATAACCCGCTGGTACAAGAGGGGGCTCCAATGCTAACTGTATCATCTCCTTTCTCCTCCCTAGCTCTAAGCATCTGCCCAAGGAGGGCACCCCATTCACGCCCCCACTCAGTAAAGCCACACCCCTTCTATTGGGACAGTGTAAATTCGAGGGCTCCTGAAAGATGACGTCTCAGTAGGTGGAACTACATCCCATATGATCAAGTACCCAGACGCAGACCTGCCTGCCTGAGAGAGCTGATTATTTTGAGAAACAATTGAGGAAAAAGAGGCAATTGTTACATTTATTATCTGTTGGACCACCAAATCCCCACTTTTGTTCCGTTTTTGGAACACTTGCAATAAACAGGGTGGTCTGATTGCCAGCCCAAATTTTCTTCTTATTTGCCTTCCACTATATATACATACAACTACATATAAGCTTTTGTGTTCAAGAAAACCTCTTTAATCATAATAAAATTAGCCAGTCTTTGTTTAGCATCTATGATGATGGTGTCAATGCAGATATCAGGGGTGAGTTTCCTACAAGTATTATGGTCCTAGGAATATCAAACTCCATGTTAAGATCTGTCATTAATTTACAAGTATTTCTTGAAATTGATTGTAATTCCATCCATCCATTATCCAACCCACCATATCCTAACTACAGGGTCATGGGGGTCTGCTGGAGCCAATCCCAGCCAACACAGGGCACAAGGCAGGAAACAAACCCCGGGCAGGACGCCAGTCCACTGCAGGGCATGCACACACACACACCAAGCACACACTAGGGACAATTTAGAATCGCCAATGCACCAGACCTGCATGTCTTTGGACTGTGGGAGGAAACTGGAGCACCCGGAGGAAACCCACGCAGACACAGGGAGAACATGCAAACTCCACGCAGGGAAGACCTGGGAAGCGAACCCGGGTTTCCTAACTGTGAGGTAGCAGTGCTACCACTGTGCCACCATGCCACCCTTGATTGTAATTAAAGTAGCATATTGAATTCTTCATAGTCTACATGCTCCCTGATGCACTCATTAGCCATTAAATGCTTCTTAAACTGGCTACATCTGCCAAACACAACCACCACGAGTGATCATCAGACAGAGAATGTTCACATCATGACAATTTTCATGAAAATTTAGAATACTAAAACTACTGGACAGATACTTTTTTTCATGCTAAAAGGTGTTAATGCAATACTGGTAATTAATCCAATCATTCAGCAAGGCCTCCATTTTATTTACCTTACCTTTCTCTGCTTTAAGAGGTCTCCTGCCTTTAGACTTATATCAAGGAAACAGGTATACTCATTTTAAAATGTATTTATAAACACAAGAATTATAGAAGTATGATAACTGTATATATCCATCCATCCATCCATTATCCAACCTGCTATATCCTAACTACAGGGCCAAGGGGGTCTGCTGGAGCCAATCCCAGCCAACACAGCATGCAAGGCAGGAAACAAACCCCAGGCAGGGCGCCAGCCCACCGCAGTATATAAGACTGGACGCTGACACACTATACAGGCAAACATATACAGGCTTGCTGTTTAATGTTATTTAGAGTTCTACTTCATCTTGCCACAGATAAATAGTTTTATGATACCAAGTCTTTATGGATGATATTCAATGTTGCCTGGAATTGTTGTTTAGTTGTTACTTCTGGTTCAAGTGGAAGATTCTTTATGTGTTGGAATGCACTCTTTCTCTTTGCACCATGATCCTTGTCAGATCTGTGGTGCTGCTTCCTAAGCTTGCCATCTGCTGTCTTTTGCCACTTCAAAGGGAAAAAGCATTACTCACTCTGGCCCAAGAGTTTAGATGCTGAAGTTCCCTTCTTGAAGTAATGGTTGCTCAGCCTTGTCAGTGTATTACACAGCTTTGGCTTGATAGACAGGGTTTCAGCTTCTGGTACGCCAAGGAAATAGATTTCCAACTTTTCAGCTCCTCATGGAGAGAGTAGCTGATAATTTCTTAGATTTAGAGACCAGGTTTTGTAAAGTAAATTTGCAAATTATCCCACCCTTAGAGAATGGCAGAGAGGGTGCCCTGAGAGAATCCCCAGGGAGTTCAGTGAGTGTCCAACAAATATCTCAGAGATAGCTTCTTCAGGATAGCACAGAGAGTTTTAAAGAAAGGCTGAACCTTCTCCTTACTGGATTAAAGTCACTTCCAGTTACAAAATCGGTGCCTTAATAGGCAAGTTCTTCTGTCCATCCTAGTTGTCATTTCTAGAATTATAGGTCTTTGTTCTGGCTTGAGTCTATTTTGTGCCTTCTGACTTAAGAAGTCTGCAGAGGGGCCTCTGGAGAGACATCAGTGCAGCTCAAATTTTCACCTTTGATATCAGATCCTGGTACAAGTTTGGGTTCAGTCACTTAGTTTGGAATACAAGTGGGGGAAGGCACAGCTGGATGCCTGTAAGCTGGTTAAATCTGTCATGGATGTAACTAGCAGAAAGGACAATGCCCACTTTTAAGCCTGTGTTCCATTTTGTGGAGTTGTCATTCCTGCACTCGGCCACACTGGGTAGGAGCTCATCCTGTCAGGAATTATATTTTTGTAATAAATAATAATTCCCTATAGATAAAGAAAATAATACAAACATGGCTTCATCACTCAGTGGCATAACAAAGTTAAAATCCATTTCATAAGAACATAAGAGATTTGACAAACGAGAGGAGACCATTCAGTCCATTAGACTCATTTGTTTAGATAATAAATAAACTGTTCCAATATCTCTTAAGGATCTTTCAGGGAATGAAAGACAGCAGTCAATATTCATATCACAGGAATTGCAGGCTCTTATTCTCCTGTCCCATTTAAGGTGCCTCAGACGTTTATTTATAGTATACTGCTACAAGTTATTGATTTTACAAATGTAACATTTTAAGTCTGTAGTCCAGTGATAATTTCAGTCATTGAACTTTTAACCAAAACTTTATTTTTAAAGCCTTTTTTTCCAACTTGTTCTATTCTTTGCTCATTTAAGTGCGGAGCCCAGAATTGTAGCTCTGAAGAATTTCAGTGGTAATGTGGGGGTTGTAATTGATTCTGGTTTCTTATGCAATTTTCTGTTGATTACAACTGTCTTCCTTCCCAATGGAGGATTGAAGAGGATTGAGTAATTGTTTTGTTTTTCAGATATACTTTAGATTAAAATTATGCTCTCTGGCATAAAATTATATATGTTGCAAGCAGCGTTCTTCCTCTTCTAGAAGGAATTTTTGGCCATTTTTTATACTTGCAGAAAATATAGTATTATCTTTGGCCTGTTCCTGTGTTGTGCAGCGTGATTTTCAAAATTTTGGCAAGTAATCATTAACTGAGTGATAATGTTTTCATTTTTGTGTATCTTGCAGGACATAAAAAGTTTCTTTGCTCTTCTAGCATAATGACATCCCTAAAAAAGTAAAGTTATGTTCAGCAATCAACCTAATAGTGCTACTGCTTCAAGAATTCAGATTATTCTTGGTTCAAACTATGTGCCCAGTTGTTGTCTGTGTGAAGTTTACAAGTTTTTGCTGACTTGTATTCAGTACTGCTGGGATAGCTTCTGACCCCTTGAATACTGAATTGGGTTAAGTGGGAGAATAAATGTTATGTGTTATATTAAATTGAGCAATGATGACATTAGTCATAAACAAAATTGAAGACAAAGACTTAAAGATGTAATACTTTTTTCTTAGTTTGTTAAAAAGTGTTTTTATGAAAATTGAGAATATTAATGATTAGAATATGTGGAATTGGACCCGGACACAGACAGACGGACAACAATTTACCACCCATCACACATTTATTTAATAAATACACTATTTAAAGTATTGTCTTGCTCAACCCAGTGCCTCCAGCACCGATCCCCCAAAGTCCAGGCCTCACAGTCACAAATTGCCTTTCTGGCCGCCTCCACTCCTCTCCTCAAGCTCCGTCCTCCGGGTGTCCCCAGTCTTCTTCCCCCAGCACTTCCTGGTGTGGCGGAAGTGCCGAGGTCCAGGGTTCTTCAGGCACTGGGCCGCTGCCTCGCGGTGGCCACGGGCCCCTACAGGGTTGGGCTTCCATGCCCTCTACCGATGGCCCCCAACACAACCAGGGCGGTCGCCGCCTTGTGGTCTGGAGGAGGCACAAGCCCTCCTTCGGTCCTCCTGGGCGTCCCGGCTGGGCTCCACCCCCAGCCGCATGAGACAAATAACTGATAAAAATCTATAATTAAGTTTAGTTTATTGTAATTATACTTTACAGTATGCCCGAACATGCTAATATGTATGATATATACTACATCACCTGGCATACATCCTATTGTGGTTTCTGCTTGTTTAAGGATTTAAGATATCAGAGTTGTTATTAACATGATGAAAGATGAGTTCACAATAATGCAACAAAAAAAAGAAGTCTAAATTAAATAAAATGTAAAAAAGTTATGCACTTGTAAATAAAAGGAAAGTGCTTGAAACTGCCTGCCTGTTAAACTAGAATATCGTGACTTCATTTGTACCACCCATTTCAGATTAGAAAATAAAATAATTTATAACATGTAACTTTGTGCTTTGTTCTGTGATAACAGTTTACATATTTTTTACACCTAAGGACTTTTAATATGTTTAACTACTTTGGGACTTTACACGATACTTCATTCAGAGGTGTGTTTCTGGAACATACCATTTATCTAAAACTGATTGGTGATATTTAAAATATATTGAAATGTGTTATGTAACTGAACCTAGATGATTAAAGCGAGTCTTTCTGTTAGAGTCTTCAGTCTACCATGATGCTTTGAAGAATGTACCTGGGAGCTTCACCTACAAGAGCAAATAATGGACAAATGGACAGTCATATTTGAATTTCACACATAATGATGGCTCATGACTCTTCTTTATTAAGAATTTTCTGCAACACTCTCAGTCTTAAATTGCTCAGAAAACTGGCAAATGTATACAAATGTATAAATGCCAAGTTATAGTATACACAGAGATTTTCATAAAGAAAGGCATTTTAAAGGAAACATTGAATCACAACATATTATGTATAGTTGAAGGGTATGACATCTGACAAATGGTTGTGTTCCTTTAAGAGGATGATTTTGCAAGACATGTCAGTTGGAACTGAAATTGTTTATCTCATGAATTTTGGCTTTGCTTTTCATTTTTGCGGTTTCAGCTTGTTTAAGGATATAATAAATCAGAACGGTTAGTAGCCTAAGGAAAGATGGGTTCTTATTTGTGGAAATAAAAAAAAATTGACATTCTTTCAGCAGAGCACGTATAACATCCTGAAAATGTTTTTTTTCAAATTCAGAGGTAGGTGTTTTTATAATTCTCAATTATGCTGGTGAATTATATACTTACTGATCTTCTTTAACATTCATTGGTAAATTATTGTCCTCTCAAGTCTTATAGCAGGGGGCTGAGCAAAAACTCCAAAACATGAAGGATAAAGCCAATGAGAAGCACAAAGCATTTGGTGTGCAGTGGCTCAAAGTGGACAAAGGGACATTTTATGGGATGGGATCTGTTACATTTAAACTCTGGATACACATTAGTGCCCACTTTTATTACTGTGTTTTTAGTTTCACAGCAATTTGGGTTGACCTTCAAATGAATTATAATATCTAAAACCTTGGCAAGAAATATTTGCCTATAACTGTTGATTATATTAGATTATCAGAAAAGACACTCTATCCACTGTGCATAGGAATTATTTTACTAATATGGCACACCTTAACTTGAGAAAAGAATAAATAAAAGAATTCCTGTCTAGTTACATAAAATACCAAATGGACATTAGCAGCAAGAGTTCACATCAAAGTACATCAAATCAAAATGTGTTTATCCACCATAAAGTGCCTACTATGGGTCAGTTACTCAGCAAACCACAAGACTTAACCATTTCTTTGAGCATGAGACTTTCAACAAGGAAAAATAAACTATAATGATCCAGAACTGAAAAACAATAGAAACTGATTTATGTATATGTATTAACACCTCTCAGTTAAAATAAAAAATAAAAAAATGCCCTTCTTTTAAATGTTTTCATCTTTTTATTGTAAATCTTACTTTTGTATCCCATGGTTTGATAGAGTGATTGTTAATAGTGATTTATCTTTGTATGGATAGAATCAAAAGATTACTGTGCTGTTCACATAGATCTCTGAGTTTGGACTGAAATTAATTCATCTTGGAAAAACTTCATCAGTTGCTGTTGATGCAGGCAATGTGTCATTGAGTTTAAGAAAATTAGACAGGGTTGGAAACCTTTAATTAGCATAAACGTCTTTGAACATACCCAGCACTGCCTGGGCACTATTATTTGAGTAGGTATGTGTAGAATGAAATTGTCTCACCTTTGTCTGTTATGTCTGACCCAAATGCCCTCAAGTGGTACCACCATCTCGGCTCACCTCTGTTTCTCTCAGAGTGTGTAAACACACAAGCACACATGGATAGGCATTGTTAAACACAACCACAGATTTTACAATGCTTTGTTTGGTTTTTAATGCGCTTGAGTTGCTGGGCACAAAATGCTGTACAATGTAAAAAATAGTTATTTAATAAATCTGTAATACTTCTTTAAAGTAGGAAGAGCCTGATAATCATTACAATCTGACTTTGCAGACATCATAGATACCTTCCACATACCTTCCCAAACAAGCAAACATAACCAGCACACAATTATTTATCCTACATGTTTTGTGTAATTAATTGCAAAAATTGTCATAGACCATATTTTATTTCAATATGAGACAGTAAATAATAGCCTATCCAGCTTTAACAATGCACATTACTTATCACTTCTTTTATTCTAGTTTTAAAAACAAACACACAAGAAAAAATGAGGCACTCACTTGTGATCAGAAGCAATCATTTAGGTCCTAACTGGAGAAAAGAGCATTTTGGTTAAAGAGTGGACAGGGCCAGGGGTTGGAGCCAATGTGAAAAGTCCTTTTTGCACATCCCTGGATGAGGCCTTGTCTTAGCAGGACTTACATGTATGTGAATGTGCCATTAGATTAGTGTTTCTCAATCTCTGGATCACAACCCTCTTTTGCATCATGGGCTGCCATCAGTGGGTCGCAAATTGCTATTTTTTGTAATGGTTCTTAGTCAGGAGTGGGTCACAGCTGGTGCTACGATGACAGCACTTGATTCACCAAGGGGTGGCTCTAATGATTGTGCTCAGTTCTCCCCACAATCTCTGGCGATTCCACTTGATTCACTAACCCCACCAACTTGATGGGTCACCAAAACACTTGCATGAGTGGAAGTTTGTTGTAACACCCACCAAAAAGGTTGAGAAACACTGTCATAGATTTTCCATAGAATTTTTTGCCTGTTTTTCTCCTGTTCAATATAAACTTGAGTGACTCTGTTTTTTAATTCATCTTTCCTTTTATGTTCTTGTAATGGTATGCTTTGATCGGCAGACATTTTGTCCCATTTGACCATGGTATCTCTGCCTCTGACTGTCACACTTATTGATGTTGATCTGTCCTTTAACAATGTTGTTTGCTCAAGCCTGGGAGCCCTGGATGCTTTGAACAGTGGCATGCTTCTAGGTCCAGGGCAAATCAGAATATCCATGCCTTCAAGAATAAAGCTAAATAAAGTACAAAAACAGAGAGCAATGGCATTTGTGGCTATAGTCTTGTGGCTTTCCATATTATAATTTGTGCAATTTAAGAATAGGCAGTTTTACAGGGACATCACACCAAAAAGTATTGGTCCTTAGTTTGAAATGCTAATCTGAATAAGAATTCAAGCAACTGGTGGGTACTACATGAGTAAATGGAAAAAACGTGCAAGTACAATATAATACAATTTGTTTTTGTGTAGCACACTTCATTGAGTGCAGGCGCATAGTGCTATGGCAAATTTTCAGGTAAAATGCAAGTATACATTATACTGATTACTAAATACCTAGTTAGTACCTAAAAAGATCCAAATTTGTTAAGTAAAAACTGATTAACAAATCGGTATATATCAATACAAACAATATCTGTTTATTAACTAATTGTTGCACTAAGGTTGGTTGACAATGAAGGAGATCAGAATTGTAAGAGAGTAAGTCAAGGACAAAGTCAGACACAGTCACAATCTTGGAGACCTCAGCCAACTGGCCTCCTACCCTCTCCTGGGTATTCTATAGTGGAGTCTGTGCTGGCCGTTCAAAATGTTGAAACAATTTTCTGATGCAATGATTCCAACTCTCCTTTATTGAAGATGACTTTTCTATAGGAAAGTTACCTGGCAGCAAAGCGGTGGCACCTAGTGCCACATCATGATACCAAGAAGATAAACAGAAAAGAGGATGGTTACTAACATTGTATTACTTATATTTTGGTAGAAACGACTAACAAACAGAGATGCAGTATGCACAGCTAATCAGCAGCTCTAATCAGGGTACGCTAGACCAAAGTAATGAGTTTTGAGCCTTTATTTAAAAGCTGAGACTGAAGGGGCACCTCATATAGGAGCAAGCAAATCATTCCAGAGCTTCAAGGCCCTGTAACTAAAAGCTCAAACTTCCGCTGTTATTTTATTAATCATTGGAATCTTTAGTAGGCCAGCATCTTGAGATCTCAATGTGTGTTCTGTCTTGCAAGTAATAATAAGCTCAGATAATTAAGAAGGGTCTTGGCTATTTAAGGCTTCATAAGTTAAAAGGAGGATTTTGAAATCAGACCTAAGCTTAACTGGGATCCAGTGTGAGGACTTCAGAACTGGAGTTATGTGTTTGTATTTTCTTGTTGTTGTAATAATTTTTTGCAGCAGCATTTTGAATTTTAACTGAAGGGTATATAAAGAATAATTCAAACAGTCAGTGAACACACACATTTCAGTAGTCAGTTCCAATAGAAATAAATGCATGAATTAAGGCACTGTCAAAAGGTTTAGAGTCTCTGGGTTATCAGGGGCAATGGATAAATATAGCTGCTGTGTGTCATCAGCGTAGCTATAGTAACTTACATTGTATTTTGAAATAATCTGGTCTAATGGAAGCATATTGAGAGAAAATAATAATGGTCCTAAAATTGATCCCTGCAGTATACCATACAGAATATCATGTATATAATGATGGAGTACTGTCAACACATGTCTGTACGTACTGGAATCGATTTCATGAATAAGAACTAAACCAGGCAAGCACAGTGCCTGTGAGCCCAGTGTTTGTTTCCAGCCTGTGGTGTTGGAAATTTAGTTATGACTTCCTATTCTGTTACCAAATTGAAATTACAATAATGGAGTGTGCAAGATGAGACAAAATTTACCAATCCAGTATTAAGTCTGTGACTTGATGTTGAAATCTTGGGCCTTTTATTGTCAATTTTCTCTTTAATGAAGTTAATAAATTCTGTACTTTTAATATCTGTTGGTTTTTTGAATTGTAGTTCAGAATTTCCATTTTTTAGATTAGCCACTGTTCTAAATAGCACATGATGATTGTTACTGTTATCTATTAATCTAGAATAGTAGTCCAAGCAGACTATAAAGAGAGCTTTTTTCTAATACTTTTTACCACTCTGTCCATGCAGTTTGTTATACCTGCAGTTTTGTGTTTTCTCATTTAACCACATTGACTTTCTATGCACTTTACTCACTTTTGTTTTTGATGGGAGCTACTGTTTCCAAAACCTCTTTCAAAGTCACATTATAATTTGATGTTAGCTGATCTAAATAATTCATCCTTGAAGATCTCAAAATATCCATAAATTTTGATGCAAAGATATAATGTACAACTAGATGTTGCGCTGCCTGTTTTACACTGCAAGGGTATTGGTAAGGGCAAATCCAAATCCAACATAATTAGGTACTGATCAGTAGTAACCTAATTTAATAGAGCAATATTTAAATTTTGAATCTCAGCTCTGTAAGTAATAATTAGATCTATGTTTGGTTACGATTATGAGTGGGGCCATTGGGAAGTCCTACTGTATTTAATAAATAAGTAATGCATTTGCTAAACCTGTCAGTTTCCGCATAAATGTGTATAATAATCCTCCCTCACCTTAACACTAAATTATCATAATTTATAGCTAAATCAGATAAAAGTCTACCAAATCTGTATGTAGATAGGCAGACTTACAGCAGATAAAATAAGTAAATAAATGCATCATTGTACCCGATATTTCTTTCACAGAGCAGGGCAAGGTTTATTTTAAATGTTTTGATGTTTGATGAAAATAAAAAAATCCTTTGTTTGAATCATCCAAATGTACTGAGGGTAAGGGTCACAAGAACGGCATAGTAGTGCATGGGAATTTGCAAAGTCTCAAACAAATGCCAAGATTCCCCATCCAATTTCCTGACTCATACAAATATTGCTCTTTAAAAAATTCTGAGAATCACTAAGGAGTGGAGCACCAAAGAATGCTCTCAGGAAAGGTTAGATACTAATTTAAGTCTTGCCCTCTGAAATTGGTTAGCCAGGGCGTATGGACAGTCCTAAAAAGAAGGAATTGCATTGCATGTTTGTGTACTTAGAGAAAGCATATGATAGGGTGACAAAAGAGCAGATATGGTACTTATGAGAAAATCAGGAGTAGGTAAAAGAATGTGAGAGGCATGCAGGAGATGTATGTAAGGACAGCATGACTACAGTGAGGTGAGCGATAGAAATGACAGCCTGGTTCAAGAGCTGTCATGGATCAGTTCTGAGCCTTTTCCTGTTTGCAATGGCAAAGGACAGGTTGACAGATAAGGCCAGATAGGAATCTCTGTGGACTGTGCCATTCGCAGATGACATTGTATTCTGAAGTGAGAGAGGACAGCGGTTTGATGCAAACATAGGGAGGTGAATTTACGCACTGAGCAGGGCGGGAATGAGAGTCAGTAGGAGTTAGACGGAGTACGTGTGTGAATGAGAGGAAAGTTGGAGGAAGGGTGTGACTGCAAGGACAAGCGATTGTGAAAGTAGATGAATTTAAATATTTGAGTTCAACAGTCCAAAGGAATGGAGAGTGCGGCAGAGAAGTGAAGAAGAGAGTGCAGACAGGGTGGACTGGGTGGACAAGTGTGGCAGGAATGATTTGTGTTTGAATAGTACCTGCAAGAATGAAAGGGAAGGTCAATAAAACAGTAATGAGACCAGCTATGTTGTATGGTTTGGAGACAGTGGCACTGATGAAAAGACAGGAAGCAGAGCTAGAAATGATGGAGTTGAAGATATATACAACAATTTTCGGCTGGAGTAACAAGGATAGACAGGATTAGGAATGAGTGTGTTAAAGGGACAAGACAGGTACAATGTTTGGAGACCAAATGAGAGAGGCTGGATTGAGATGGTTTGGGCACATGCAGAGGAGAGATGAGGAGTAAATTGGTAAAAGAATGATGAGGATGGAACCTCCAGGCAAGAAGAAAAAAGGAAGGTCAAAGAGGATGTTTACGGATATGGTGAGGGAGGACAGTGAAGGCAGTCAGTTTGACAGAAATTGATGTGAAAGATGGACAACCCCTAAATGGGAGCAGCAAGAAGAAGAAGAAGATAAAAACACTGTCGCTCCTATTGGTAAATCATCCTTTTGAATTTGAAAACCTAATGATCTGTTCACTTCAAAATTAATTTATACTACATGGAAATGTTATTTTCTATCAATAAATCCAACACTTTATATTATTGTACACAATGGCAATACATGCTTAAAGGGTTGTGCTGAAAGGCTAAAACCCTCAAGAACTAAACCGCTCACTTACAACACAGTACAAGCAACATTAAGCACTGGAGTTCACAGAGGATGGCAATGTGTATGGGCAACCCATTGATTTTTGCCCAGGCAGGCAGTGTGTTGTGGGGTCTAACGCTTTTGACCGAAACCCATAGGTTGATTGTTGGTTCCACTTCTGGCCTATTGTGTAACCTGCATGGATTGCTCTTCACTTGTGACGATCAATTTTGTACCCTTGTCCTGCAACACTTGTTTCCCAAACAGATCTCCAGACTGATGTTTACTCAATTATGATGACCTCTTTTGTAAGTTACTTTGGATAAATGTAAATCAATGTAACCCTGAGCATATCATTTAGTCTGCCTGTGCTCCAATTGCACTCTATCCTGATCTTATAAGTCACAAAAAATAAACAGAAGTCAAGCTTACTATAATAACATTGAGTAATGGATTTTCAACAATGGCCTTTTTTGGATTCATAAACTAAAGAATGATTTTTATTTTAGTCCTGGTCAAACAATGACTTCAGTGCAGTAAAGGAACAGTCTGAGAAGATCCTTCAGCATCATAACAAATGGCACCTGCAATAAGGTTTAGAAAGCTGCTGCACAGGAAATCAGCATCACAAAGCTACTTATGCCCTGCTAAAATTGAGATCTCCTGTAGTTGAGTGATAGAACTGGCAGCTATGATTCCAGCTACCCATGTTCGATTCTGTATCCACTAAAGAAATAGACAGAGAGAGAAGAGCTTTGGTGGACTGGCAAAAGGTCATAAAGCTCCAGGCTGACAGGGCACATCAAAGGCTCCATATTAAGAAATCCTGGATCAGGTTGCCTTTTTAAAAGTGAAGTCAAAGAGAACTTGCTGGAATCCAGTTCTCTGCTACACAAGCAGCACATATCCTGACTATAATGAGAAGAACAATGTTGCCTTTCTGAAGAAATAGACAGAAGCCTACAAGAGCAGGGACACCAGGGTCCGCTATAAGTTCTAGTTTAATGTCCCATCAGTCAAAAACCAAGGCTCCTGTCACCATGACTTTGGAGATCAGCCAGAGAATTTGCTAAATCCACACACAAAAGAAAGTTTCTTGTCATTGATTGTGTATTCAAAGGGTCAGACAGGTCAGGTTGGGGAGCATGCACTGCTACAGTGCATTGCTGCACCCACTACATCACAAAACAGCTCGGGATTCTGGTTGGCAACCCCCAGGCAGGCATGCAGTCCAATCCCACCCTTTGGTAATGACCATCTATCTGCCACAGCCAGGTGTTACTTGGGCACCCCCATAGCCTGGTCTAGCCACTCGGGTCCTCAACAATGAGTACCCTGCGAGCTGGATCACCCTTGGGGAATCACACCAGATGTGCCTCATTCGGGACTCCGTGAGCAACTGCTCATTCTACACAAAGTCAAACCAGCAGTAGTATTCTCCAAAGAGACACAATACCGAAGGAGTTCAGTTTTCGTCTCAGGTCTCTGGATAGCGTCCATGTCTCACAACCATGTAGCAAGACAGGAAGCACCAGGGCTCTAAAGACTTGGACCTTCATCCTTTGGCATAGATATCAGGAGCGCCACACACCCCTTTCCAAGTAAATATCTCAACAAAGTCGACACTCACTCCGCAAACAGTCACACTGCTTATGAGTGTGCCCAAGAGGTCATTAAAGGCCTAGATCTTGGTTTTTATCCAGGACATTCGCAAGCCCAGAAATTCAGACTCTTCGCTTAATCTCTCGAGAGCCCCTATCAGAGCTTCTATTGACTCTGCAAAGATCACAGCATTGTCACAGTCAAGATCAGTGAATCTTTCTTCTCCAAAAGATGCCCCACAACCACAGGACCCCACAGACTTGCCCAACCACTCCAGCATTCCACCATGCAAGCACTGAACAGAGTAGAAGCAAGAACACATCCTTGACAATCAGGGATGGCTAAAAGACAGTTGGAGAGGAATATGGCAGACTAGCCAACCCGCGGTGTAGTATAATTATTTATTGATGGGTGAACACTTCCTGAAAGACACAGTTGTCCAAATGGTGTGGGCTTGAGGATATGACTGTGAGTGAATGAAAAGATCGAACTCTGGAGAGAGCAACATACAATTGTCCGTGACTGAAAACTGGTTTTGGCAGATACAGGCATATCTTTTTGAAAGTTTGGCCCTGTGCCTTGTTAATTGTCATTGCAAAGGCTAATCTAACAGGAAATTGTCTGTGTGTAAAAGTAAAAGGCAAATTTGAATCTGATGGGGTCAGGAAATTGTCTGCATGTAAAAGTAAAAGATGTATCCCATGACGCGGGAGGAGGGTTAGAGCTGGCAGGCGGGGCTCCGTCGTGCGTATCCCATAGACTTAGAGTTGGTGGGCGCGGCTCTGTGAGTTGGCAGGCATGGTTCTGCCGTGCGTATCCCATTGTCTCTGTCTTGCGTGCCATGGTCGGCTGCTTAGTGAATTATATATATAGATAAGGCAAAAGAAGAACCTAAGAGATTCTTTCAGTATTTTAGTAGTAAAAGAACAGTCAAGGAGGCGGTCAAGTGCATCAGGAATAGTAAAGGGGAATTAAAAGACACAGACAGTGAAATAGCGGATGCCCTAAACTTACATTTTTCTGAGGTGTTTACAAGTGAGCAAGTGGACAACCTCCCAGAGGTAAACGCAACTACTAAGGAGGTACTGAGGGATTTGGAAATTGTAGAGGGAGAAGTGCTGCTCAAATTAAATAAGATGAAATCAAACAAATCACCAGGACCAGATAATATTTATCCTCGTGTTCTTAAGGAGGCTAGTGAGTACATATATAAACCCTTGACACATATTTGTAGGAAGTCACTGAGCACTGGAGAGACTCCGAAGGACTGGAAAATGGCAAATACAGTCATGTGAAAACATTAGGACACCCTTTGAAAGCATGTGGTTTTTGTAACATTTTTAATAAATGGTTATTTCATCTCCGAACAATACAGAGAGATTAAAGTAATCAACTAAACAAAGAAAACTGAAGAAAAGTCTTTTCAAGATCTTCTGTAAATGTCATTCTACAAAAATGCCTATTCTAACTGAGGAAAAAGATAGGACACCCTGCCCCTAATAGCGAGTGTTACCTCCTTTGGCTGAAATAACTGCAGTGAGACGGTTCTTGTAGCCATCTACCAGTCTTCGATCGGTCTGAGGAAATTTTACCCAATGCAGAACTTTTTCAGCTGTGAGATGTTTGAGGGTTTCTTGCACGTACAGCCCTTTTCAAGTCACCCCACAGCATCTCAATGGGATTCAAATCTGACTTTGACTTGGCCATTCCAGGACTCTCCATTTCTTCTTTTTCAGCCAATCTTTGGTTGATTTACTAGTATGTTTTGGGTCATTGTCATGTTGCATGGTCCAGTTCCGCTTCAGCTTTAATTTTCTAACTGATGGTCTCACATGTTCTTCAAGCACCTTCTGATACACAGTAGAATTCATCGTGGATTCTATGATGGTGAGCTGACCAGGTCCTGCTGCAGCAAAGCAGCCCCAAACCATGACACTTCCACCTCCATGCTTCACAGTTGGTATGAAGTTCTTTTCTTGGAATGCTGTGTTTGGTTTACGCCAAACATGTCCTCTGCTGTTGTGTCCAAATAATTCAATTTTGGACTCATCTGTCCAAAGAACATTATTCCAGAAGTCCTGGTCTTTGTCAACTTTATCTCTGGCAAATGTCAGTCTGGCCTCGATGTTTCTCTTGGAAAGCAAAGGTTTCCTCCTTGCACAGCAAGTTAAACTTGTACAGTCTCTTTCTGATTGTAGAGGCATGTACTTCTACATCAACAGTAGCCAGAGCCTGCTGTAGTTCTCGAGATGACACTTTAGGGTTTTGGAGACCTCTTTTTAGCATCTTGCGGTCTGCTCTTGGGGTGAACTTGCTGGGGCGACCAGTCCTGGGCATGTTGGCAGTTGTTTTGAAAGCCCTCCACTTGTAGACTATCTTCCGGACAGTGGAATGGCTGATTTCAAAATCTTTTGAGATCTTTTAAATCCCTTCCCAGACTCATAGGCTGCTACAATCTTTTTCTGAAGTCCTCTGACAGCTCTTTTGTTCTCACCATGGTGCTCACTCTCACTTCAACAGTCAGGAGCACACCAAACTAAATGTCTGAGGTTTAAATAGGGCAAGCCTCATTCAACATGCAGAGTAACGATCTACTAATTATGTGCACCTGGTGTGATATACCTGTGTGAGATCTGAGCCAATTTAAGAGGGAATACATGTGAGGGTGTCCTATCTTTTCCTCAGTTAGAATAGGCATTTTGTAGAATGACATTTACAGAAGATCTTGAAAAGACTTTTCTTCAGTTTTCTTTGTTTAGTTGGATTACTTTAATCTCTGTATTGTTGAAACGGAGATGAAATAACCATTTATTAAAAATGTTACAAAAACCACATGCTTTCAAAGGGTGTCCTAATGTTTTCACATGACTGTATCATCCCATTATATAAAAAGGGTGACAGGGCAGATCCAAGCAACTATAGGCCAGTAAGCTTAACATGCATCACAGGAAAATTAATGAAAGGAATTATTAAGGATAAGATTGAGCAACACATAGCAAGGACAGGAGTTATTCTGAACAGTCAGCATGGGTTCAGAAGAGGGAGGTCGTGTTTTACTAATATGCTGGAATTCTATGAGGAGGCAACAAAAGGATATGATCAAAGTGGAGCATATTATTTATCTGGAATTTCAGAAAGCATTTGATAAGGTGCCACATGAGAGGTTGGGCATCAAATTAAAATAAGTGGGAGTTCAGGGTGATGTTTTTAGATGGGTTCAGAATTGGCTCAAACACAGGAAGCAGAGGGTGATGGTGCGAGGAACCGCTTCAGAACTGGCCGATGTTAAGAGTGGTGTTCCACAGGGGTCAGTGCTAGGGCCGCTGCTATTTTTAATATATATAAATGATTTAGATAGGAATATAAGTAACAATCTGGTTAAGTTTGCAGATGATACCAAGATAGATGGATTAGCAGATAATTTGGAATCCATTATATGATTACAGAAGGACTTGGATATCATATAGAATTGGGCAGATTTGTGGCAGATGAAATTTAATGTCAGTAAATGTAAAGTATTACACATAGGAAGTAAAAATGTTAGGTTTGAATAAACAATGGGGGGTTGGAAAATTGAGAGTACACCTTATGAGAAGGATTTAGGAGTCATAGTGGACTCCAAGCTATCGACTTCCCGACAGTGTTCAGAAGCCATTAAGAAGGCTAACAGAATGTTAGGTTATATAGCATGATGTGTGGAGTATAAGTCCAAGGAGGTTATGCTCAACCTTTATAATGCACTGGTGAGGCCTCATCTTGAGTACTGTGTGCAGTTTTGGTCTCCAGGCTACAAAAAGGACATAGCAGCGCTAGAAAAGGTCCAGAGAAGAGAGACTAGGCTGATTCCAGGTCTACAGGGGTTGAACTATGAGTAAAGATTAAAAGAGCTGAGCCTTTACAGTTTAAGCAAAAGAAGATTAAGAGGTGACATGATTGAAGTGTTTAAAATTGTGAAGGGAATTAGTACAGTGGATCGAGACTGTTATTTTAAAATGAGTTCATCAAGGCAGTTGGAAACTTGTTAAGAGTAAATTTCGCACAAACATTAGGAAGTTTTTCTTTGCACAAAGAACGATAGACACTTGGAATAAGCTACCAAGTAGTGTGGTAGACACTAAGACATTAGGGACTTTCAAAACTCAACTTTCAACTTTTTCTTGGAAGAAATAACTGGATAGTACTGGCGAGCTTTGTTGGGATGAATGGCCTGTTCTCATCTGGAGTGTTCTAATGTTCTAATGACAAATGCCGGTCATGATATCCAGCAACCTCGAGGAAATCCCGCAAAGTCTCAGTATCTTTCACAGGGCAGCTTCATCAACCAAGTCAAATGCTTTACAAAAATTGACAAAGGCTGCAAAGAAACTCTACTGATTGTCGCATTTGTGCTTCATGAGAATCCTCAGTGCCAGGATCCAATCGATGGTAGACCTCTTAGGCTTAAAACCAGACTACTATGGTTGCTGATAGGTGAGCAAGTGATCATGGGTCCTATTGAGGAT
This sequence comes from Polypterus senegalus, assembly GCF_016835505.1. Classification (NCBI taxonomy): domain Eukaryota; kingdom Metazoa; phylum Chordata; class Cladistia; order Polypteriformes; family Polypteridae; genus Polypterus; species Polypterus senegalus. The sequence continues at coordinate 76,883,512 of NC_053167.1, forward strand.
GATCCTAGTAAGGACTTTACACAGCACAGAGAGCTGTGTTATCCCCTGTGGTTGCCACAATCTAGGCGATCACCCTTCCCTTTTCAAATAGGGATGACAAGTCCTGTTTTACAGTCAGTTAGGATGATGCCCGTCTCCCAGATGGAAGCAAAGATTGCTTGCAATGTCAGGAGGACAGCCTTACCACTATTCAAATGGTAAAACATCCAAATGCAGACAAATAATGGGTATGAATAAATTGTATAATAAAATAATCTCCCCCAACCAACTCCCTGTTCCTCAGCAATTCAAACTAATACATTCATTGTATGTAGCTAGGGAAGCTCAAACTTACAAGCAAGAGAGGCAGACAAGCCGACTATTCCTCAGTGTCCTATTGGTACTTAATCGATCAGCAGTGAGTACCACCGAAAAGCCCAGTTCTAAATGATTTTGACCCAGTGAAACCACTTGCTTATGTTAGTCCCGGGGACCTTCCATTAATCCTTGCTGCTCATAGCTCCAATAAGGTAACAAAAGAGAACTTCCATTTTGAAATTAATAGTGAGTATGTTGATTTCTAATAGGTTGCTAAAATGGATTTAGCAGCAAGTGAGGGAAAATAACCCCTTGGAGAAAATTCATTGAGATGGGAAGAAAGATCAAACAAAAGAAAATAATGAAGCAAGAAGGGAACATTGATAGCAAGAGTTAGAGACAGAAAAGTGACAGCCTTGCATGAAAAGCTACCTTGGATAAGGCATTCCCAAAACATGTGAAGAAAAATGCCTAATTCTCTAGATTGAAGCAAATTTTATTAACGGTCTGAGGCAAAGAGAGACAAAAGAAAACTGAAGGCTCATTGGTTGGAAGATCAAGCAACTGTGTTGTGAAAGAAACAGAGATAGAGGGACAGTAAAATGTAAATGTGTGGTAAGGAATCTGACAGATGAGGAAGTCCTCAGAAGAAGCACAAATGTTCAAGTCTGTATAGGAAGGCACAGTTGAAGGGTGATATGTGGTTACTTTGATCTCTCCAATTATTTAGTCCTCCCTTGCTTGCATTGCAGTAATTAAGCACACCACTTATCCACCTCAGCCTCTGGTAGAGTTGACACAAGGGCCCCATTTCTATGTACAATATGGTTACAAATGGTTTCAGTTTTGTGCATGTATACTTTGGTAATGCAAAAGGAAAAAGACTGAAAAGAAAAATGGTGCAAATGTAGGGGCCATCAAAATAGGTGCCTATTAGGAATTGAAGAAGGTTGCTAGCTTACTAGACAGGGTACAAAAATTAATTCCTTTAAAGACACCCATGATTGTAATTTTCCACTTAGATGAAAACATCTAAATTAATTTTATATCTTGAAATTTTCTTTCACGGTACACTTCTTCAAAAATAGTGAAAAGGGACAGTTTTATTATACTTAAGCGTTGTTTATGACTCATGCAGTGGTGTGAATAAGCAAGTACAGCCTCTTTTAATTCTATGGCTTTACACACCAGGACATTTACTAGCAGTCATCTAGTCCTCACAAAGTTGTAAAATTACACAAATCCAAGACAGGTAACACATAACATGGTTCATTTTGTAATTAATTATTCAACAGAAAATAAGCCAGTACGCAGAAGCCAAGTGTAGCAAAATTTAAATACATTCTGTGATTCTGTAATTTGTTGGACTACTTTTAAAGTTAATAAGTTGAAATAATGTTTTTTTTTATTGGAAGAATTTTGGCCTGCTCCTCTTCACAACTTGCACTTCTGCACATAGAAATTTAAGACCTTGGAATGTCCCACCACAATTTCTCAATGGATCTGAGGCATTGACTTGGCTATTCCAAACGTTTGATTCTTCTACATTTGTTGGTGTGATTGGGATCATTGTTCTATGGTATGATACAGTTTCATGCAAAGTTTAGATTTTGGACAGATGGCTTTTCATTTTCCTGTAGAACTGTGGATGGATGCTTCAAATCATCATGCTTTCACCACAGTACTTAACAGTGGATGAGAGGTTCTTGTAGTGATGTTTTGCTTGGGCTTTTGCCTGATATGGAATTGTGTGTAATGATCCCATAACTATAGAGAATATTGTCATAAAACTCTTGTAGTTCATCCAAGTGCAACTTTGCAAATCAATGCTGTTCTGCGACATACATTTTTTTAGTGAAACAGGCCTTGTATTTGCTACGCTTTCATAAAGCCATTTTTATTCAGACTTATTCTGATGTTAGAATCATGAATTATGATATATGAAGTATTGACAGATGCCTTTAGAGTTCTTTTCAGTTTCTGTGAGCATCAAATGGTGCTAGAATTTAATGGGTTGCCCACACCTGGAAGGATTGGCAACTGTCTTGAATGTTTTCCATTTGTGAATAATATTCTCATTGCTTAATGATGGACTTCAGATTGTTTCAAAGAGATGATAAACCTTTTGTACACTGATGAGCAGTAACAGTTGCTTCTCTGAGATCACAGCTTGTGTCATCTGTCCCTGGCATGTTTGTATCAACACTCTAGACCAAACTCCAGAAGAGACAACTTTTATGTTGAGATGTTACCGCTTCCTGGTCATTAAATATTTAGGTAAACTTGATTAGCAGCACTTGACTTTAATTACTTTATAAACTAATATGGATAATCATAGCTTTCCATAATTATAGTCATCAGTTTCTAAAGAAAGAATTTCCTATAAAAGGGAACATTTTTTTTTTATTCAAATAACATTGCTGTACTGTTGTGGCATCCAGGGGATTCCACCAACTCCAAACTCCACACACAATCACACAAAGACAGTTGGTGCAAATAAATGTTTTTTTTTTCACAATACCCTTCATTTTCAAAGTCCACACCACAATCTCTCATTCTGCCTCTTAACTCTGACTCAGTCCCGGGATCGAGATGGCTTCCTTTTATGACAGACCCGGGAGCACTTCCGGAGCAATGGCCTTGCGTAATGGAAGCACTTCCGGGTCATACGGAAGCCTCCCAAAACTGTTGTGACGTATTAACCAACAGCATCCTGTGGTGGCACCCAAGGACCCAATCAAGGCCTGCCTTTTGAAACTACCAGTTCTAGACAACCCTGTAGGTGTCCAGGTTGGTGCCAAACCAGATGAGCACTGTCCCTCTCTCATACTGTGCGAAGAAATGTTCAGAATCCCCGAGTCTATCCATTATTTTTTCATCCCATCTGAGAATCAATAACCATCCCTCTCACATTGCCCTCCCATTACAGTTTCCAGGCAGGGCAAGAATTCACCACTAATCCCAGTTAGGACGCCAGTCCATTCTCCATGCCACTGTATGTGTGCTGTTTGGAACTGACAGTACAGCATTGTCTGGCAGCACAAAATTCAAGCAAATCTATTCCACATCACTGCTACAATATTGGTACAGCAGTATTTGTTTTTTCTCCTTACTTGTGCATAACAAGGATATCTTTGACTCTCAACTTTAGCAGTATTTTTGAAATATAATAAAATGTAAGACCTTTCGAATTTCTTTACAAATATTTAATACTTAAAAATACAATACAACAACTTGCAGAACACATTGTTTTCATTTATTGTCTATTATGAAGCATTTAAGTTCTACTCAGGATTATGAAATGCAATACTGTATTACAAAATACTATAAGTTTTGATGGCTGTCCAGGTGCCATAACACCTTCCTTCCTCTCCAACATTTCATTTAGTTTAACTCTGACTACTGATTTTCTGCCTTAGGTGAACACCATTTTGCATTTTTTCTTATTTAAATATCTATAAATATCTAACTGAATACCTATCCATTCACTTTCCAAACAACCTCATTCCAGTTCAGGGTGTTGGGATGCCAGAACCCACTCTAGCAATACCAGATGAATAACAGGGATCACCTCTTTATGGGATGCCAGTCCATTCCAGAGCGCACAACACCCTCATACGTACCATCCATCCATTATCCAACCCACTACATCCTAACTACAGGGTCAAGGGGGTCTGCTAGAACCAATCCCAGCCAACACAGGGCACAAGGGTAATATAAGTCAACCTAATGTACACATCTTTTGGGAACTTTTTTAGAAAACCAAAGCCCTGAAGAAAAATAATGGAAACTCCTGCTTACAACAGATTTTTGGTGATAACGTTTTAATAACATTCAAATATTGTATCATTAAAAGTACATATTAGAAAGCACAGGCACCAGCATTAAAATATGGTTAAATATAAGTTGAAAAAGCCAACAGGAAAATACTACAGTCCTTTTTTCATTTTGAGTGCCAGTAGATGATCTTATTTGAATATATCATATAAAACTGTTTTTTGTTTATTATGCTTCTGTGACTATATTTAACTTTTTCCTAACTTGTTCTTCATCTAATGCCTTCGTTCTACTGTTTCTTTTGTTAATAATGAAGACAATTAGGCCAAGAACAGAACATAAAATAAATGTGACTAAAGACACAGCTAGGCCCACCGTGAGCTTCCTGTTTTGATTGCTAGCATCAGGATCCCGGCTTTTAGGACTAGGATGATAAATCACTACTCGGGCTATGTTGGACACATCTGAAGCAAAAAGATTTTCATCACGTGAAACAACAGCAAAGAATATTGCACTGTTTTTAACTTTTTCTTCCTCTTCCAGGTCAAATGAGAGCTGCTGTCTAGATCTCGCTGTCAATGGAATAATGCTGGAAGTGTTGATCTGGGTAGCATTGTGAAAATCGTCTCTCAGGTGCACTGCTTTCTTGCACTTTCGTATCTCATATTCTGCCACTGAGAAACACAGATAATACAAAATATCAGGAGTTAAATAAAGCAGGCCTTAAATTTCAGCCTCATGCATTGACTCATTATCCAGTCTCATTCAGAAGTTACCTTTCACAAAACTGGTTCCAGTTCTATAGGTAAGATTTAAACTTGGTTCTGGAGATTTTTAGGTATTTGTCTAAGGCTGGCTCCATTGTTCATTGTTGTAAATTAATCCAATGAATTCTAAGCAATGGAAGGCAATTTATTTGGTACAGAACCTCTCAGGTTTCAATGTTACAATTAAAATGCTCTGGTGATCCACTTTGTTGTTGTGGTTTAGGAGTCTATCCAGCAGCATTAGCCACAAGGCAGGAATTTTCTCTGCATGAATTTAAACTAATGCAATGTGCAGAGATAGCAGTCAGTCTAATCTGCACAGCTTTTTGATGTGGACGAAACCAAGAGTGACCCTGGTGAAACATGTGGAGAATGTGAAAAAATCCACAGAGATGGTCATTTGGACACAATATACCAGAGCTCAAAAGTATTCCTGGACACTCTAAAGGTAGACTTCTTGTTTACTGTATCTGAATTCAAAGCTTTTGTGTTTATAATACTAGGTGTCAAAATGGTCAAAATGGATCTAATGTATTATATTAAACTAACATTAATTTTAAAATACTTTTTAGTAAAGATTACTAAAGATTTCACACCAACTCCAGTCTTCCATTATGCTGTAAGGGTTTATCTGGTAAACATTTGTACATGGTGCAGCATAGAGACTGACCACAACTTTCATATATACTGTAGTGCCAAATGTTACCTGTGCCTTTATCCATGTCATCACCTGGTGCTGTCCATGCCAGATTAACAGTATTATTTATTAATTCTGCTGACAAATCGGTAATTTGGCAAGGAGGAAAAACATCTTGGTTGGCAGGAGGCACCACCTTCACCATGAATGTTCCTCCAGATTTAGTTCTGACAAAATCTTCAACAAGAAAGTCTTCATCATCAACAACTGGTTTTGGTGGGTTCAAGTGGACAGTACCTAAATATAAAATCACATAGCTGATCATTATAGAGATTACACAGAGTGACCATGACGTTTGATCACTTCTGATGAGCCACGTAGTGTATGTGTAGCCACATCATTAAAAGACAGCCTGTTAAAACCAAAATGTACAACATCACCCTGTCTTGATATTGTATCACACCTTACTAGTGATGTGCTATATGATTCTTTTTAGTGATTGAATTAAGTTCACCAAAATGATTCAAATCACTGATTTGTTAATTTCAAAAACAACAACAAGCTATATTATAGTTTAACACTGAGAATAAAATAAATTGTGAGAACACTGAAATATGACTAAATGAAATTATTTTCAATTTTAGATTCATCTCCTGCAGTTTCATGATTTTATTATCATATCCTTTGTGATGCAATCTGTCATACATATATCATCAGTGAACTGAACTGTCATTCAGTGTAGTGCAAGTCTCTTGTCTGTAGTAGATGAACTGATTCTTTCGGTGAACTAGTTCAGCAGTTTGTTTTTCGGTTCAGTAAATCAGTGAATTTTTCTGTGAACTAATTCAGTGTACTGTACTGCAAGTCTCTTATCTGCTGTCCATGAATGAATTTCTCCAGATCAGTAGTGGACATACTGGTCTATTCAATCAGTCAATGTACTGAGACAGTCATAATCACTCAGTAAGAGTGAACCGATCAATTCAGTAATTGGCTAGTTGCCATCATGACCATTTTGCTGAAACAGTTTACTGATAGATTATTTCTTGAAGACAGCAGCCATTTAAGTGAAGTTAAGATGATAGCTTCAGACTGCAATATAAAATGTAGCACACAATGTGCATACCTTGAAAAGATTTGTTCTTTAAAGTCATTGAACCACTCTGTTTGTTCAGAGACCAAGACAAGTGCAAAATGATGCAGCTGGTCAAGATGTTCTCAACAATGCAGCTATAAAAGTTGCCTAGGATCTTAGTCGACATACCAAACCTCCTCAGCCTCCTCAGAAAGTACAGCCACTGTTGAGCCCTCTTGATCAGCTGTGTGGTGTTAAGTGTCCAAATGAGGTCTTCACTTATGCAGATGCCCAGGTTTTTAGTGCTGCTCACCCTCTCTACTTCAAGCCCTCGGATGAACAATAGCCGGTGAGGTCTCCTCTCCTTCCTCATGTACACTATCATCTCCTTTGTCTTGTCTGTGTTGAGGGTGAGGTTGTTTTCCTCACACCATGATGCCAGACTGTCCACCTCCCTCCTGTAGGCCGCCTCATCCCCACCAGTGATGCATCCAATCACTGTGGTGTCATCTGCAAACTTTGGGATGATGTTATCTTTTTGGGAGGCGACACAGTCATGGGTGAACAGGGTGTAGAGGATGAGGCTGAGGACGCATCCCTGTGGGGTGCCTGTGTTTGTGATAATGGTGGATGAAATCCTATTACCAATCCTGATAGACTAGGGCCTGCCAGTCAGAAAGTCTAGGAGCCAGTCACAGAGCGTGAGTGACTGTGGGTGAGTTTATGGGGGATAACCAAGTTAAATGTGGAGCTGTAGTCAACAAACAGCATCCTGATGTAGGAGTCTTTGTTCTCCAGATGGGAGAGGGAATAATGTAGTAAGGACAGGCACTAAAATTTCACTAAAATTTAAACCTCTCACACTTTCTGGTGCCATATTTTATACAATGAATGTGGATCACAGACCTGTTTTTTAATGGTCATGATTGAGATTAAGAATGACATAATATGCATTAAACATTAAAATTATGAGTTGTAATTATTTTATCCTGGAATCGCATACAACTGAATGTTAAAGATATCATAGCATGCTGAATGTCTGTGATGATATGAATATCAATATTAATACTCTTACCATTTTCAAGATATCCTTGCACATACATGGCACCTGAGGTGTGTCCAGCTGCAGCCTTAGTTTCAGTATGACGTTCTAAGACTTGGACTTTGAAGGTGTACCTGCCAGTCCCATCATAGTCAGTCATAAAAGAAGAGTAAACGCCATCACCTTTGAACAAATCTGCACCTGAAAATAACACCAATGTGAAGCTCAAGAGACAACATGGTGAGCATGAAAATAACATAACTATCATATTGTTACTAGCTATCATACGATATCAAATGCGATGTCAAATAACAAAATAATTTTCTAAAGATTAGGATTTCTAAACAAAGCATAAGCCCAACTGAGACATCAGGGAATTACATACCATAACAGTCAAATCTGGTGTTTGAGATGGATCATTTTGGGTTTTGCTGGAACTGGGTGAGTGTTAAGTAGGGGGGTGGGGGGGGTGATTGGATCCTGGGACATAGAAAACGTCTTCATTTCTTCATGGCCATGTTCATATTTTTCTTGCATGGTGTTTCCTTAATTTTTTTCTCTTTTGTTCATTATATCTCTAAGGTTTCAATACATAAAAGCCCAGAAGTGCTTCTCCAGGGCATGATGTATTGAATACAAAAGTGTATCCTATTGACATGCAGGAATATTCCTTAATGCTTAATGCTCAACCACTAAAGCAGGGCTATTCAATTACAAATTCAGTTGGGCCAGATTTTGAAACCAGGAGGTTTAGCTGGACCAGATGTTTTCAGTGAACGGTAAGCAGCGGGTAATGACAAATTTTAAACCAACACAAATGAATGTATTGATAAGTAATGTTTATTTATTGTTTCCCTTTTAAATTTGGTCACATCTGACACAGGCACATCACAAAGTGCAAGTATCACAATAAAAAAGAACTACCAATGCTATCAAAGCTATCAGTGCCCATACCCATAACAAGTGATCACAGTAACTAACACATGAATACAATATCTACTGCACACTCAGGGAACATAGGTTCATTTTACACCACTCCATGTGTGATTAGCAGTGCCTTTTTTGTAAACAAAAAGGTGGCGGTACACATATGTTGCGTTTGGATCATATTTGAGGTACTGTGAAGGTATTTGGAGAGCAAGAGTCCTAGTGTTACATGTTTAATTCATTTGGTAAAAAAACACAACATTTTAAATTTGAAATTCACAAATTGTCAAGTATATAATAATTCTCTATATGTATATAGAGCTTTACTCACTACTCAAACTGCTTAGCAAACTCCACACAGAGAGGACCCAGGACACAAACCCACGATGTACTTATTGCAAAGCAGCAGCGCTACCATTACGTTGCCTGCATAAGTGTATTGTACTGCATCATATTGTGCTTGACAGTTTAAAAGTACAAACACAGATTTTCCAAAATTGAAGAATATTAACTGCAGGTTAGTAACAAGTTCTACATTCTACAAAAAACGTTATGTGGTCCTACAAAGCAATCAGTGCTTAATTTAACTGAGTTTTAAAGAAAATTCCAAACATTTTGTATGTTTAAATCAAATGCAGTCTGTCTAATTCGTTCCTTGCTTTGAGTACCAATGGCTGATAATCGTCTTCATAACAGCAATGAATCCACAGGTTGAAGTATGTGAGTGGAGGGCCAACCAATCATATGAAGAGAAGTGCAGAGACAGTGCTTGCCAGTAATGAGGCTGTCATTGGAGTAACAATTAGATTAATTTACGAAAACCAATGCTCGCACTAACTTGATGAAACAGGAAGACAGCTAAGACGCAGCACACAATTGTTTATAAAATCATTTAATATGTAGTTGATGCCACCAGCTCTCATGGCTTGAGGTGCCAGTACAACTTACCAGTATTCACCCTCACAAAACAAAAAAATCACTGTTTCATAGACTACTACCTTCCTTTCTAGATACACAACAATGCGCTGCATGTGGGATGAATTTTGTTTGGTTAAGCAGAGTGTTGCATTCATGGTGTACTGTAGGAATTTATTTAGGAATTTCTATGGGCTCGGGTAATGTGTTTTTCTTGGTTTTTCTCTGCATTTCTGGTGCAACTATGGGCTGGGCCACTTTGAGGTTGCTTCTGGGCAGAATGTGGCCTCCATTTGAATAGGCTGGCACTGAAGCTTCACATTGGGTACCTCCATTGTAAGAAAGTTTAATAAAGTCACACCCTTAACAAGAAGGGGTTTCCTTTTTCTGAGAGACTTTGCATTCTGTCATCTTGGTTTACCAACAACATGCTTACTTGTTTATTGTTTTAAATTGTTTGTTGCTTTGAATAAAATACAAAATACTGGAATTAACTAGTCTCTAATCTCACAGTTTCCACAGGTCCCTGAAGCCTCTTTTTCATTGTCCTTTGAGCAGATGCTAAACAGATCAACCCAGGGCAAAACTGACAAGGAACTGTGTTTGGAAGTGCTTAACATTGTCTCTAGACCAAGTGTCAATGCAGGAGAGAACACCCAAGCTGACATCCCTGCATCCAGCCAAACTTTCTTTTGACTCCAGCTCACACACCGTAGAGAACTCATCTGTGTGCTCTGCAACAGCTTTTCAGCCAACAGGCTCAGTTGGCGTGTGTAGCAAGCTCATAGCACACAGCCAAGGCCACTGAAAGATACAAAATTCCAGCTCACCTTTCAGATTATGATGTGGGATACTGTCCCCCAGAAGTAACATGCCCTACAACATGATCACCAAACAAAGTGCAAGTAGCAAACCGAGTGTATCGGCTGGAAGCGCGGTGCCACTGTAAGGACATAATTCACATGCAACAGTTATGTATTTAGTTTAGTAATGTTCAATAAAGTTCAGTAGTCTTTTGCCTGCATTGAGAAAATGTTACAAGGAGTGACGTTAGCACACCTTTGCGGAAAAGTAACCAATCAGTTAAATCAGATCATGGCAGCAACAGATCCAGTGTATGTACAGCTTTAAACTAATGTTTGGTTTTCCCCTTAGAGATTCACAATCAGCAATACTAAAGGAGGAAAAGAAACATGCTGAACTGGAAGAGATTAAGCAGCAGTTAGAGGAGGATGATAGAGCAAACGAGTTATGCAGCCAGTTTGATAACCAAGCACACAATGTGCTTCGCCAAAGGGAGAGCATAACGCAGAGGCTTTCTATTCAGCAGCATCTAGACGAGCAGAAAGAGACTTGCACAAGGCTTGTGTAATATCAACCTTTCTAAAACAGAATGAGGTTGCTTGTCAGTCTGCTGACTTTTCTCTAGGAGTAAATATGAAATCTCAAGTGGCAGCATGTTATCCACAGACCCAGAACATTGTAATACAGATGGAATAATTACCAATCCAGAATTAACACCCACTATTTCCTCTAAGTATAACAGCATAAAGCTGCAAGGTAATGGCACATCACTGATTCCCACTGTCACTACAACTGAATTTATTCTGAAAACTCCATCTACTGCACCAAAGGACATTAAGGATTTGAACTACTATACGTCCTTCAGTGACCGGAGCAGCAGCAACTGACTGGACCAACAATTGTTTTCAAACTGAATGCACTCCCTTATGGGGCATCTCACTTCCCAGATGTCAAACTAAATAGACCTGCTTCAGACAGTGAGAGACCTTATTTTCATCAGCCAGATTTGCAGCAGAACCCTGCATCTTCACTCTTTCATCATCCAGTGCAAACAGCACCAACCACAGCATCATTGTATTTTCCTGCAGCTAATATGATGGATTTATTAATTGCCTCATTACATAGCATTCCAAAGCCATGAAAGTGACTTTGCTCTTCTTATGATGGCACTTAACAGTGTTATTAACTACCACACACAAGTTACTGAACAGTATAAATATCAAGTATTGCTTGGACAACTTAAATTACTAAGTGTTAATTAGCCAAAGCATCAAGGACATTAAAGGGTAAGTATGGAAAACCTTGTCAACTTGTCCAGAGTAAAAATGAAGCCACTGAAGAGTCCTGGTATTTGTCTCATCATATTCTGCACCTAATTGTTCATTTCAGGTTGAAGGTTTGATGATAGATAATCATTCTCAGGTTTCAGGAGCATTTAGTAGCTATCTTCATTAAAGCACTGTTCCATCAAGTTTGTCTTTTGTCTGAGGACCAAGCCCTGCTCAGATTTTTTTGAGAAATACGAACAAAGACAAATCATCAGGGGCCTCATGCATAACGCCGTGCGTAGAATTTGCATTATAACATGACGTAAGCACAAAAGCCAAAATGTGCTTACGCACAGAAAAATCTAGATGCAGAAATCTGTGCGTACTCCAACTTCCATGTTTTTCCGCTCCATAAATCCCGGTCAGTGTGAAAAGTAACACTCGTACACGCGCCTTCTGTCCCACCAAAACTCCTCCCAGAATTACGCCTCTTTGAATATGCAAACCAATATAAATCGTCCTTAAGCTCAGCCTTCTGTGAAAAGCATGGGGGAAAATATAAGAATTTCAGCAAATACCAAGTGGAGGCAAAGGAAAAGCATACTATTTGTTGATTTAAACAGTGGTATAATCAACAAAAGGAAGTTGATGGAGTGACATAGCATGTCGGAGAAACTCAAAAGCTCAAGTTCACAAAGTTGCACAGTTCCAAAATAAAAAAGAAGTCACATATCAAAGTCGTCGTGAAAAGGCGAGTCGTAGACCACCGTTTGAGCTTATTAGGGTACAGACAAAAAAATAGGCACACAGTGGGAAAAAAGCATGAAATGTCAACTTTAACCTCGAAATTTCCACTTTAATCATGTAGTTTATTTTGTCATTAAAGTAGAACATTATAAGCTTCATCTTAAAATCATTCAACTTACTAGTTTCTCAAATCCCATCGTAACTAAAATAGCATGTTAAATGCTTTGTTTTGTATTTGATCTTCAATGTGCTCTATGTGTGTGAATCACTACGTGCTTCCATTCTTTCTCTTTCTCCGACTGGACATAGAATCCATTACATGCGTGATATTACAGCTCTCTGAATAATTAAAATACTGAGATGTATACGTGGTATCATTTTCATGATGACTGGAATGAAAGCATGTTATTAAGAAAATGATGGTGCAGTGATTGTTCATGTCTTACACAAGATGCTGCTGCGCCATGTGCGACCTTTGATGAAGTAATTTATTGTAGCAGTACTGTCTCTTTCAAACGTACTAACCTCCAATTCCTGTTCTTACCTTTCTTTCCCTATATACCCAATAGCCACACAATCAGCTCTGTAATAGACATAAAACCGTCTGTAAGCTTACAACCACGATTCTTCAAAACTTTTAAAGAACACTGAAATATCTTCATAGTACATGCTTGATTATTCTAATCATCTATCCTTCCAGTGTTGCGCCAGCCTCAGCAAATATACAGTGCGAGGCAGGAACAATACGTGAACTTGCTAGCACTGCGGCACTGTGTCCTCACATGTTTAATTATTGACAATACAGATTATTTAAATGAAGTTGAAGTTTCAAATGTATAATATAATCAACAATTCTGTCCATACGCACCGTTTATGCATTAGGTCCCAGGCCTGTGTATGCTCATCTGTTTGTGTCCAGGTTTTTATAGCTTGTATGTTTGCTGCCCAGTAATAAGACTGAAAGTTGGATAGAGCCATGCCACCTTCTGCCTTTGTAGGGTCGCTCTTTGGATGCATGGATGTTTTGAGTTCCAAATAAATGAGGTTATTGTTGAATCTAATTGCTTAAAAAATGATTTATTGATGTATATTGGAATGTTTTGAAATAAAAAAAGAAGCTTAGGAAGAATATTCATCTTAACAACGTTAATTCTTCCAGCTAGAGTGAGATGAAGGGTTGACCATCTATGCAAGTCTTGCTTAATTTTTTCCATACAGATGGCGAAATTTTGTTGATAAAGAGCTTTGTGTTTACTTGTGATGTCAACCCCTAGGTATTTAAACTGATCTGCAATGATAAAAAGTAGAGTGTCTAATCTAATATTACATGCTTGAGAATTCACTGGAAAGAGTACGCTTTTATTCAAATTAATTCTGAGACCAGAGATCTTTTGAAATTCTGTAAGTGCTGTTAAGACTGTGGGTCTGATATATACAGTACCATATCATCTGCATATAGAGAAATTTTCTGGTCCAATCCTTCTCTGATAATTCCATTTATCTGATCGGCATTTTGAAAGTGAACCGCCCGTGGTTAAATGGCGATTGCAAATAGCAGTTGTGACAAGGTGCATCCTTGTCTGGTACCACATTCTAGTTTAAAGTAGTCTGAACAAATGTTGTGAATACAAACTGAAGCTTCTGGATTGGTATACAGTAGCTTGATCCATGCACAAAAGTTTGGGCCAAACCCAAATTTCTCTAATGTAGTGAAAAGGTATTTCCATTCAATCATGTCAAATGCTTTTTCTGCATCCAATGATAATAATATTTCTGGGGTGTTTGACTTTGTTAGTGAGTATATTACATTAAACAGGCGTCGAAGATTGGAAGATAAGTGTCGACCCTTGATAAATCCAGTTTGATCTTGTGATATTAGTGAAGGCAGCACTTTCTCGATCCTTCTAGCTATGATTTTGAGAGTATCTTAACATCATTATTCAAAGTGAAATTGTTCTGTATGATGCACATTGTAATAAGTCCCTATTTTGTTTAGGAAAGACAGTGATTAATGCTTGGCGCAAAGTTTGAGAAAGAATGTGATTGTCTCTTCTGTAAATGTTGCTAATAGGAGGAGAGCTAGCTGAGCAGAGAATTTCTTATAAAATTCTGCAGAGTAGCCATCAGGGCCTGCTGCTTTCCCGCCTTGAAGTGACTTTATAGCATTTAGTAATTCTGAAAGTGCCAGAGGTTTATCCAGTTTTTCCACACTAAGAGTATCTATTTGTGGTATCTGTAATGTATCCAGAAATGCATTAGATTGTGTGTTGTCTTCTTTAAACTCAGTAGAATATAAGGATTTATAGTAGTCTCTAAATGTGTGCATTATATTTTTATGGTCAATGATTTTGTCTCCGTTCGTGTTGGTGATTACTGGGATTGCATTGCGAACTTCTTGCTTATGGATTTGTTGAGCTAAAAGCTTATTAGCTTTCTCTCCGTGTTCATAGTAATGATGTCTGGATTTATAAATTAGTTGTTCAGTTTCTTTCATTGTCAAGAGGTTGAGCTCTGAATGCAGAGGCTGCCTTTTCCTATGTAGAGTCTCGCTTGGAGGCCTGGCATGTTCTTCATCTATTCTAATAATTTCGTTTTTTAACTCTGATACTTACTTGGTTTCTCATTTATTCCTGTGGGAAAGATATGAAATAATCTGTCCTCTTAAGAAGGCCTTTAGAGTTTCCCAGAGTATTCCTGCAGAAACCTCTGAGGATGTATTTGTCTCTAGGAAGAAACTGATTTGTTTGGATATAAATTCTGTACAGTTCTCGTCTGCTAATAGAAGTGGTTTAAGACGCCATCTGCGAGGTGAGTGTGTGGGGCATAGTGACTTTAGCTCCAAGATCAGAGGTGCATGGTCAGAAATAACAATAGCATCGTATTTGCAAGATTTAATCGTAGGCAAGAAATTATTATCTATAAAGAAATAATCAATTCTTGAGTAGCAATGATGTACTGGTGAGTAGAAAGAATATGTTCTTGAGTTTGGGTTTAGAAACCTCCAGGGTCTGATAAGTTGTGGTCAGTTATAAACTTTGTAATTATCTTTGCAGTGTTAGATGTCATCCCCTGTGACAGGAGTCCTATCTAAGAGTGGATTTAAAACACAATTAAAGTCCCCAGCCATTATAATTTTATGAGTGTTCACATTGGGAATGGATGCAAATACATTTTGTATGAATTCCTTATCATCGATATTAGGTGCATAAACATTTATCAAAATCATTTTACAGTTAAATAAGTTGCCCATGACCATCACATATCTCCCTTCAGGATCAGATACTACATCTGATGAGACTGTTCTATGTATGAGGATTCCCACACCTCTAGTTTTCTTTGTAAAGCTAGAATGGAACATTTGGCCAGTCCAGTCCTTTTGCAGCCAGAACTGATCCTTGCTTAGTAAGTGGGTCTCCTGTAAAAATACTATTTTAGTGTTTAAACCTGTTAGGTGAGAGAATACTTTCTTTCTCTTTAATTCGTGATTCAGGCCTTTAACATTCCAGCTCACAAAGTTAACTGTCCCATCATGGAGACATTGATTCTGAATTTTTGATGTCATTTTATAGTCTTAACTGGAAGTGAGACAGCTTTAACCTTAATTTGCTATTTCCCCAAGAGTTATTGCCATGCAGCCTATTATTATGTTGGTAGTTATGATTATAAGGATTAAAAGATTAGATATAGCCTGCTTTCTTTCTCTCCCCTTATGCCCCCCCCCCCCATTTTGCCTCCCCACGTGAGGCTAGACCCCACTTCACAAAGTCTCGGTCCTCTGACATGCCTAGAGACAGAGCACGTCCAAAGCAAAACAAGCCCCCACACAGCGGCATTTTAGGATTAAAAGTAGAGATATCTATTGACAATATAATTTAAATATAATCATTAACAAACTGTAAGCATAAAATATAATCTTCAGCAATCTTAAAGTATTAAGATAATAAACCCAGGGAATGGTGTTAGAAAGTGGTCCAGGATAAGCATAGTAAGTCTTAATGCAATAATAACAAAAACAATAAACCAAAGGTATGATGTTAAACAGTCTCCTTTAGGGTAGTAAAAAAAATAATAATAAAATAAGTTAATTTCTTCCAAGCACATATGTCTATAACTGTAATTAAAACATAAACAGAAAGCGTCCGAGTAATGAAAAGGATGTATAATTATAATACCCATATAATACCCACATTATTACAAGTGGATCAGACAGCAGGTTATACTGTATATCCTTGCTATGCCATGACAGGATGCAACTCACTATTCTGTTTCAGAATAGTGTCGGGATCAGCTTTCTTAGTTTGTATTGTATATTTATTAATTCTTTGTCTTTGTCTTATATGCCTTGTCATCTGTATATTGTACCGAAGTGGTGGAGCCCTCTAACACTGTGGCTCAGGGACTGTCCTCAACCTACATAAAGGCTTGAGTGGCCTCAGTACTTCACTGATGTAATATTTAACTTTTGGCTTTGGTTCTTCATTGTAGATTTTTTGTTAAGTACTTGCATTGATCATCTGCTTTCTGGACTCTATGCTCTCAGTTTAGGATTTGATTCTTGGGTTACAGACTTTACAGACTTGACATTGTTATATTTTGGTTGCCTTTTTTGCATTATTTTGCACTTGCTTTGTTTTTTAATCTTTTACATAAATAAACTTAATAATTATTAAGGATCATTGTTTTTATATTTGGGAACCTGGGACCTCATGTATAAACGGTGCGTACGCACAGAAATGTTGCGTAAGAACTTTTCCACGTTCAAATCGCGATGTATAAAACCTACACTTGGCGTAAAGCCACGCACTTTTCCATGGTACCAAGTTATCCGCTTGGTTTTGCAGACTGGCGGCACCCAGCGTCAAAGCAGTGCTACTGTTCCTGTGTATATAAATATAATTTATAAATACACTGACACTAACCGCATATTGTTTATTAGTGTAATGCATCTGATTGTAATTAACTTGTAACAATATAATGGTCCAGGGAACAGCCATAGTATTCCAAATACCATAACTGCTTTAGTGTTGTTACTCTCACTTCTCCTTCTTTCTTCTTCTTCTTTCAGCTCCTCCCGTTAGGAGTTGCCACAGCGGATCATCTTTTTCCATATTACTCTCACAGCACCACTCAGAGTATTTATATCACTGTATCTGAGTGTGAATCACAGCAGCAGCTGATCGGAAAGAGAATTATCGGTATACAGCTTCAAGGACACACTGTCTCAGCCACTGCAAAACGTTTTAAAGCCTTTCCTGTATGGACCTCGCGGTTCAGAAACAGTTTCATCCAAAGAACTTTAGACGCACTCAATCAATTGTACCTTGTAGAACTGTTAGTACTTATAAGTACAATCACCCCACTGTAAACTTGCACTACAGTTAAAATATTGCACAACCTGCGCCACTTTATAAAGTGTGTATTTACATATGATGATGATATCATTTTTAAGATGAAATGCAGCAAAATATGTCTATTAAATTATACAGATAAAACTTTAACTTCATTTAAATAATCTATATTCTTCACTGGGAGTGTCGTTAAGGATAGAATAATTGAACATGTACTACGAAGATATTTCAATGTTCCTTAAACGTTTTGAAGAATCGGCGCTAAGCTTACAGATGGCTTAACTTCTATTACAGAGCTGATTGTGTGGAGATCGGTTACTTGGGGAAAGAAAAGCAAGGACTGCAGTGGCGGCTATGCCAATATATATTGAATATACAACAGAAAGAGAAAATAACAACACAGCTAAAAACGCAACGACAAATTTCGGCAAAAGTTAAATGCTTGTGTCATGAGCATGAGGCGGCTATGCAGTGTCTGCAACGGACGTGGCCATCCACCGTGCATAAGCTACCTTACTGACATTGGCGGGTGAAGGAGCCACCGATTCTTCTGCTGCCCAGTGCCACCACAAGCCTAGAGCCGCCCCTGAGTACTGCTGCAATAAATTATTTCATCGAAGTGAAACCCATGTTTAATAACGTGCTTTAACTCCTATCATCATAAAATTGATATCACGTATACATCTCAGTATTTTAGTTATTCAGAGAGCTGTAATATCACGAATGTAATGGATTCTGTGTCCAGTTGGAGGAAGAGAGCGGTTTAAGAAGCAAGTAGTGATTCACACACATAGAGCACATAGAAGATCAAATACAAAACAAAGCATTTAACGTGCTACTTTAATTACGATGTGATTTGAGAAACTGGTTAATTAAATGATTTTAAGATAAAGTTTATGATGTTCTACTTTAATAACAAAATAAACTACATGATTAAAGTGGAAATGTCGAGATTGAAGTTGACAGTTCGTGCTTTTTCTCTACTGTGCGCCTTTTGTTCTCTGTACCCTAATAAGCATTCATATGACACTCAGACAGTGGGCTACAACTCGCCTTTTCACGGAGACTTTGATATGTGACTTCTTTTTTATTTCCGGCACTGTGCGATTTTGTGAACGTGAGCTTTCAAGTTTCTCCAACACGCTATGTCACTCGATCAACTTCCTTTTGTTGATTATACCACGGTTTATTTGAACAAATAGTATGTTTTTCCTTTGCCTCCACTTGGTATTCGCTGAAATTCTTATATTTTCCCCCGTGCTTTTCCCATTGTCTTTTCACAGAAAGCTGAGTTTAAGGGCGATTTATATTCATTTGCATATTCAAAGAGGCGTAATTCTGGGAGGAGTTGGGGCGTTACATAAAGCGCGTGCATGAGCTTTACTTTTCACGCTGATCGGGATTTATGTAGCGGAAGAACGTGGAAGTTGGAGTACGCACAGATTCCTGCAACTGGATTTTTCTGTGCGTAAGCACATTTCGGCTTTTGTGCTTACGCCATGTTATAGTGCGAGTTCTAAGCACTGCGTTATACATGAGGCCCCAGGTGTTTTCTATTTCCCTTTCCATTTTTATTTGAGAATATAAGCTTAGTATTTTAGGTGTGTGCAGGATGCAGATACCTTCTTGAGTTTAGAGGCCAGACTTACTTTGTACTTTTTAGGTCTGCGTGACACAAGGAATGTGTGAAAGGTTTTTAGCTTAGTTTTTATTAACATTGGTTTCTTGTAATTCTTACCCAGTTAAAAAACTGGTGATGGTACTCACGTGCACCAGTTGAATTAATTAATTGCTGTTTAGTGGCACAGCAAATGAGGAGTGGTAGACAGAGGCCGATGCGGCCATATAAACTATTAAGGGCAAGTGTTGAATAGGGAAGGAAAAATGAAGTTGAAAATGAAAGAACTATTTTCAGGTTTGAGATGTACCTTTCTTGGCTGGCTGAAACACCATCAGAACTGCTGAGGAAACTTTTGCCTAGCAGGGATGGTGTTTGCAGACGAGTCCGTGAGAGCAGCATAAGTTAGGTTTGGCAGGATGGCCTCTCTGCAGGTACCGACTAAGGTAACAGAGAGAGAAGGAAATATCTGGTGCGTTGTGGTGACAGAGAAGTGGGAGCAGAGCTGGAGAGGAGTCGTTAAGGGCTTCTGGAAGGGTTTGATGCAGGGACTGTGCTCTGCTGCCCAGGACTCACTATGGACTTTGACGAGGGATTTTCTTGGTAACAGCAAGGCTTGGTTACATTGTGGTTTTGATTTTTATAGGGATTCTTAACACAATTGTTTTAGAGAATTTTTCCTTTATTTATTCTTTACAAGATTTTAGCACTGTTTGGACTTTAATTTTCTGTAAATATTTACTTACTTATTTACTACTACATCTAATGACCCCAAGTACCAGGATCCTTGAGGTTCTTATTTAGGAAATTTCTAAGTTGTACAATCATGTTGGACTTAAGACTAAGCCAGTAATTCCAGTCAGATAAATATCACAAGGTATCTAACTAACAAATGTGATACTTTATATTGCATATTATGCACTTTATAAAATTATGTTCTAGCATCTAAAGAAATGTAATTAAAATAAACTTTACCTATTCCATTATCTTGCAGAGCGAATCTTATAATTTGAGTGGGTGTTTCAACAATTGCAGTAACAATAGTATTATGGACAGGCATGAAGTCCTTGAGAACTTCTGCATAAATAACAACTATGTAAGGTGGTTCATTTGTTTGTTGCAGATAGGTTTCCACAGTAGCCAGTTCAGACTTTGCATCAGATGGTTGCGATGTTATACTAATTGTCATGGGCTGAGCTTGATGGGCCATATTCTGGACACTGTAAGACCATTTGCCAGTCTGAGGAAAAAAATAAAGGGTTTATTTCAGACAGTAAAATACAGAACATTTATGATTCACATCCGAAACACCATTTTAACATCCTTGGTGCAGAAGAGAAGTTATTGTGACTGCCACTTCACCAAAAAATGAGGTCACTTTAGCTGTGTGATAAAGGAATGTAACTGATGAGTGCTGAATTTGTTTTTTCTCCAAATCAAAATTGATGCTGGTTGTACACTTTGTATACTGACAGCTTTTCTTCTATATCAGACACTTGGCACACTCTGTGCAGAACTACATAATGCTTTATAAGTATGAACAGAACATAGCTGTTAAAGAGCAATTATTCACAATAAATAGTTGAATATCATGTAAACCTGGCAAGTCTGAGCTCAAATTTAGGAAAGCTGCTGATTGAAATAATAAAAATATACTAAATGCTATTACCTATTAGAAAAAAGCACACTTGATTACCAGATTAGGATAGAATGGGACTGCTGTAATGTGACTCATTAAGACATTCAAAGGCAATGGGAGAGATGTCACTGCTAACAATATTTTCACATTACTTTTCATGGATACTTTCCTAAAAGACAAGCTAGGTCCAAACTGAATATTATACAAAATGAGATAATAGCTTTCACCCAACTCTCAAAGACAACACAAGAGATGATTAGGGAGACGGACACTGATAATGTTTTTGCACTGAAAAATGTGTTGTGGGTCTGATGTTCAGAAGAAGTTAATCTGTTTCTGAATTGTCATTCGTAAAGTTAATTTTTTATAATGTAGACACCTAATTACAATTGATTTAAATGAAAATCATTCTTAAACATTGCCTGACCCCAACAGTGGTCCAGATGCTTGTTCAACTAGCACTGAATTAAATAATAATAATAATAATAATAATAATAATAATAATACATTTAATACATTTAGTCATCAAAACAAATCCCAATAAGGCATTGCCCTTCATTAAATAATGTGCTTTACCTCCACTTTATCACTTCTACATTCACTTTCAAGAACTTCCTTTCAATTCTTTTTTTTGACACTTTTTTGATATTATTTATATATTATATATATATATGTTTTGAAGTTGTGACACCCTGGTAAATATTAGAATAAATGTGACAAATTGAGTGAACCACAGCACAAAAACGCTCAATTACACTTTGCTCTACCCTGCAGATCAGCCCCATCCTCTTCAGCAGGCTGTCATGATAACAGTGTGTGAGGTCAACATCAGCTCTGAGAATGACAGAGACTGGAACTGTGCATCAGCAAATTTCCAGCCCCACCCCAGAAAACCAGCACCACCCCATTCTGCAGACTGCAACTACTTATATAACCAGGGTGTGCTTACTCAAGAACTCAACACCAGGTGCAAGGCAGAAATCCTCACTGAATGGGGTGCAGGTCCTTCACAGATCACACTGGTCCACAAATATCTACCAGCTCATACAGGAGTACTTTAGAGTCACTGGTGAACCTAACCTGCAATTGAAAGAGTTTGAGATGTGGGTTTGGAGTGTCCACAGGAAAACCTAAACTTCAGCCAATTTTGAGCCCAGTATCTTGCACCTCTCTCCCTAATTGTTACACCATATTGCTTAAAAAATCATGCAGTTGATCTAAATATTGAACAATTTTTAAAGTACCTTTGCTTTTCCAGGGATTATCAGTGTGCCAACTGTTGCCTTCTCTTCTAATTCGAAATCTTTGGTTAAATATTCTTTTCCATCTGGATCAATAATGAAAATGTCTGGTTTGACATCAGTCTGCCAGGTCACTAAGAAGGTTGTGTTGAATCCAACCTCATGGGCAATATAAACGTTTCCAACTAAACTTTCCCCTGGCTCCTTTGTATCTCCAGTGCTTTGCAACTGATAAAATGTAAGAATCATTGTTACATTGAAACATTAGGTTTCCCATTACCACTTCACATATCAAAACAATCCAAATATACAGTAAACAAATAATCTCAAATTAAAGGTAAAGATATATGTATCTCAACAATTGGTTAATAGAAATTGACCTTTCAGATTGGTGAATTATAGACCTATTGTCTTATCTCTTCATCCTCCTCACTTTTCCTCCAGGGAATTGGTACTATGGCTGAGGGATTTCAAGAAATGAAAACAAATCTGGGGAGAGTTCTGCCAAGTTTATACAAAGGATGTCTGATTGATTGATTTATGTAACTGTAACATTTCCTTTTTTGAATCTCCCTTATGAACATAATAGTGTTAGGCATAATATTTTGTAGTAACATGCAAATTACTCCCCATTTTACAGAACAATAAACACTACCCTGAAATAAAACTCCAAACATCCATTTTCTTAACTTGGTTAGTCCAATACAGTGTCTTTGGGGGCCTACTTGGCAATTTCCTTATCTAGTGTCCTCACATTAACCAGGTTACTTTAAATGTTTGTGCAGTGAATCTTCCTCTTGCAGACACCACAATATATTGTGTTTCTTGTGGGTTTCTTGTGGGTTCTTCTGTTTATAACATGTGCCTGAATATGGCTTCCTTTAATGGAGGCTCACCTACATAAGCACGCTAATGGATTCCGTTCCTAATTTTTTCATATACATGGATTTATTGCCTGTTTTTACCCTGAGAAAAGTTGCAGGACCAGCGCCACATCACACAAGTCCTCGCCTACTAGTGAAGGCACACTCTTTAGAGACACAAAGCAGCAATGGTAAGTAATACTATTAATACTGATAACAAACATTATTGTGTATTTGTTGTCTCCAGCCACTTCTAACGGCCGGTTTATACTTCACGCTCTGAACGCATATGCTCATGCATCATGGCTGCCATGTGTTCCCAGTGTTATTTTGACACGTCCTCTGAGCAAGTCCTCAGAAATGAACGTGACACGTGCACAAGTTGCAGTACCAGAAAAAAGTCAGGCGGTACAGTGTGATACAGTGTGATTAAGTCAGAACATGACATCAGAGTCGCTACCATGTTTCCCTGAAAATAAGACCTACTCCTAAAATAAGCCCTAGCATGATTTTCAGGCTGCTCTGTAATATAAGCCCTACCCCAAAAATAAGTCTTAGTCAAGATCATCAGCTGAAAAGTAATGTGCCACGCAATGCGACACATGTACCTGAAACATCCATTAAATTCCGAGGACACCTTGCCACAATATATCTGAAAAGGATGTATAATAATTACATCCATCTATTAGGGGATGCACCCATTCCAGCATCATCGGCGCAACACAGAAACAAAATCCCTGGATGGGGCATCAGCTCATCGCAAGGTCAACACAAGCACACACATACACTGCCATCATTGTAGCTTCACCAAATCCCCAAACCTTCATGTCTTTGGATGGAAAACTGAGCACACTGTGGAAACCCACCAGGAAAACAAGCAAACTCCAAGCAGGGATCTCATGGGACGTGACTCCCTGCGAGACAGCAGCGCTACCGCTCTGCAACCGTGCCACCCCATATGTGTAACTATTATCAGTATTCATTATTTAAGCAAAGTTAATGATTTATCTGTAAAATGTAACATAAATATTTTAATGTATTTTATCATGAAAGTAATATCAAGTATAAATCTAAGAATTCTAAATGTGCAGAGAACTGGAATATCATAAATGTAATGTGTTCTTTGTGGCGATCTATTGCTGCTTGCCACTGCTGTCAGGTCAGGAGGAAAAAGCAGAAGCGCATAGCAATTAACAACTGGGTCGATTTTAAGATGACGTTTACGATGGTCTGCTTTAATGATAAAGTAAACTGCGAGGTTAAAGTGGACATTTCGAGTTTAAAGCCGAAATGTCCACTTTAATCACAAAATAGACATTTTCATTATGTCCTTATTTTTTTTCTCTGTGGCTCAAATACGCCACCATACATTCTAATGGTATTGTGAAGGTGCAAAAAAAGGACGGCACAGAAGATGGTATATGAGACTTTGGGGAATATGCGACGCTTGAATATAAAAGCACCACAAATGCATTTTTATGTCAGCATTTTGCTTCACCACAGGGAACCATTCACTTAACATTGAAGCATGCACATTGATCCTTTAGGATCCTAAAAGAGGCTGGGGTAGCAAGACATTCAGGCTGGAATTCAGGGTTTGAATGTGGAGAGTTATGACGATATTCCAGAAGAATTTGCTGGAGCCAAAGCCTGCAAACAGCAATGTTGAAAGTTACAGTAATAGCTTTATAATTATTTTTGCTTTGCACCCTCCCCCAACATAACCTACCGTCTATGGGGGAGAAGTGAAAGCTTTAGGTTTGTCAAAAAATTTGATGGAGCTTGACATTTTAGAGTCCTCTGATACCGAAAACATTAATATCTCGATGATGTCTGTGTGTCACAGTTTCTTAAGACTAAAATGATTGGACGGAAAAATACCAAACTCGAAATTTAAACCTGTTATGAGATAACAATGTGCTGATTAGTTTTTGAGCCAAACCAATCAAAAGAATGAGGCACTCTAGTGGAACCCTGTGACAACCAAGGTGTTCCAGCCACCCCAAACACCTGGCAGGGTCCTGTGCTCATCTGCTCCCTGATCCTTCTGGTATATCAGCTTCTCACAACCACGGCAGTCCGTCACATTGCTCCTCCCTCAGCTGAGCCTGGTGTGGTGAAACGTCTTGTCTCACGAGGGCCGTCTTCCTACAAGAGGGGTGATCCACATCAGCGAGTCAACGGCTCCGCCCTGTGAAACATAAACAAGAGAACAGCAGGGAGACACTGCTCCACCACTATCTTGCAGTGTCTTCTTGCGAGGCATAGGGACAGTGTCTCCTGCCATATCCCAGCCGAAAATACGCAAAGTACTGTAGTTCCACATCTGGCTTCTGCGACCTGCAGGAATGAAAACAGGTCGAGAACCCCTTCTCAACATTATGTTCAGCTGAGGTTGCCGCTCTGCCAAGCGATCGATCAACACCTAAATTTACTGTCGGAATTCCAGCTTCTCGCCTACCCTCAGATATCACATCCAGGGACAATTCGCATTGAGTTCCAGTATTTTGTACGGTACAGGATACACTTACCTGTACCGTCAAATCCATTAGGGTGGAGATTTTGACACCATGCATCTGCAGGTAGGAGTTGTCCTTTTTCAACTGTTTCCCCGTTCCTTCTGGTATATCGGCCTCCTGACTGTGTAAGAGCCATAGCAATCTGTCAAAACCATTAATTTTTTGATAATATCTTGAGTATTATGCTAAATACCACAATTCTGCAATTAATTATTAATTTTTCTCATCAATTTCTATCGTAATGACCTATTTTATAATCAGAAAAATCAGCATCAGAGCTGTAAATTACTGAAATTTTATAGAATAGTTTGAATAACTTGGTTCCTAATGGCAGTCATGTCCAATTTTGTTTTTATTTCTATAATATGTGGTTTATTTTTTGTTGATATTTTAATGTGCAATTTATATTTATTTTTATTACAATGAACACCTTACACTTATTTGCATTTTATTTACTTTTTCATTTATTTAAATTTTTAAAATGTTCTTAATCCTATTATAGTTTTTCTATTTTCTATACAATTGTATTTATTGTGGTGTTTTATTTAATCATTTTTAAAAAAATATAAAATAGAGGAAATGTGTTTAATAGATCCTCCATGTTGATTTTATTAATTTACACTTTTCACTAAAATAATACATTTTACCATATTGAATGTTTTTTGCCAAGGTTCCCCAGTGTGTCCCTAGAACTGCCTCTGATGCAAAGGTAGACAAAAATGTTTATGGTATGATGAATACCAATGGTGACCAGTGCTGTAAACAATGTGAAAAAGTCCATGGATAAAAGGAAAAATGTGTATGTTACTCATGTTGCATAATCCACAGATTCCCATAATTCTGTGTTTTTGAGTTGAAGACAGGTCTCTTGATCAATGAATGAGGGGGAGAGGCAGGTAACATTTTCCATAGGTGGTTTTTCACAAAGTTTGCCATTGTGTAGCGTGAGTCATTAATAGGATTCATTATATTATACTTTTTTCTCTCATTCTGAATAAAAACAGATTAAAATTTTAATTGAGCACAACTACAAACTACACGGGGTAAGTAACAAATAAAAAATATGTTTTCTTGGAGTATTTCTTTAGAAATTGTCACATGAGGAGAAGTGCTTTATAAAATATGTTTCAGATTTTAAAGTATATTTCACTGAATACACAAAAAAAAATCTTAAATATGTGCAGAATATCTAAAAAGTTGATATTGTACATAAATAAAACTCCTTCTGAGCAAAATTATACATAGCTACAAATATTAAAGCAATACTTTTTTCTCATATTAAAAATCTTTAGCTCAACATTATCTTGAAATTGTTCTTAGGTATCCTTCTATATAAAAGCGGTCGGGATTGACCTTCCGTCCCGTGAGTACCATACACGCCACGTCCATTTTGCAATGCATGATGGGATTTGTAGTTTCGTTTTTCCAGGTAAAAGATGATTTTCTACTCCAGACTGTGCGATATATTCTTCTTCTTACTATATAAAAGGGATTGTCCTTCCGTCCCGTGAGTGGAAAGCGTAGCGGTATTCCACTTATCACAGACTTACTACTTGCAGCTTGCGGTACGAACCGACATGATGTGAGCAGAGTTCTGGTGCTCCCATCGTTCCCTTGCTTTTGTGCGCGATGCGCTGGAAAAATAGACAAACTTATGTTTCTGGAAATAATTAATGTTGATAGAGTAGAAATGCCTCACCGCGTAGTAAATATCCGGGGGGTTCAAAAGGGCGACCTCAATATAGAAGAAAAGTTTCAATTTCATCACAAAAATAACAGAAACTAAGAGTATTAAAGTAATACCACTCAAATGCAATATAACCAAATTAATGAGTTGGTATAAAATATCAAATTGATCCACATATTGAATTGCCTTAAGAAGTGGTCAACTTAAAAGTCGGTCGCCTTAAAAGGCGTGTCAGCCTAGTTTTGTAATAAACACCTCACCAGTCTTTAGAGACCCTAAGCACTAGCACCTCCATGTACAGTGCATCCGGAAAGTATTCACAGTGCATCACTTTTTCCACATTTTGTTATGTGCCTTATTCCAAAATGGATTAAATTCATTTTTTTCCTCAGAATTCTACACACAACATCCCATAATGACAACGTGAAAAATGTTTACTTGAGGTTTTTGAAAATGTATTAAAAGTAAAAAAACTGAGAAATCACATGCACATAAGTATTCACAGCCTTTGCTCAATACTTTGTTGATGCACCTTTGGCAGCAATTACAGCCTCAAGTCTTTTTGAATATGATGCCACAAGCTTGGCACACCTATCCTTGGCCAGTTTCACCCATTCCTCTTTGCAGCACCTCTCAAGCTCCATAAGGTTGGTGCACAGCCATTTTAAGATCTCTCCAGAGATGTTCAATCGGATTCAAGTCTGGGCTCTGGCTGGGCCACTCAAGGATATTCACAGAGTTGTCCTGAAGCCACTCCTTTGATATCTTAGCTGTGTGCTTAGGGTCGTTGTCCTGCTGAAAGATGAACCGTCGCCCCAGTCTGAGGTCAAGAGCGCTCTTGAGCAGGTTTTCATCCAGGATGTCTCTGTACATTGCTTCACTGTAGGGATGGCATTGGCCTGGTGATGAGCGGTGCCTGGTTTCCTCCAAACGTGACGGCTAGCATTCACACCAGAGAGTTCAATCTTTGTCTCATCAGACCAGAGAATTTTGTTTGTCATGGTCTGAGATTCCTTCAAGTGCCTTTTGGCAAACTCCAGGCGGGCTGCCATGTGTCTTTTACTAAGGAGTGGCTTCCGTCTGGCCACTCTACCATACAGGCCTGATTGGTGGATTGCTGCAGAGATGGTTGTCCTTCTGGAAGGTACTCCTAACTCCACAGAGGACCTCTGGAGCTCTGACAGAGTTAACATTGGGTTCCTGGTCACCTCTCTGACTAAGGCCCTTCTCCCCCGATTGCTCAGTTTAGATGGCTGACCAGCTCTAGGAAGAGTCCTGGTGGTTTTGAACTTCTTCCACTTACAGATGATGGAGGCCACTGTGCTCATTGGGACCTTCAAAGCAGCAGAATTTTTTCTGTAATCTTCCCCGGATTTGTGCCTCGAGACAATCCTGTCTCGGAGGTCTACAGACAATTCCTTTGACTTCATGCTTGGTTTGTGCTGTGACATGAACTGTCAACTGTGGGACCTTATATAGACAGGTGTGTGCCTTTCCAAATCATGTCCAATCAACTGAATTTACCACAGGTGGACTCCAATTAAGCTGCAGAAACATCTCAAGGATGATCAGGGTAAACAGCATGCACCTGAGCTCAATTTTGAGCTTCATGGCAAAGGCTGTGAATACTTATGTACATGTACTTTCTCAATTTTTTTATTTTTAATAAATTTGCAAAAATCTCAAGTAAACTTTTTTCATGTGGCCATTATGGGGTGTTGTGTATAGAATTCTGAGGAAAAATTAATTTAATTCATTTTGGAATAAGGCTGTAACATAACAAAATGTGGAAAAAGTGATGCGCTGTGAATACTTTCCGGATGCAATGTATGTAATTCAACATCTAGACAATACAAAACCTTGAAAATTCAACTGAATTTTTCAAAATACAGCTAAACCCATTTCTTTTAAGGTTTACTGATTGAAAAAAAACCCTGGTTAATTGCATCTAGTTTGTTATTTGACTATAACAAATCTGGACATAACATCATTACAAAATTATTTAAGGTTAAAATTATGAGAAAAATATTGCAAAGTATGACTTAAAATTAACAAAGGAATGAATAAAAATAACACATTGTGCATTCCAGCTGTCATTAAAGAGACCACGTCATTACTGCTCATACCTGAATTTGTCCTGATAATTCCATGAAAGCGTCCAGTATTCCATTAGAATTAAAATTATCAGAGGCATAATAATTCTTTCCATCTAAAATAGTACACATTCACATAATTTGTTAGAAGCAAAATGTATTTTTGTTAGCCTAAACACATCACAGTAGAATTTCACATATCACTAATGGAGAAAAGCTACATTTAATTTCACAAAAAGCTATGCTTTCAAGAGAAGAGGTGTTTGCTAACTTACTTGGGATCTCTGCTCAATAAATATATCTGAATTTTTACATATTGCAAATCCAACGTGAATACAGATCCCATCTTCTTTAATAAAATAAAAAATCTGTAACACAAAATGTACTTCAAGTATAAAATATAAAAGCATACCTGTCATTTCTGAAAGCATTTCAAGTTCTTTTGCTGCATTTGGACCCAATGCAATAGTGTGCACTATGGTTCCACTTTTCTTTACTGCCTCAAAGCAACTGCTTATTCCTGAATCTTTGCTTGCTGTTAACAGAAGAATTTCATCTCCTTCAGTGCTTTCATCATCTTTGCTTAGTACCTAAAAAGGATTAAATTCAGGAATCAAACTTTAAATAGTTAGGAACCTCAACATTTATATTAAAGTGAACTCACAAAATTAACATCACAGAAAATACAGCCCACTGTTTTTATGTAATTGACGTGCAATTAAGTAAGCAGACATCAATTCATACTTCAGTAAGTAAAAGTTAGCAGAAATATTAGAGAAGTGCAATATCTTCTGTCACACATGCGCACCCAGGAAATCATCTCCCTAACTCTGCTAAGGTAAGCAATGCCTCCAAGACAAGAAGGAGTGCTATCACTATCTGTATCATCTCTTCTACCCGCAGTTTTGAGATGCCATCCCAGAAAACAACAACCCCCACCCAAAACCTGATGAGCCCTGGAAAGTACCATTTGATGCATGACAACAATAGTTACTCCGGATCAGAGAATCTGTTGTTTTTGGGTGGCTACAGCCAATTTCTACATTGTGCCCTCGCTGTCCCTTTGCTTTGCATACATTATATTAAACAGGGTCACCAGGTTGACACGCCATTTCTCCTTCCTGGCAGTTGGTGGCTTGTCTACCTGGTCACACTCCTTAAATAAAAAATGCATGGCTAATATACTCGAACACACTGATGAAATATGTCAAGGCATTTCATTTGACACTGACCTGGATTTAGCAGGTTTGTTGATACATGGATCAATAAATTTTTCTATACATAACAGTGAAGATATATCTAAGGCTAGATATAAAATGTTAGGCTAATATTTTAATTGTGTCACATAAATTAAGAAAAATGCACATTCCAGTAGTAATATATAGCATGTGTTTACTGTAAGTGGAGACTTAATACTACATGTAGCACAATATAACGTAAGATTCTCAAACCTGTTTAATGCAATTCAGAGGAGTAAGGCATACTAATGAGGAAACTGTAATAAATAAAGACTGAGATACAATTGAGCACAAAAACAGAGTTAATTACTTTCTGTCAAACTGTTTTTCCTGCCACTTGGTCTCAGTTTTCTCCGCTAAGATCTGAGTGTTGTCATGTATCAGTCAGAACCTTTCCAAGGCTCCTTTATTTCTTTAATGCCATCAGGCAAATCAGTTCCTAGATCTAGGTTCTTTCTGCCCTCTAGCAGTGCCTTTCTTCCCATTGTTCTTTTGGTGATATAAAGATCCGTTGCTATTGCCAGTGTGTTTTTCCTTTCTCCCTTTATCCTGTGATTAGTCCATTCCCCTGACATTTGCCACTCTTGTACCACTTTTCTCTCCTGCAGACCCTCTTCATCTTGGAAATCCTAGACTACAGTCTAAGAGAAAGTTGATGAGGAAACCACTTCAGTATGCTGGGAATAAACTTCTATTTAAGTCATCTTTTCTGCCCAGTATTAAAGTATTTAATAAGTATTAACAATTATGTTTAATTTTTATTGAAGCTAAATTCAAATTTGCCTTTTGCCTACTTTTGCAGAGTTTCTCCACACAACAACAAACATGCAACCTTTATGCTATGTGGCCCCTTTCAATAGTAAACACCATCAAAAGTTGCATAATAAATAACAGCTAAAGAACAAAGGCTTAGATTAATGTTTGACAGTAAGATCTCAGTTCGCTCAGGGTTTACAGTCAGGAGCTACCAGGCCACACCGTCTACCAGAAAAAGAAAACAAAGCGTCTTTACAAATCTCACCTCAAATGCCTCCTGGAGGCCACTGCAGATGTTTGTTCCCCCTTCTGCTCTGGTGGGCAGTGCATTTACTAGTGTTTTTCTAACATCTTCCCCAGAAATATATGTTAAACCTTTATTAACAAAAGCAATGTTGTTGAAAGTCACAATGCCAATGAAGGACCCTTCTTTTGCGATCTTCTGAATGAACAGTGTTGATGCCTGCTGTAATCTCGCTAGTCTCCCACTCTAAATACAAATTTAAAACAACACATGTCTCAGATAGGAATATAAAAAATACATAATATATGTAATAAAATCAGTTGTATTGCAAACAGTTAACACAGTTACTGTTGATAGTATAGCAATGCTGTATATACGACAATGTAATGTATATGACAATGTAATGTAATACTTTATTCTGTAATGACTTGTTAATACAGCATTCATTCCTGCTCAGATTAATAAAAATATCGACCTTTAGGGCTTTAGACAGACTGATGCTATGATGGGGATTTCCAAAAGCAGAACAGGCACAGAAGAATCAAAAAAGGCTTAATAGGAACCCTATTTCAGGAAAGATCATAAGCTGGTGAGTAGAAAAAAACAAATCAGTGTAGCTCACCAGTGAATGCTAGCATACTGTAAATTTATTAGACAAATGACATGTCTTCAGAAATGGTAGTTGATTAATGGATATAAACTGTAGTGGGACCAGCACTGACTTCTGTTTACTTAGATAAATTGAAGAATCTTAGGTCAGACTAGAAATGGGATAGGTAAGGAAGTCAAGAAATGTAACCTACAATTGAGGATATAAAGTACAACTGTAATGTGGTGAATCTTTGAAAGTGACACTGACTTCACATGTGACTCCATCTTGAATGCACTCACATTTACTTTGTTTCTTGTGTCCTCGAGTACATGGTAGCCTAATGTATTTAGTTTCAGTGGTAGATATTATGATTTTAGTCAGTATGCTTATGGAATTAATTGCTCTCATCTCACCGTTCTGTTAAAATCTTTACATTTTTAGATGTACTTACCAATGATCATTTATTGTGGAATTAAAGATATCCAGAGGCACTCATAAAATTACTGTCTATTTAGTCACAAGCCAAACTAACTTTAAAAAATCACATTAATGCAGGTAAACTGAGTCAAAAGAAAACAGAGAAGCCTTCAGAAGTTCAAATATTTCTAGGAGAGTTGACCTTAAACTGCTGTTTTTGTAGTAATGTTATTTAATTAGATACTCTTCATTATGTGCCTTCAAGAATCAAAACTACAAATTGTTTCATTACCAATGAATCCATAAAAGAGCACACCAAGATATAAAGAATGCATCACCTACCACACTCATGCTTTCTGATATATCCAGGACTAGACACAGAACAGTCTTTCTTCCCTGCATTACAGTAAACTGCGGTTCCACTGAACCTACATCAGTTGCTTCATTGGCATTGCGGAAATCATGAGACTCCAGAATTACTTCCCATGTACTTTTTAAGTTACAAAACTTGTTTTGAGCATTTGGAGCATCTTGGTTATGATTGGTTTTATTGCAAAACTGATTTACCTGAAAGGGAGAGTCAAACAGACAGAAGGCAGTCATGATGACACAGTAAACTCTAAAACAAATTCATAATGAACATATGTCAGATCTCTGAAATGTGATGTAGCCACACAATACAATGTTGAAAGTTAATATGGCAATAAACTACAGCAATTTCTAATGTTTCTGTTTTCAATAAGGCAACTTGATGTTTTTTGTTTATTATGAATTTTATTTGTATATATAATAAAGTGCATCCTGTTATAGTAGAATGAATGCTACTGATATATCATCACAAATGTGCTCAACAATGATCCATTTTCTTATGGAGTAAACAGAAATTGATTCAAGCCTTTTGAAATGGCAGCAGTCAGACAACTCTAAATAAATCAAACTGAATTAACAATCTCTAAAGAGCTCAGACTGCTTATGGAGTAAGATGCCAGTCTATTGGTGGGTCCATCCATCTTCTAAATCCACGTGTCCAGGGCAGAATCACAGGGTGCCTGTCTCATCAAGCATTAGGCAAAAGGCAGGACCAACACCTGGACAGGGCGCCAGTCCCTTGCAGAGTGAACACACTCTCTCATACAAACACACACTAGGATCAATTTAGCATCACCAATTCACCTAACCTGAAGGTTTTTGAACGGTGTGAGGAAAATGCAGCACCCTGAGTAAAACCACACAAAGCCAGGGAGAACATGCAAACTCCACTCAGGGAGCACCCTGTTGTGAGGAAGCCATGGACGGTGAAACCCTATTGTTCTTGCAGAGTCCATTCACGCACAATCACACGGGACTGCTTTAGTAATGCCAATTAACCTAACATCCTTGTCTTTGGGAATGAGGGAAGAAAAACTTCACAGACACAGAGAGAATACAGAAACAACATGCAGACAACAACTGCAAATCCGTGAGGCATAATGAAATATATATATATACTTTATATATAAAAATAAATATATATATACTTTAAATATATATATTGTCAGGGATGCCAGGGGCGACGACCTGGCCGGAACGCCTTGAGGGACCGGAAGAGGGCGTGCGTCCACCTTGGATCACGTGGGGGCTGCCACCCTGGATGCTTTTAGGGGCCCGTGGTCACTGCCAGGGGGCGCCCCAATGCCTTGGGAACCCTGGACCTCAGCACTTCCGCCACACCAGGAAGTGCTGGGGGGAAGAGAAGCAGGGACACCTGGAGTGCTTCCGGTAGTACAGCCAGCACATCCGCCACACGGGGGCGTGTCGGGTGATTGCCGGGGAGCACCTGGAGCATATCCGGGTGAAGATAAAAGGGGCCGCCTCCCTTCATTCGAGGCTGGAGTCGGGTGAGGAAAGGACAAGGCAGGAGAAGCGAGAGAGGAGGAGGCCCGAAGAAAGGCAGATTGTGTGAGAGGCCTGGACTTTGGGGACTTGTGGGGTTTTGTGGTGCACTTTGATAACTTTGTACATAGTGTAAATAAACGTGTGGTGGTGTATAACAACATGTTTGCCTGTCTGTGTCCGGGGCACGTTCACAATATATACATATACTGTATATATATATATATATATATATATATATATATATATATATATATATATATATATATATATATATATATATATATATTATTCAAAAATGTGTCTTTTAATCGAGTCACATTTTAAAATTGCATTTTTATATTGTTTATTAATATTTTACTATGGTTTATTGTCATTACTATATTTGGTGACCATGCCTCCTTGTTATTACACCATTTACTACTTTATTGAACTGAGAATTTTGTTTTTTTTAAATATTGTACTGCAAAGTTTGATGACAATAAACTTAATTCAAACTCCACAAAATACATTAATGTACATAACATATTAATGTAATACGAATTATGGCACACAGGTACTTGTAAGATCCATTTGCTATTTATTTAAGTTATATAAATGTTTGCCTAAATATCAGTGCCTAAATATTAGTGCATAATCTATGGGAGGTTCCCATAAGTTGAATTGAATTGGAATATTCTAAGTGTTTCTAGCTTTTCTGACTATAGATTAGTCTCAGTTAGTGACCTGCCTTGCCAGGTGTAAGGCGTTGAGGGCACATGGTTTTAAACCGTGCCTTGTCTGCCTTAAGTGCCAAGTAACATGAAAGACAAAGTACTTTATTGAATGTGCAGTACTGTATGCTAAAAGCATACAGAAGAAGAAGTAAAGCATCTTTAAGTATAGAAACAACTAAAGTTTGACAAGAAAAGCTTAGAGAAGATACATTTGTTCTAATTTTTTGTCTTTTATTCTACGTGTGTAACAACATGTTTCCTTTATTCTTGTGTGGATTATTTTCTTTGAATTTTCACTAAATATTTTAAAACAAACTTTTGGACTGAGAGATTTCTTTCGGCATGTGTTTTACCCATGCTTGAACTCACCTTACACACCCGCAGCTACAGTACTCTATACCAAATTGAAACTTAAAATAATTCTTGTCGACCTGTTCTTAAAACTAAAACAGGCTTAAATGATTCTGTTGAAATCAAAAAGACAAGAGGCAAAGAAAACAAATTAAGTATTGCTATTTATATAATCCAAACAATCTCTGATCATTTGAAAAATATTAATAAACCATAACATTCTCAAGCCTGCTTAATTTAAGAAAGGATCTTCGAGGACTAGAACCTTTTCAAATAGCACAAGCCAGTAGTCAACTCTGGAAAGGATGCCAATCCATAAACAGATCCATTCACACACACACACACACCCACCCACTCCAATTTACAACTGCCAATTAATGTAAAATACATTTTTTTAAATGTGATGTCTTTGAGAGGAAAATCCCACATAGGCGGAAGGAGAGCATGCAAAGTCCACTTAGGCAGTGATTATACAGAATGTGGGATCTGAGCCTCAGATGCTGGACCTATTTAATAAACAGTGCTATGTACTACTACTTCTACTACTACTGCTGCTACTACCAGGGCTTATTTTGTAAATCATTACTTATAGTGATTATCTGGTGGTGAAACAGGGCTGGTTGATAAAGACAATTTGGGCTCTAGTGAATTCGGTGAAATCAGTACTGTTTATACTTATAGTCACATTCATAATTCAGAATTTCACTTGGATCTCTTGCAATGACAAGTTTTCCCACTGTCCACTCTCTATGCATCCATTCATATTAGAATTTTTGCTTTCCTTAACCTCTGCTAATGTGTCTTCATCCCCATTGCCTTGCTCCCATTCCTTTTATCTCTCATCCTTCCATGTCAGTATCGACTCCCACTGCACCAGAACCAGTATCTTTTTTAACTACTCCGACAGAGAGAAAGAGAGGTTGGGAGCATGTGCTGATAGCGCATTGCTGCATCCACCACATGCATGATGAACCACCTGGGAGGGATCAGAATGCAGCGGGTGACACCTGAGCACTGCAGATTCCTTTTTCTCATTGACATTAGCCAACAAAAACCAGATAAGCATAACATTAATTAGGCAAATTTTATAAAGTTTAAATAAAGTCTGTTTAATAAACCTTGTTAATTTAAACATTAAAAAAATAAAAACAAATATATTTTATGTGATCTTCAGAGTCCTAGAGCACATTTGGAGGTCCTGGAGTGTAGACAGCGCAAATTAGGCATTGATTACTACTATGTACTCTTAGCAGTTTCCTTTCACATCCTACGTGACTGTGATACATTATGATTATTTACAGATATGCTTTTTTTTTTTTTTTACTAATTTTTACATTAAAAATCAAAATAAAACTGAAATTTAAACTTACAGATTTTACTACAGTTGTGTACATTATAGATGAACTTGATTCTTGATACTTTTCTGGGAAAAAAACACAGCCTTCCTTTGGTGGGTCACTTGCATTTTCCAGATTACATTTGGAACAGTCATTTCCAAGGCATACTTTTCCCGACAGATTTTTCGGGCACCTTATAATAGAAAAGAATATATGATAGTGGCAAAATGCAGAATATTTAGACTTCTTATCACTGAATCTTGGATCCTGTCTTGCAGTTGTACTTTTCAGTATGATAAATTTTATAGTTTTCAGCTTGCCTGTAACCAAGGTTTCTTTCCATCGTCTATGGTGATGCTTCTTTGTTTTTACTTGTCAAATGGACAATAGCAAGTCTCTTTAAAATGTCTGTGTGTCTCACTATGTTTATCTTTCAAGTGTGCGTCTGTGTGTGTGTTCATCCTGTGATGGACTGGCTCCCTCTCCAGGAATTGCTCCTGCCTCATGCCCAATGTTTGGTGGGATAGGCTCCAGCTTCCCCACAACCTTGCTCTTGATGAGTGAGTTAAGAAAATGGATAATTGCTAGTGCTTCACAGAATATGGAATTGGAAGGCGAGTTGTGAGTAGGCACATGACTGGAGGAAGTGAGACCATGAGAGTGAGACTAAGAGGGGACTGAGATAGATATAAATAGGCAATGAGTCTCTGGGAGGTAGTAACCCTCTATCCCCCATCCACCCCCCTGTTTGACAGACCTATAATACTTGTAATGCTACAAAGTAATTATTACTTTAAATGTGAATTTCTTCATTAATCCGCCTCTTAAATTTAATTACTTAAATATAGTCCTTATTTTTGTATATGAATACCTTAAGACATTATTTTGCACCACCTTACTGTTAGATTATATTGTACTTTTGTTTACTTTGTAAATCATTCTTTTAAGTTGATGTCATATGTGACTTCTAGTCGTCGGGTATGTCAAATTTGCCAACAAAAGTCACTAATGCTGGACCATGTCAATTTAAATGACTGAAAATCACTGTCCATTCCTACTTTTCTGACTGAGTGCAAATCTTCCAGAACAGATGTGTTTGTGCCTTTTTTGACAGCCAATAATGTGCTGCCTGATGGAGCCAGTGCTGTACAGAGGTTTAACAGGCATGGCGTGTTCAGGTGCAGTCTCAACCCTTTTTCTTCTTTTCTCCATTCTGTTGTGTTACACAAAACACATTTGATTTTGTCAGAGCATGTAGTGGTCTAGTTCGAGCGAGCTGCTGGGCATTTCACATTACACAGCCAGCTTCAAGGGAGCGCACTGCTGACTGTCTCCAACTCACTAATATTATTTAAATGAAGTCTGCAACTGAAATTTGCTTGAAAAGTTCAATTATGTGACACAGGCTTTAGGTGGTTTTGGTAAAAAGTATTATATATCATACAGATTGAGTACATTATTTCCATGAAAGGTCTCTCTAGATACCATGAAGAATGTAAAACACTCCACCAACATATTGGAGATGCATCAAGTGAACATGTATATAAAATAATTAAAGTAAAGCCATTTATTGGCAAATAATAATGTCTTGTGCAAAAAATCTGACTGATAAGTGCATATATAAAATTTGATTATTTTTAATTGCAGACTATAAAGTTCTGCAAATTGGAGGAAACCTACTTTGTTACTCTGTAGTGTTCACCTTCTCTGTAGAATGGCTGGTAACTATTGTATTCATCAAATACTCCCCACCGTAGATGAGCCCATTCATGTACAAACATTTTGCCTGAAAACCAAATACAATTCAATTCTATGTTAAATAAGGTACAAGGAGTTTTAATAAATGAAATACATTTACAAATGATTATATAAACATACATTGTTTTTCCAAACCTAGTACCAATTTACATTAATGTTAAACTACAAAAAATGAAGCTTTACCTTTATGAATGATGCCCACATTAGTTGTTTCTACAGATCTGCCATTTCCTTATATCTTGTGTTTATTAATTCAAGAAAATGTTGAATGATCAGAGTACCATTGTTTTTTCTCATCTTTTAAGAATATTACAGATTTTCCTCATTTTGATACATTCTGTGACTGAATGAATACATCAAGTAAACCATGCTAATGTCTCTAAGACATACTTTATACTGTTCCTTCACACTATAAACAAGTTCTTATTGCTTCACAAAAAAATTGCACTTATGTTGCACACAGTAAATTTGCCCCCTAGACCCAGATCTCATTGTAACCACATGTTTAATACTTAGAAACATATTAGTCATCGATGGAAGGTCAAACAGCTAATAGAACAACAATCACAACATTTATTAATATAGCACATTTTCATACAAATGGCATAGCTCAAAGTGCTTTACGAGATGAAGAAATATTAAAATAAAAATAAGATTAGACAATACTAAATAACAAATAATAAAGTAAGGTCAGATTGCTGAGAGAACAGAAAAAAAAACTCCCAGTAGGCTGGAGAAAAAAAAAAAACAATCTGCAGGGGTTCCAAGGCCATGAGACCGTCCCACCCAGCCCCTACTGCGCATTCAACCTAACATAACTGATCTCAATCAGTCCTCATGGTTTATAGGCTTCACATGAAAGAATTAGACGATGATGGTCATATGGACCTCTGGCCTTCAATCCATCAATGTAGGGACTGCTTGGTGCCCTGATCAGGTGGTGGTGCACCACAGAAAAACGGAAAAAAACAGCGAAGAAAGCGGGGATTAGTATGGATTGCAGAACAAATGATAAAATGATAATTCAATGGACATAAAGCTTAACAGGGATTTACTAAAATGGAGCTATGAGAAAGCCATGTTAAAATAATGGGGTTTTAGTAGGTTTTTAAAACGCTCCACCGTATTAGCCTGCTGAAATGTTATTGGTATACTATTCCAGATTTTAGGTGCATAACAGAAGAAGGCTGCCTCACCACTTCTTTTAAGTTTAGCTCTTGGATTTATAAGCAGACATTCATTTGAAGATCTAAGGTTATGACTTGGAGTGTAAGGTGATAGGCATTCCAAAATATAGGATGGATTATTTAGCCTTTGTAAACTATTAGAAGTATTTTAAAGTCAATTATAAATGGCATGGGTAGCTAATGTAGTGAGATCAAACCTGGAGAGATGTGCTCAGATTTTCTTTTCTTAGTTAAGATTTTGGCAGCTGCATTCTGCACTAGTTACAAACGATTGATGTCTTTCTTGGGTAGTCCTGAAAGGAGTGTGTTACAGTAATCTAGTTAACTAAAAACAACTAACTTTTCAGTGTTTTACAAAGTTATAAAGGATCTAACTTTTGCTATATTCCTTAAGTGAAAAAATGCTGTCATGGCAATCTGATTAATATGTGATTTAAAATTCAGAGTCAATAATTATCCCTAAATTCTTTACCTCCATCTTGACTTCAAAGAGAAATAGAGAAAGAAAGAGAAAAGAAGAAGAGAAAGAGGAATAAAGCAAGAGAGTTGGTGAATGTGATCAATCAAGATTATTTCTAATGCTCTCATTATATCGATTTTTTCCAATAACTAAGATTTCTGTTTTCTCCTTATCAAGTTTGAGAAAATTACTACTCAACCATTCAGAAACACAAGTAAGACATTCTATCAGTGAATCAAGAGATTGAAGGTCGTCAGGTGCTATTGATAAATACAGTCATGTGTCGACAGCATAGCAGTAATTACCACAACTAACAAATAATTTTGGTGGTGGCTCTACCTGTTAAGTAAGACTGTGGGTGATTTCTAAGAATATGTGGCAGGTTGGTGCGGTTTCAGCTCTCCAAGACTGCTTCAATTGACAGACTGGGACATAGCTCACGTTATGCCTTGAGATAATCTGACCTAAGGGAAGCGTGGAGACCGAAAAAGAGCAGCAGACCCAGGATAGAACCTTGTGGAACACAATATAGAATATCATGCATCTTTGAAGTTTACAGTAATTACCACAACTAACAAATAATTTTCTACCTGTTAAGTAAGACTCAAACCAATTTAAGACACTGCCAGAGAGGCCAACTTACTGACTAAGGTGATTTCTAAGAATATTGTGTTCAATGTTATCAAATGCTGCACTCAGATCTAAGACGTTTAGAACAGATAAACGGCCTGAGCCTGTGTAACCCGCAAGACATTTGCTACTTTAATGAATACAGTTTCTGTACTGTGATTAGTTCTAAAACCTGATTGAAACTTGTTAAGAATAACATGTTTATAGCATGTTTATTCAAGTAATCATGTAACTGTGTAATGACTGCCATTTGTAGAATTTTACTTAAGAAAGGCAGGTTAGAAATAGGTGTAACATTGTCAAAAACAGAAGAGTCAAGATTATTTTTCTTGAGCAGGGGTTTGGCAACAACAGTCTTAAGACACTCTGGGAAGACCTCCATATCAAGTGATGATTTTAGTATGTCAAGCACATTATCGGTTAAAACATCAGATACTTTTTTGAAAAAGCTTGTTGGACACAAGTGGAAGGTTTCAGTTACGAAATTATTCTTCATAGATCAAAACATAATAAGAAAGTCAAAGGCCTGTAATCACCCTGCTTCATGATACGTTAATTATTTTTTGTACTAAATTATTTATTAAATAGATTATTATTTAATTAGATACAGTACATAATTAGAAAGTTTTAAAACTCCCAAAATTGAAAACTAAAGAAATGAACACGACAAAAGGGTAGAGAGTAATAAAACAACTAAACAAATTCTCAAACAAAAACTATGCTAATTTAAAAGTCAAAATCTTGAAATGTCAAAGCTGAAGTCAAAACAGCAGATAATTAACAGAATGCAAGACTTACTAGAAAATGCGGAGGCACAAAAGTGAGAACTCAAGTAAAAATAATTACTATCATAACAAAGAAGTGTTACAAACACTCAAAGGCCTAAATCAATGAAGGTCTGAGATCCACACTCTGAAAAGACCTGAGGCCTACAAAATCCAATGGAGCTATCAAAGCCCCTGGGCCAAATAACCATCATGCACATACATGCATACACACAGATCTGTTATAATCCAAGTTCTTTTTTTAATTTCTCTTGGGTTTGCCTGAAAATAATCATAGTGTCATTTTTGGGAGATTCAATATTCAAGAAATCTAATGCAGAACATTAATTAAACCATCCATTTATAAGTTGTTTTTCTCACCATGCCTTCTATGTTTCGGAGATATTCTTGTGCGAGAACAAAAGTAAGCTAAAAAATAAAATTTTATTATAGACACTGTTTTTTGAGGAAAGTATACTGAGATGTTTTAATGAGTAAACCATTTTCTGAATATGAAAAGCAAAGTAAAAGACTAAGTTTTTCTACAGTTCATCTCAGCATGTCTGAAAATCCTGTAGATAAGACAGCATGCAGCTTGCTTTTAATAGTGCCTACATTTCCAAAATGATGACTGTATATTCCACGATTCAAGGCTAAATACTTACATTGGGAACAAGTCATAATTTTCAAGAGTGTCTATTTTATATAATTTTATATAATATAATAAAAAACTCCTTCCCATGGGCTCATTACCTATGGGAGGGGCCAAGGAGGTTGGGTGCAGTGTGAGTTGGGTGGAGGCCGGAAGTGGAGACCTTGGCGTTCTGATCCTCGGCTACAGAAACTGGCTCTTGGGACGTGGAATGTCACCTCTCTGAAGGGAAGGAGCCTGAGCTAGTGCTTGAGGTGAGAGGTTCGGCTAGATATAGTGGACTCACCTCGGCACAGCTTGGACTCTGGAACCAATCTCCTTGAGAGGGCTGGACTCTCTACCACTCTGGAGTTGCCCCGGTGAGAGGCCGAGCAGGTGTGGGCATACTTATTGCCCCCCGACTTGGAGCCTGTGCATTGGGGTTTACCCCGGTGGGCGAGAGGGTGGCCTCCCTCCGCCGGGTGGGGAAGGGTCCTGACTGTTGTTTGTGCGTATGCGCCGAACAGCAGTTTGGAGTATCCACCCTTTTTGGAGTCTCTGGAGGGTGTGCTAGAGGGCATACCTTCTGGGGATTCCCTCGTTTTGCTGGGA
This sequence comes from Polypterus senegalus, assembly GCF_016835505.1. Classification (NCBI taxonomy): domain Eukaryota; kingdom Metazoa; phylum Chordata; class Cladistia; order Polypteriformes; family Polypteridae; genus Polypterus; species Polypterus senegalus. The sequence continues at coordinate 76,926,341 of NC_053167.1, forward strand.
GACTTCAATGCTCACGGGCAATGACAGTGAGACCTGGAAGGCGTGATTGGGAGGAATGGCCCCGATCTGAACCCGAGCGGTGTTTTTCATTTCTCCCAAAATTCTCCCAGAATGTGAACTTTGCAACTAGAGGGGAAGCTGTCGGGACAATGTTTACAGGAGCTCCGGGCGCCTACAAGGCACTACCCACCCCTCACCTGGGCTGTTCAGATCATATCAGCGTTTTATGGTTCCTGCATACAAGTCCCTGCTGAAGCCACTAAACCAGCCGAAAGAGCATCAGAGTGTGGCAGGTTGGTGCGGTTTCAGCTCTCCAAGACTGCTTCAATTGACAGACTGGGACATTTTCAGAGAGGCCGCGGATGGTGACTCCATCAATCTGGAGGACAACAGATTTGTGACTGGCTACATCTCCAAATGCATAGAGGATTTTTGTTACCAAGGATGTTACCATCAGAGCAACCAAAAGCCCTGGATGACAAAGAGAAGTGCACAAGCTGCTCAAGATCAAAATGCAGCCTTCAGATCTGGAGACAAGCGCCTTAGGGTGACCAGAGCCAACCTGTCTCGGGGCTATAAGGAGAGCTAAGGGGCAAAAGCAGAGAAGATCAACAAACAATTCAGCACCCAGAGACCCCGTCGTATGTGGCGGGTGTTCAGGCAATTACAAACTACAAGCCCAATCCACACAGCAGTGAGGGTGATGCCTCCTTCCAGATGAGCTGAACAACTTCTTTCCCGGTTTGAGGCACAGAACAAAGAGCCTGCAGAAAAGCAACACCTCCCTCCACTGACCAAGCACTCTGTCTCTCCATAACAGATGTGGGGAGGACTCTATCCAGAGTCAATCCAAGAAGGCTGCAGGACCTGACAACATACCTGGTCTTGTGCTCAAAGAATGTGCAAGTCAACTGGCTGGTGTCCTCACAGACATCTTCAAAAATCTCTGGCCAGTCGTCAGTCCCAACATGCTTCAGTCGACCACCATCATACCAGTGCCAAAAAGTTCAGTGACATGCCTGAATGACTACCACCAGTTGCACTCACACCAATCATAATGAAGTGTAAAGGGTAGTCATGTCACACTAAAGACTAATCTCCTGCCCCCCTTGGACCCTCTTCAGTTTGCTACCGCTCAAACAGGTCAACTGGGGGATGCCATATGCTCTGCCCTTCACATCTCCCTGACACATCTGGATAAAAGACACATATGTCAGGATGCTATTCATAGACTTTAGCTCTGCCTTCAACACAATCATCCCTCCAAAGCTGGTGGTAAACTGAGCGGGTTTGGGGCCCTAAACACCACCCTCTGCAATTGATCCTGGACTTTTTGACAGAGGGCCCCAGTCAGTTCGGATGGGCTACAACACTTCCAGCATCATCACACTGAGCACTGGAGCACCGAAGGCTGTGTGTAGCCCACTGCTCTTCACCCTGCTGACTCACGACTGCACAGCCGCACAACACCAATCACATCATCAAGTTTGGATGATACGACGTGCTGGGACTGATAAGCAGGGATGATGAAAGAGCATCAGAGATGAGGTGAAATGGCTGTCCGCATGGTGTGAAGACAACAATCTATCTCAATGTCGACAAAACAAAAAGAGATAATCGTGGACTTCAGAAAATCACGTCCTGCCCACATCCCGCTAGCACAACGGTTTAGATGTGGAGATTGTTAGGAGTACCAAGTTCCTCGGTGTGCACTTAACTGAGGAACTTACTGGACACATAACACCTCATCACTAATCAAGAAAGCCCAGCAGAGACTACACTTCCTGAGGCGGCTGAATCAACCGCCCTTTCCCCCTTTCCCTCCCCCACCATGTTCTGCGAGGCATCATGAGAGGTCCTGACCAGCTGCATCACTGTCTGGTATGGCAACTAACATATCCGACCCAAGCGCCTGCAACGATAGTGAAGACAGCAGAGAACATTATTGCTCTCCCTTTACTACAAGACATATTTTTCAAAGCGCTGTGTCCCAAGGCCTGCAGCATTGTGCAGGACCCTTACACCCCCCACATGGACTTTTCACTTCTGCCATCCAAGAAGATATTGCAGCATCAAAGCAATCTGCGAGGCTGCAGGAGATTTTACCCCAAGCTGTTGGAAATCCTTAACACCAGGCTGCCCCTGGGACCTTCCACAGGCCTCAACCTCCTCTACAAAACAGAACTTTTTTTACATAGAAAAACCCCTATCCTGCAAAGAACTGAAAATCTCATACTGACCTCTAAGGATTTGAAACATTCTGACCTGTATTGTTTACACACGTCTTAAACAACTATTATCATACACTGATAATTTCTGTATTATCTATTCTATTATTTATTATTTATTTTACTTATTATATTACATACTTACACATCAATATTGCTGCTACTTGTTTGTCCTATCTTTGCACAATGTCTTGTCTTGTTTGTTTGTGTTTTAATTATAAATTTAAAATTTTTATTCTATTTTTAATTTACTATTTGCACATCATGTTGTTACACTGTGGACCCTGAGCTCGCAATTTCGTCTATCTGTATACTTGTATATGGTTGAGATGACAATAAAGTTCACTTTGATTTGACTGCCACGTGTTTATGAATACACACAGTATGATGGCTAACAGCATTACAGAGAAAATCCTTGAGGTGTTTGAGCCACTGAATCTGAAATCTTCATTGTGTGTGGCCTTTAGTCTTGATGGAGCTTCAGTAATGTTGGTGAATAAAGGTGGGGAGCAGGTGATCCTGAAGTGTACATCCTGTACTGAATGATGTATGCTGCAATTGTGCAGTTTGTTGAAGCTGTTTCTGTTTCTTCAATGAAGTTGTTGTAAGCTCTTTGTAAAATTTGTATACATAAAATAAAAATCTGTGGGTTTCATTTTCCCTAATAAAAATTGTATTTGAAAAATTCTTAAAGCTAATTTAAATAATTCAAGTTTTTCTCAGCTTAAGCATACTCCCTGTAAATGATAAGCAATGCTTCACTATATTTATAATCTGCTTTTAATGATTGTTCTAGAATACTGTTTAGTCGTCTGGACTTTGTACTTTCTGGCTTTGCCTCTGCTTTAGTTTACAGTCAAAACTTGTTAATATAAAATATTTGTGATTTAGATTCTACAGCTGTGAAGTACCAACCCTATCCATCAAGCCACCATAAAAGTTAAAAATAATTTCAGTTATCTCATCTTGTAAACTGCAATTTAAAAATTCTAAAATATTTCCACCAGTTTCTCTTAATTTTGATTTGGTTTGCCATGAAGAAGCAACAAAGCATGGATAATAATAAGAGAACCCACATACCTCTTGGTCCATAAACTTTAATAAATTTGTCATTTAATAAGAAATTTGGTGTGAAGTGAGTATACCGTCCTTCTTTGCCACATCCTCCATATTGTAATGTGTAAGGCTCATCTTCTTTGGTAATTTTCTGTCCAGCAATGATGACGTTAGCCTTAAATAACATTGGGGGGTTGGTTAGACAATTAAATTTTGAATACGATTTTGACAGTTTAAAATTAGATGTCCACAGTCAATAATATTTTAACTTTAGGTATACTATGAAGTTTTTTTGGGGGTAAGGAAGCTAGAAGAGATTTGGGATCTATTTTGACATCTTTAAGCCTTGCTAAATTTAACATATTGAGGTAATCTCCAATAATTATCATCTTGTAGTAATACAAAAGTTTAAAAAAGGCAATCATTCTTACATCTTTGTTTAAAATATATTGGTTTGCCTGTGCTCACTATTGTTTCTGCATTCCTACAGTATTGATTTGTTCCCTTTATTTTTCATACTTTATCCACTTCTTTCGGTGATGGCCCACTCCGTAAGAGTAAAAATGGTTGCCAATATATACTTGTGCTGGTCAATTAGACAACACAATATCCTGAAGTGGCTCCTCTGTAGAAGGCCAACTTGCCAAGTGTTGCAAGGGCTTTGTGTAAGATCTATACTCATATTGGCATCCCTATCCAATATTGGCAAATTTAACTGACCAGGGTATGCCCTTTACTTCCCAGATAATGAAACAGTCATATGATGGCCTTTTCATTAAAAAATTGAACACCATTGTTTCTCATTCTCAGACAAATAGCCTGATGGAGTGATTTAACAAGAATTTAAAGCAAATAATCAGTCGTGTGGTTCATGATGACCCGACATCCTCGAACTCTGTTCTGCCGTTCCTCATGTTTGTGACTTGAGAATCCTTTTAGGCTTCTACTGGATAAGTCCATTTGAGTTACTGGGCAGGTGTCCATGGGGCATCTTGGATATTATTTGTGAGGATTGGACAGGTGTGCAGACTAATACTACGGGTTTGAAATTTGCAAATCAGGTTGTTTCACTGCAGGAACAAATTTCTAAATTATCCACTATCACTGTGGAGCATCAGCAGCATGAGCAGGAGATGCAACAATGTAATTATGATAGGAGAAGCAAACTCTGCGAATTCAGAAAGGGCAATCAGTTACTTATTCTGATTCCATCTGACCCATATAAGCTCCTGGCGAAATGGCAGTGTGCTGCTGTAGTAGAAAAGTGGATGGGTTCTAATTGCAAGGTTAGAAGGCAGGCGAAAGCCCATTCACATTTTACATGTTAATCTCTTAAAAGAATGGCATGAACTAGTGTTAACGCCCACGGCTGCAGTCTCCCAGACTGACGTTACTATTTGTGACAATTTGTCAGACACTCAGAAAACAGAGTTACTGTCTTTGATCGGAAGAAACACTGATGTCTGTTCCTTGTTTCCTGGCCTTACAAAACTTGTGGACATAAAATCATAATGGAGCCTGGTGTTAAAGTGCAAATGCACCTGTAATATATACTGGAGGCGAGGAAGAATGTGGTGTGCAATGAGGTGAAACAGATTCTTGAATTAAGCATAATTCATGAGAGTAAAAACGATTGGCAGAGCCCGATTGTATTAGTCCCAAACCAGATGGTTCAATTCGGTTCTGTATTGATTTTAGACACTTAAATAAGGATTCCAAATTTGATGCTTATCCAATGCCACATATTAATTAATTACTGGGGAGGCTAGGTCAAGCCTTGTATATCAATATGCTCAATCTTACAAAAGGGTACTGGCAGGTACCTCTTGAGGCTTCGAGAAAAGACAGCCTTCACCACCATTGACGGGTTATAAGAATTTACTAGGCTCCCATTTGGACTGCATATGATGGATCAGATTTTGCACCCCCATTTTGAATATTCCGGGGTGTATCTTAATGATGTCGTCATTGTCAATAATGATTGGCAGACACATCTGGAACCCTAACAAATGTAAATGAGGTATGTCTGAAATGCCTTATTTGGTGTATTCTACGGGGAAGGGTTCAATTAGAACTCTGTTGAAGAAGGTAGGTGAGGTGCTTGCAAGTTCGTGCCTTCCTGGAACTCATTGGTTATTATAGGAGATTCATCCCAAATTTTGCAAATAGAGCTATTCCTTTAACTGATCTTATGAAGGGCCGAAAGAACCACTGCATTGTCTGGTCCAATGATTGTGAACGGTTCTTCTTTGATTTGAAGACTGCTTTGCTGTCGTACCCAGTTTTAAGGAATCATGACTTTTCTAAGGAATTCATCCTGCAGACAGGTGCTAGTGCATTTGGTTTGGAGGCTGTCCTGTCTCAGGTTTTTGATGGTGAGGATCACCCCATCCCATATGTGAGTAGAAAACTGCTTCCCAGGGAGAGTAATTTCTTGATCATTGATAAAGAATGTTTGGCAATTAAATGGGCTGTGGAAGCTCTCCATTATTATTTGTGGGGTCCGAAATTTATCTTGCTGACCGATCATGTTCGCCTACTGTGGCTCTACCGACAGAAAGATACAAACTCCCGACTCACAAGGTGGTTCATTAGCTTACAGTCGTTTCATTTTGTTATCTGTCACCGTTCCAGATCTTCACATGTCAATGCTGATGTCCTCTCTTGACTAGCTGAGCCTGGTTTAGAATATTGCTTTGTTGAAAGAGGTGTAAACAAAGCTGAGGGAGGAGATGTGACTGGTGTCACCGCTGGTTAGCTACCCATTTTGGCAGCAACCGGCGACCGTCTCCCATGTGCAGTGACGGCAGCTGCACATTCTTACACTCTTAACTGTGAGCCGTTTCTCTGTTAAACAGTAAACCTATGGCAAGGAAACACAGCTGCCCTTCAGAAACCTTTTTACTCAGTATTTCAATGAGAAACAAACACACTCTTACCCATCTCCTTTGAGGGATCAGCTTCAGCCTTGCAGGTTTAACACACAACATGCTTCTCACACAAGGTTTAGAACATTTAAAACACCGAGCCCTGGCTAACCTAACAACTCACTCTCCTGTCCTCTCTGCCACAGACTGTGTTTGCTCCTGTTGCTGCTTCCAAGCTTCTGAACTCACTTGATGAAGAAGACTTTTGAGCTCTTTTGGCCTAGCAGACAGGGATTTAAAACACGCAGCTTTTGTTAGCACCATTCTGGGTGTGTAAAGATTACAGGAGGTCACTCAGTTCTGTTACTGACTGTGAATAGTTCTATACAAATAATATATTTTTTTTTAAGCTGGAGAACAAGACAGGACATATTAAAAAAAAAAGTTGGTACATGGCCGAAATGGCTGAAAATTTAACTCACTTACAATTCTATGTGAAACAATAGGAGAAGGTAAAATTTTCAAAGTTTAAAAATTCTAAGTCACTTCTTAGCTATCCTCAGCTGATATTAAGCTTATCTCTCCCACACATTTCTTCACAATTCCCTGCTCTTACCTGGCTGTAGGTTTCAGTAGCTGCTTTCTTATACAAATCAGGCTTTGGCGTCCAGGTGTCGGGTAATAATATTTTTACCTCTTTAAAAAAGACTCTGAATCTTGTTGCAACATACAGATAGTTGGATGCTTCTTTTAACATTTCCTAAGAAAGCAAAGACAATTTAAATGTTAGCATAGTGAGGACTAATGGAAGTAAACCTACTACTAGCCAGACCACCATATGTCATGTAACTCAGTTCCCCATAGGGCATTCCTGGTCATTTCAAAGCCATTTGGTAGATATACTCCCTTCAGTTCATCCTGTGTCTGCCCCATGGGTCTACTCCTAAGTGAGAAGTGCAACCCTCTCCCCAACAAGAATCCCCTTGATTTGTAGAAGTAGTGGTTTTGCTCTGAGATTTCTTATATTGATAGCCTCCTCATTTTATCATTAAGTGTGAGTTTAGGAGCCCTACACAGAAATTCACAGATCATTTTAAGAATCACTGTTGTTTCAAAAATGAAGAATGTAGATTCAAATGACACTGATTAGAAAGAATTTAAAGGATAGTATTAATGATCTGAAAACACAAGGAACAAATGAAAGAGACTGCAGTTTCTTATGCCTGTGAAAGTGGAGCAGTGCTGCAGAACCACAACATACAGCACTTTGCTCTAATGATTGAACTTGTTCCCACAGTAGGATATGGTTTCGTGTCTGCATGCACACACATAAAAATGAAATAAACATTTGTTTAATCCATTTCAGTGTAGTGAGACTGTGAATCACAAGGAAAGGCTGAAGGGCATATCAGGACACAAACAGCTGAAACTCCACAACAAGTGTTCAAAATGTCTTTCAGAAATCCCCAATCATAATTAATGCTGCTCTCTCAATAAACATTTAAGAATGAAAAGGAACATACTCCCCTGAAACATGACACCAGAGCTTTTGTTTGCATGCAGATTAAATGATCCTGACGGTACAGTTGATATAAGCACTGCTCACCACACCCAAGATCTCTAATCTTCTATTACTGAACAGACTGCAAACTCTCACTTCAGATTTGCTAACTTTCTTCATTGTAAACTTGCCTGGCTTCCTCAGTGCTCCTTCCAGCATCACAGAAAGCTTACATTGCTGCAATTTCATCATATTATACCAATAAACACCCATCCTTTAACCCATTTAATCGAGTTCAGACTCATAGGTTACTAGAAGCATTAAGCACAAGGTAGGAATCAAACCTGGCTGCCAGTCCATCGCCCAATCATATCATTCTCAAATCTATGGGATCAACCAAAGGTAATATGAGTGAGCACCTAAAAATCCCAAGAAAAACTAAAAGAAAAACTTGATATCTTCAAACTACAAACATCTTAAGTACAGTATGAGTAAATGTTACTTTTATTTACCTTAGAATCTCTCAGTTTCTGCAAAGTTGCCAACATACAGGGCCTACCCAATTCTTTCATTATTTTCTAGCTGCACATGTTGTTTTTTAATTAGGAAAATCAATAATTTTATAAACAATGGCTTATGCTTTAAAAAGTAACCACGACACTGGCAGTGTAAAGCCCACCTAAGATTTCATAATAGTAGCAGTACGACTATAATGAAATATAAGCAGAGCTCAGGACCCCAGCATGCTTAAGGCTTACCTTGATTTTATCAATGAGCTGAGGATTTTCAGGCACAGCTTTATGGATTGCAATAACTATGTTTCTGTATCCATTGTCGACCAGTTCTATTTTTGAACTGGTTAAGTGAGGCAAAAGCAGGAATAAAGTGAAAGCAACCAAGTAGTTATTTGCCCCCATGCTGTTCCACAGTGAGGTCTGCTGCCTCTGTACAGGACTCCTGTAGTAAAGACCCTAACATGTGCCCAGTTCCTTCCACGCATGAGGTAAACATTCCCCCAGTGAGATTTAAAGGGGAATTCACAACAACCATGGATTTCAACACTGCAGCAGTTATAGCTACAGCTGGTGCCCGTGTGTCTTTAAAGCCTTTGGCCCCAAATTTTACTTTTAGTCTGGAGATTCTCAGTTGTGCAATCGTGGACGTTTTGAGAGGAATCTGGAACAGGACACAGTTTCTTTTTCATCACACATTCTTACAGCATAAGTAGCTTACATGTGGAAGTTATAGTGCTATGAATTTTATTGTCTGCCAGTTTCCTGAGCTTGTTATTTCCAAAAGCATATTGGAAAGATCTGCGACTATTTTTGCTGTGGACTTGAACCCGGACACAGACAGACAGACATCGTTGGCTCCACCACACACTGTTTATTTACACTGACATTTACAATTTACATGCACCACAAACCCCAGTGCCTCCAGCACCGTTCCCCCAATGTCCAGGCCTCACAGTCTTTGTGCCTTCCTCCTGGCCGCCTCCAATCCCCTCTCCAGCTCCGTCTCTCTTCCACCCGACTTCCGCTCTCGACTGAAGGGAGGCGGCCCCTTAAATAGGAACTCCTGCGGCACTCCTCCGCAGACACGCCCCAGTGTCCCCTGTCGTCTTCCCCCCAGCACTTCCTGGTGTGGCGGATGTGCTAGGCTCCAGGGTTGTTCAGGCAAGGTGGCCCCCAGCATAACCAGGGCGGATGCCCCCTCACGGTCTGGAGGAGGTACAAGCCCTCCTCTGGTCCTCCTGGGCATCCCGGCCGGATGCCACAGTGCCGCACAGCCAGCAAAGACATGTCGGTCCGAGCAGCACTTCCCAAGAGGGCAGCACGTCCCCGGAGTGGGTCCTACTATGCCCCCAGGGTCCAACACGGTACCCTGGGACACCCCTTTTCGGCACCCCCTCCAACGCCAATGCGCTCCTATGGTCTGCTCCGCTCTCGCCTCCACTGTCCCCGCCAGCCGGGGCACCATTCGCTCTCCGGTGGGGAGTCCTCCCGCAGAGGAGCCCGTTCCAGGAGGGCAGGTTCTGAACGACGTCAGCTCCAGCGCTCGTCGGGGCTTCGGTCCTGTGGAAAGATAAAAGGGAGGGCCAAAAGCACTGCCTGGACACTCGCACCGAGCGTCCCACCGGTTTCCGTACTGGCAGTGCTCTCCCCTACCGACAGCCCACGACTTGTCTGTTTGGCTCCTCCGCCGCAGGTTCCATGCCTGTCCGTTCATCAGTTGCGGGACCGCTCTCGCAGGCGGCTCACCCACCCAGGGGTTTCCCTCTGCCTCCGCAGAGGATGGCCCTTAACTGGACGCGCGCACCCAGCGCCATGTCCCATCCTATCGGAGGAACCGGCATTCACCCCTCGGTTCCTCCTCCTCTTGGACGCCCTGACAGTCTGGGTCTGAGCATGGTGAAAGCTCAAATCCAGCCCCATCTGAGTCCCTGCAGAGCGACAGGAGACTGCCGCGGGCTTGGAGCGCAGGGCGCTAGGACCCAGGGCACTCATCAGCCCCTGTCCTGCCAGCCTGTGCGAACTCGCTCTCCTTGCTCCGCAGGCAGTCTGCACCACCGCATCCACTGTTGGGGAATTGCTTACTTGTTGCCGGTCCTCCTTAGTAAAGTCACGGCCGTTTTCGGCGAATCCCCCCTCATGCTTTATGAGAACGGCAAGACCTACCTTCCTCGCAGTTCTCTGCCGGCCAAAGGCTCCAGCGTCGCGCCGATCCTCCGTATCATACGGTGTCTCCCCCGACACAACCGCCTTCCCCTCCAGCGTCTCCAGCTGCACGGCGAGAGCACTCAGCATCTGTAGTAAAGGTGACTCTGCGGGCCGAAGGGACTCCTCCGGCTCGCACAGAGCCATCGGCGAAAACTGGGAGACAGACGTCGGCGGGCTTACCTGTCCATCAGCCACACTCGTCGTCTGCCTCTTGTGGGCCACTCCCTCTGGCCCAATCGGGTCTCTCCCGCACGAGACTGGCATTCCTTGGTCCCGCCTCTGTACCGTCATTGGCGGGCACACAAGACACACCGCCAATCCTGCCTGTCAGCGGGTGGGACATCCGGCCCGCGGCCATCTTGTCTCCCGTTCTCTGGGTGTGGGGGCATGCCTCCTTGCAGCCTCGCAGCTGCTGCGGTTCTTCGAGCTGCAGCGGCTCCGATTTCGCAGCCTCCGCGACTGCCGCCCTCGCGCTGTCGACAGCCTGTGGCCAGGCGTGCTCCTGCCACAGACGCAGATCCGGATCATCCCTCCCTGTGGGAAACAAGGTAAAGCTGACCCCGCAGGGCCGATTACCGTAGGGCAGGGCACTTACCTCCCGGATCCCGTCATTTCAAGGCTCCTGCCTCGGTGTGGCCTTTGGCGTCGAACCGCCGGCCGGGCCGTCCTTCTTGACAGCGCGACTCTCGGAGCTCGCTGTAGTCTGGCAACGCCTGGTTTCCTTCCTCCGCACCCGGGGAACATGGCCATACTGCGGACCCGTGGCGGTCCGTGGGGTGAACCGCTCCTGCGGGGTTATGCACGCGCTGCTCCCGCGGCGAGTGTGTGGGGTCTGCTGCTGCGCCGGGCTGTCCACAGAAATATGTTTTTTGGATGCAGGTCCCCGTCCGCACCAGATGGAGCATCCTGCCGACTACGCCACTGTGGACTTGAACCCGGACACAGACAGACGGACATCGTTGGCTCCACCACACACTGTTTATTTACACTAACATTTAAAATTTACGTGCACCACAAACCCCAGTGCCTCCAGCACTGTTCCCCCAATGTCCAGGCCTCACAGTCTTTGTGCCTTCCTCCTGGCCGCCTCCAATCCCCTCTCCAGCTCCGTCTCTCTTCCACCTGACTTCCGCTCTCGACTGAAGGGAGGCGGCCCCGTAAATAGGAACCCGGATGGGCTCCAGCTGCTTCCCGGCACTCTTCCGCAGACACGCCCCAGTGTGGTGGAAGTGCTGGCTGCGCACCCGGAAGCCGTCCGGGTGTCCCCTGTCGTCTTCCCCCAGCACTTCCTGGTGTGGCGGAAATGCTGTGCTCCAGGGTTGTTCAGGCACCAGGGTGCCGCCTGGCGGTGGCCACGGGTCCCTACAGGGCTGGGCTTCCATGCCCTTTACCCGTGGCCCTCAACATAACCAGGGCGGATGCCCCTCGCGGTCTGGAGGAGGTACAAGCCCTCCTCTGGTCCTCTCGGGTGTCCCGGCTGGGCTCCAGCCCCGGCCGGATGCCACACTGCATATGTGGAATTTATGAAAGCTGTCTTCCAAATCTGATACTCATGAAGTCCCCCAAACACATATGGTGGGATGTTGGAGCAATGATACTACTACTACTACTTATTAATGTCCTGACATTAACTTAATTAACATTTTATACAAAATTTTGCATTATCTGCTTTAGTTTGCAGTTAGGACCCACATTCCTAAGAGTCAGACTGCAGGCCTTCTACTCAACATTTAAGAAGTCTGAAATAGTTATTGCAATCTGTTAAATATGAGTAGATACTGGAGGAAATTAATGGTAATTGTTCAACGTAGACACTACAAGGCACTCTTGAGGAAAAACAAAGGTCTGTTGTAATACGGATTGAATGACTGATTCATGCAGTTGAAGGAAAAGTTTGGACAGCTATTTAACAAATATCTGAGTGACAACCAATTGAGTAACTACACGAACTTGCTGGACTTAGCAGACTTCAGTCATTTGTAAAATTTCTAGTTGAAATATTTCCATTCCCAAGAATGTCTGGCTTTTTTATGTATATAATCCTGATGCCTTGGTGCAATCTGTTATGTTTTCTTAATTTTGTTTTTAAAAGCTTGTAGCACAGCCAGTAATTTGGCACATAGGGTAGCACCATTTTCTTGGTGCATGAAGCAGCTGGATTCACTTCCCAATCTTTTTTTTTTTGGAGTTTACAGATTTTCCTGGTGTCTGCATTGATTTTTTTCCAGGAACACCATTTGTATTCTCAAAACAGAGTGCTGCATTTTTTCGGATAATTGGTGACTCAGATTATGAGCAAGTGGGCCAAGCTGATTCCTGCCTTGTGCTCAGTGCTGCCAGAATAATATTAACCTCCTTTCCCAACAGTCAATTTGGTTTAAGTGTAGACTAAAAATGAAAGGATGGATGGATGAACTGAAGGATGGACCCATCTAACACATAATACAAAATATTAAATATTTTTAGTGCTAGTGAGAACTATAATTGTGTCTTTACTAGTGATATATCAAATCCCAGTTGATGCCTTGAGCCTGCAATAATCTTATCTTGGCCATAGCTCAGGTGTAAAAGTGAAGGTGTCTTTATAGTCCAGCAGACCTCTTACAGGTCAAAACTTACCCAAGGACAATAGGAAGAAAAAGATGGAAAGTTATGAGAATAAGGCGCTAACAGTGATTTTACCAGCAAAACACTGAATTAAATGACATGAGTAGTTAGGAATTAGTCAGGCAAGCATGTTTCTTAGAATGGCTGCATCTAGCATGTAAACATTCAAATGCTCTTATGCAGAGCTTAAAGGATGCTATTGGTCGGTAGATAGATTTAATCCATAGATAAAATTTTACTTTGTTAATTTATGCTACTGAGCCAGTTAGAAAAATATGCATAGCAGACTTCCACTTAGGTCATACCACATGCTTTCTGAGAAAGACAGTGTCCATCATGCCTTCTCTCCTTACATGTTGCTCTTTTCAGCAGTCCATGAGCACACTCGTTTTGCAATAAGCACAGCATGGCTCAAACTGTTTAGAAAGGATGATACAGTAAGACTCTTAAAGCGGACTTTTGATCTGCTGCTTCTGCCACATTAATGTTACTGTTACAGTTCTGAGATTGCACTGAGGATGGTAGCCATGGTAGTTTGGTGCTATGTCTTTTTCTGTCTTTTTGTGTTAAATTCGTTCTCACCATGCAAAGTCATATAACATATACACAGGAAGATCTTCAGTGAGCCACCTGATGTGACTCCAGATATTATAACTACAACCGTGAATCTTACAGCTTCAATGATCACAGGTGCTCAAGCAGCTAAACAGGTAGCCTGATGGTGGAGGAGCAGAGGTAGAAGACTACAGCAACAACTGCCTGGAATATGTTTATCTAATATGAGTTCGCTGGCAAACAATGAACTGCAGCTGTTAATATGTACTAAAATGGATTTTTCTTTTTTATCTGCTCTGTGCTTTACTGAAACATGGCTGAATGACTCTATTGCTGACACTGCATTGGACTTACTTGACTTCATGCTGTACTCACTGGACCTCGTTACTAAACTTTGCAACAAAACCAAGGAGTGTGTTTCTACATTAACCAAGGTTGGTGTTATGGTGTGAGAGTTCTTTTTAAATCTTGCTCTCCCAACCTAGAATTACTTATTATAAACTATGAGCCATTTTATTTACCACATGAAGTTTCCTCAGTAATTCTAGTCGGTGATTTCCATTTGCCCTCATGCTAATGCTCACAAAGTGCAGTGGTGACTCACTGATGTAATCACTGAGATTGAAAAAGACAACCCGGACTTACAAGTCATTATTTTGGGTGATTTTAACCACGTCCTCCCTAAATATCATCTGCAAATAAATTGCCCTACCAGAGATGGAAATATTCTAGATCATTGCTATGCAGCTATTAAGAATGCTTATCATACCTTCTCCCTTGTTCCCTTGGTAATTCTGACCATTCTGTGATTCACCTTATTCCTGCTTACAAACAAAAGGCTGAAAACTGTAAGGTCACTGAAAGAACAGTTAGAAAGTGGACCAGCAATGCAATAGAGGAGCTTCAGGACTGCTTTGCCTGTACAGACTAGAGTGCCTTCAAAACTGCCACCTCCAATATACAGTATACGAATACACTGATGCTGTAGCTTCATATGTTACTTTTTGTGATGATTTTTACATTCCAGCAAAGACAACTGTGAACTTTAGCAAAGATAAGCATGGTTCACGCCAGAGCTCGGACCACTGAACCAGGACAAAGAGTGTGCTTTCAGATCTGGTAGTTGTGAGGAATACAGGAAGGCTAAATATATCTTTGAGAAAGGGATCAATGATGTGAATAGAAAGTAGTCAGATATGCTGCAGGATCAAATGACAGCAAATCATTCTGGAGAAGCCTTACACAGGTCACTTACCCCTTCTGTCATCACAGCAAAAGATGTGTGCAGCTTATTCAACAAGCAAAATATTAAAAGAGCTGCAGGCCTGAACCTTATTTCTCCTTCCTCACTCATACACTGTGCAGACCAGTTGTCTACAGTATTTGCAGACATTTTCAGCCAATCTCCAGATCTGTGCATTGTTCCTATCTGCTTCAAGACCTCCACCACCATTCCAATAGCAAAAATATCCAAGGTCACAGGCCTAAATGACTACAGACCAGTAACTTTAACTTTTGTGGTAATGAAGACCTTTGAACGCTTTATTCTGAATTACCTCAAGAATGCTACAAAAGACTTCCTGAACCCATTTCAGTTTGCTTACAGAGCATACCAGTCCGTGGATGATGCCTTCTTTATTTAACACCTTCATAAGCCAGGGGCATATGTGAGGATCATGTTTGTGGACGTTAGCTCTGCTTTCAATCCAATCATCCCAGAGCTCCTAGATAAGAAACTCACCAAGTTCAACCTGCCTAGTTCAATCACAGACTTTCTTTCAAAAAGAAAACACACATTTCTGACCCATTAACTTTTAGTACTGGTGCACTGCAGGGATGTTTTTCCTTTCTACATTACTCTTCTCACTTTATACAAATGACTGTACCTCTGGTGATTCGTTTGTCAAACCTCTTAAGTTTGCAGATGACATAACACTAATAGGCCTTATTTCAAACAATGATGAGTCTAGACAAGAGGTGAAAAATCTGACATTGTGGTGCAGCCATAATAATTTGGACATTAACATTAAAAAAAAACACAGGAAGTAACCATAGATTACAGGTAACAGTCACTTGATCTCCTATCACTTGCTATAAATCGCTCAGCCATTGGGATGACAGAATCATTTAAGTTTATGGGTACTGTGCTGTCACAAAACTTTAAGTGGGACAGTAACAACAACAACAACAATAGACTGTCTGGACATTTTAATCCTACTGTCTCTTTATTTTTGGATTGCCCTTGTGTGCTGCATCATACTTTATAATTTTATATTTTATCTTCTTATATTTATCTTTTGTTTTCAGTGTTGTCCTTGTATATTATCTGATTCTGATATACTCCAGTCAGAACACCTGATGCAAACTTCCAAGGCATTTGATCAATCATCAGAAATTCCAGATTTCTAAAACTGACTTCAGTGCACCGAGAGTTGATAATATGAAAGTGCAATCTGCTTTCCTCACATTTATTGCAGTTTATAACATTTCGGAGAAGACTATCACTATAAAGAGTTATCATGGTGAAAAGATTCATTATCTGCAGAACAGTAAAGTTGAATATGCAATATGTTTCAAGCTCAGTGTATTCATACACCAGGCACATGCTGCATTTAACTGCTTAACTGTACACCAATCCTTCACTACTTGTAATCTTTCTATCCAAAATTTCACTGTTACAGCTCTTAAACATTAGTGTCCAAAGTTCACTATCCACATTGAAACCCCCATATTCTGAATGTCCATCCAAATAATTTCAAAATGTTCGCCAGTAAAGTCGTTTAAACTGTCCTTCCGACCAGTGGGAGGATGAAAAGTGTGCCACTGACAGTTGCATCTGCCCTTAGGGATGCATTTCCTCCTCTCATTGTTGACATTTTTTAATTCATTACCTTTGCCTCTTTATCAAATGGAAATGACTGAAAAGTGGACAAGAAGAGTGCAACTATGCTTTCACCATCTCCTCCTCTTGCCACCCAAACAGTCTTAATTCTTCAATTGGTACGTAACCATTCTTACAAAATTACCTTATTTTGCTAAATGTTGTAAGGGTTCATTATGTGTTTTGAATGATTATTTATATTGCAGTACATAGGTATTTCAGTACAGAATGAGAAAAATAATTGGTATCCAAAACTAGAATTTTTGTATTAGTATTGTGTTTACTTACATACTGCACACAAATATATACACTATTGAGACTATTAAGTGTTAAACAAGTAGGTAATTGTTCTTTTAAATGCTTTATATTATGCAGAAATCTTTGGAGGATTTTAATAAAGGTATTTATACCACTATTTAGTTTTACACTGGGGTTAATTAATTATTAGCAGAGGACCACCGTAAATCAGGAAGGATAGTCGCTTTTAAAACCCACACAAATCGCTCCAGAAACTCCTTTCTTCCTAGTGTCATACGACTTTTCAATAAGAAATATCGGAGATAATGATTAAGGTTTTGATATATAACCTGTAACCTTTTTTTTTTTGGTGTAAATATGTATTATCTAACTGCTTTACCTTAACCTTTCTTGTTTCCGTTTGTCTGTTTTATTTCATTCTGTCTGTTATTAATTGCAACTGAGAAGGCAAATTTCACGTTTTCTTGTGTAAACATGACTAAATAAAGAAACCTTAAACCTTAATTTTAGTCCTGTCCGAATCACTCATGTCAGTAAATTTTTCTGGATTGTACTTTCACGTCTCAGTAAACATTACGGTACTTTCGGCTTCACAGGTGAGAATCTCAGTTGGCAACAAGATGTTTTACTGAGCATTACAAACCACTGTTTGTAATTGCCAGCGTCTAAAATATGTGTGTCACAGCCAAGTTTTCTCATGTTGTTTAGCTACAGGGAGGAGGAGGTGACACTCTTGGTGATCCCTTAGCAAAGATGGCAAATGTCGTTGGATAAAACTGGCAACAGGTTTAGCCACAGGCTGTAACATGATTGCTGCAGTGCACAAATGGCAAAAAGGTAAGGCCTTCAAACAGACCCACAATGTACATGCCAGAATCTGGACTGCCCCAAAAATAGGTCTGGTGAAAATGGTCAAGATGGCTGATCATCTGGTCATATGGCATATGGACAGGAACAGCCGGGTGCAGGTGGACAGACAGCAGAAGTGATGTTGGTGGAAGAGAGCTATCAATGTTCAAGTCAGCAGAGGGAGGAAGAGGGAGAACGGCATCCCCCCTGGTTTGGTGAATTGCCATCACTTGAGCCCTTAAACTGTCTTCCATGCGCCGGCGCATGACAATAGTGAAGTTTAAACACATGATTGACTAGATGGAGAAGCAGAATATTTGTGTCAACGAGCAAATTACCCAATAATAAAGGCATGCAAAAAGCATTATTTTGTTGTAATGTGTTTAAAAATTGTTTGGATGCTCTCTTGTTTGGTGAATTTCTGTTGTTAGTGTTTTTATAATCTAGGAAAGGTAACCCTGCTTATATTTTGTTTCCAGCACTTCACTTGTGGGGATCAATTTTGTAGCCTTGTCCTGTAACACTTGCTATGAAACAGTCACCAGGCAGAAGTTACTCAATTATGTTGACTTTTTTGTGAGCTGCTTTGAATAAAAGTATCTGCTATGCCAATAAATATTGTCACGCACGCGTGAGTAGGAGACTGCGGATGGACCTTAACACGCTTGGGAAGACATTCGCCGGCAGGGAGTGGCGGGGTAGTAACCTTTCTCCTTTTCTTTCTTACAGAAAAAAAGACGCTCCGCCATCATAAGCCTCATTCTTCCCGCAACACGTTACTTCCGCCCTTCCTCCTCCATTGTTCCCGACATCATCGATCCCATCTCCCCCCACGGTCCCTTCCCAGCGTTCCTCCACTTCCAGCTCCTCCTTCATAATATGGCTGCTGACGCCATCTTTGGGTGTCATGCATATGTATTCATTTTTTAATTTATGTATTGACCTGAATTTTGTTTATTGTGGAGGATCATTCAGTATACGGGGCCGGAAACCCCAAACCTTTATGCTGTTTGCTTATTCATTTATTACAGTGGCGTAGTCGGCAGGATAACTGCTCCGAAAAGATGACTGAAGGACAGGACCTCAACACAGTGCTGCAGGTGATGAATGCCCAGATCCTATCCCTGCAGCAAGCACAAGCCACTACCACCCGGGAGTTGGAGGCAACGAAGGCCAGGTTGGCAGAAGCCCAGAGGGTAAGACCCGATCCGCCTCGACCAACGCCTCCGCCTCTAGTACCCATGACGGACGCAGACGACGTTGAGTCGTACTTGGGCATATTCGAAAGGACGGCCACCTGGAACGAGTGGTAGCGGTCCGAGTGGGCATCCATTCTGGTGCCCTACCTGAAGGGACCCACGCAGCGGGCTTACTATGATCTCCCCGAGGAGGAGGCCGCGAGCTATGACCTCCTAAAACAGGAGATCCTGGCACGCTACGGCATCACGACGGGCCAGCAGACGGGTGAATGGCGGAACTGGCAATTTCACCCGGACAAGTCAGCCCGAGCACAGACCTTCCACTTCTGGGGAAAAATGGGGCATTGGCTACGGCCAAAGGGTCCCCAAGCCCTGAAGGTGGTGGAGCAGGTGGCCTGTGAGGGCTTGGTTAACGCCATGCCTAGCTCCCTCGCCCAGCAGGTCCGGTGCCATCCTTATAAGGACATGCCAGGACTCCTGGAAGTCCTCGAACGTCAACTCGCGGTCCTCCGAATCGGGGGGGTCAGAAAAGCAAGCTCGTGGGAACCGACAAGGACGAGCGGGCCACCCCTGAGCCCCCTTCGACGCGCTACAAAAACCCAAAGAAAAGCCGACCTCCCTGCGCTGTTACAAGTGTGGTGAGACCGGCCACCTGCTGCCGACCTGTCCCTTGAACATAGCCACGGAGCCAATGGACTGCACCTGGGCCACAGCAGAGAGGTACTGTACCCCGTCGAATCCCTTGGCGAGTCCGAACACGGGAGTGGTGTTACTAAATGGGCATTTGGTGGTGGCTCTGTTTGACTCCGGCAGCAACATAACCATTGTGGCTTGCCGTTATGTGTTACCGCGACAGTGGCTAAAGCAACATTTGCAAGTCACTTGTGTGCATGGGGAGACCAAGTCGTACCGTTCCCCACAATGTTATATCACCTGGAAGGGGGAATTGACTAAGTTGGTGGTCGCGGTGTTGCCCGAACCCCCCTATCCAGTGCTTTTGGGACAAGACTGGTCACACAAAAAATGTGGTAAGACACACACCACTCCCGGGGCCTTGTTGGGTCTGACTATGAAGGGGCGAGGCGCCCTTCCCGCGGTCTCCACGCTGTGCTCTGGGGCAGGCCCTAATGGCGCAGGCACATCGGGGGACGCTTCCTCGGCAACGGAACCCGACCCGGAAGTATCCACCGGAGAAGGGACGAGCCGGGGAACTCTTCCGGTGACCAGCTCACAAGACCCTCTGAGTAACTTGGATCACCAATTTCGGTCCACGCCTGCCTCATTTAAAAGGGAGCAGTGGAATAACGATTCCCTGCGGTTTGCCCGGAATGCGGTTGTTCCTCCAGGCAGCTCACAAGCTGACGGATCCATACCACACAAGCCCTTTTTTGTGCTTGAGAACGATCTGTTGTATCGGGTGGCGACCCACGAGGGCGAGGTGAGAAAGCTGCTGCTAGTTTCGCGTACCTTCCGGCGGGAGGTATGTGAACTAGTTCACGCTCACCTCCTAGGCGCCCACCTCAGGGCCGAAAAAACTTTAGAGAGAATAAAACTCCGCTTTTACTGGCCTGGGATCAACGAGGAGGTCCGCCGTTTCTGCCAATCCTGTCCGGAATGTCAGATTCGCCAGATTCCTAGGAGGGACCGCTCTCCTCTCGTCACTATACCCCTGATCGATATTCTCCGTTCGACAGAATAAGGGTGGACTTAGTAGGACCCCTGGAAGCCTCAAACCGTGGCCATAAGTACATATTGGTCATGGTGGATTATGCCACCCGATACCCAGAGGCGGTTCCCCTTCGCTCCGCTAATACCAAAAATATCGCACGGGAATTAGTCAACTTATTTTCTAGAGTGGGTATTCCCAAAGAAGTCCTCATGGACCAGGGTACTTTCTTCACCTCGGATACGTTCATGGAGGTTGCCAAATTACTCCGGATAAAGCACCTGAAGACGTCTGTCTATCACCCGCAGATGGGTTGGTAGAGCGTTTTAATTAGACGCTTAAACAGATGCTCCGCAAAGTAGTCAACGCGGATGGCAGGAACTGGGACCAGCTCCTACTGCTCGTGCTTTTTGCCTACCGGGAAGTGCCCCAGGCCTCTACGGGCTTCTCCCCTTTTGAGTTGTTGTATGGGCGACAACCTAGAGGAATTTTGAACATACTAAAAGAGGGCTGGGAGGCTGAGGCAATATATTGGAGTATGTGGCGCAACTGCGCAACAGGCTCGCTAAAATCAGGCCGCTCCTAAAAGACCATGTGACTCATGCGCAGGCAGCGCAGGCCCGGTGTTACAATCGTAACTCCGTCCTCTGGGAGTTCCACCCGGGGGATCGAGTGATGGTGCTCGTTCCTACCTCCCACTCTAAGTTACTAGCTCACTGGCAAGGGCCATACGAGGTTAAGGAAAGAAAGGGACTCGTCGACTATTTGGTTAAACAGCCCAGTCGTCGGCCGAGTGAGAGAATCTACCACGTTAATTTATTAAAACCCTGGAAGGACAGGGAGGAATCTCCCGATGCACGTAGATCCCTCTCCCTATTCACATGCACGACTGCCCTTAACCTCGGTGACGAGCTGACACACCTACAGCGGCAGGAGATAACCCACGCAATCCGGGTCGTCCCCGAAGTAGTGAGCGAATCACCGGGCCGAACCGCACTGATTAAGCACGACATAGTCACGGACCCCGGAGTAATCGTCCGGGAGAGACCCTATAGACTCCCGGAGGCAAAACGTGCTGAAGTGGAACTGGAGGTGCAACGGATGTTGGATATGTACATTATTAAGGAGAGTCACAGTCCCTGGTCCAGTCCTATCATCCTTGTTTCCAAGCCGGACGGCTCCTGGAGGTTCTGTAATGACTTTAGACGTCTAAATCAGGTCTCCAAACTCGATGCCTACCCGATGCCCCGTATAGATGACCTACTTGAGCGGCTAGGTACGGCTCGATACTTGACTACTCCTGATATGACGAAAGGGTATTGGCAAATTCCCTTAACGGCATCTGCAAAAGAGAAAATGGCCTTTAGCACCCCTAGCGGACATTGGCAATACAAGGTCCTCCCATTTGGGCTGCACGGGGCCCCGGAGACCTTTCAACGTCTGGTGGATAGAGTGCTGAAGCCCCACCAGTCCTATAGTGCCGCCACCTAGTCATCTATTCCAGCACCTGGAAGGAGCATCTATTGCAGGTCTCTGCTGTCCTCGCGACACTAGCTAAAGCCGACCTCCACATAAACCCTCATAAGTGTTTTTTTGGCTTGAAGGAGGCCAAGTATTTAGGCTACCTGGTGGGACGAGGACAGGTGAGAGACCATAATGTTCAAAAATCAAAGACATCTTGGAATGGCCTCGTCCGAATACCAAGAGACAGGTGCAGGCTTTCTTGGGGTTGGCGCGTTCGTACCCTGTTTCTCCGAAAGGGCAGCACCCTTGACCAATTTAACAAAGAAGGGCGCCCCCTTATACGTGGTATGGAACGACAAGGCGGAACATGCATTCAGTGACCTCAAAAAGGCCCTAACGTCGACACCAGTATTAAGGACGCTTGATTTTGGTCTGCCTTTTATTCTCCAGACTGATGCTTCGGACACAGGCCTGGGCGCCGTGTTGAGCCAAAGCGTCGATGGTGTCGAGAACCCCGTAATGTACCTAAGCCGGAAACTGCTGGACCGGGAGACCAGGTATGCGGCAGTGGAGAGGGAGGCCTTGGCCATTAAGTGGGCGGTGACCCATCTCCAATACTACCTGTTGGGTCGCGAATTCACTCTGGTGACTGATCACACTGCGCTTCAGTGGATATCCCTACACAAAGAGTCGAATCCGCGGATCACCAGGTGGTTTCTGTATTTGCAACCGTATAAGTTCGCTGTCACTTATCTTCGTGGCAACCTTCAGGCCAATGCCGATGCCCTCTCTCATATCCACGACCTCTCGGTTAGGTCCGCGCACCCGCGAGTAGGAGACCGCGGACAGACCTTAACACGCTTGGGAAGACATTCGCTGGCAAGGAGTGGCGGGGTACTAACCTTTCTCCTTTTCTTTCTTACAGAAAAAAAGACGCTCCGCCATCATAAGCCTCATTCTTCCCGCAACATGTTACTTTCGCCCTTCCTCCTCCATTGTTCCTGATGTCATCGATCCCATCTCCCCCCACGGTCCCTTCCCAGCATTCCTCCACTTCCGGCTCCTCCTTCATAAAATGGCTGCCGACGCCATCTTTGGGTGTCGTGCATATGTATTATTTTTTGAATTTATGTATTGACCTGAATTTTGTTTATTGTGGAGAATCATTCAGTATATGGGTCCGGAAACCCCAAACCTTTATGCTGTTTGCTAATTCATTTATTACAATATAAAAATAAATGTAAAATGACCAGTTGAATTTACTCAACCTGACAAAGCTCTCTCATTTATAGCAGCAGATGGCAGCATTTTCATATTTTCCTGAAATGTTTTAGGATTACAATATGCATTGGGAATTTTATGTGTAACTGTTCCTATCTTCTGGTGTCTGTTTTAGGGTTTGTTCCTGCCTTTGCTCTTTGTTAACTGGGATAGTCTCCAGACCCACCCCCAACCTAACGAAACCCTGGTCTGGATTACTCGGGTTAGAAAATTACAAAATGGTTGTTCTTATCTTTTTAAATCTGGTGGGCGCCCTTCACGCTCTTAAAACAATCACAACTTTTGTAATATTTAGATGGTATTCTTTTTATACAGTTTCAAGTAAATGACAGAAAAACAAAGTAATAAATACCTTATTCCTGAAAACCCAGAAACTAACAAGAGTTAAATAGTAACCCATACACTATAATTATCCTATAACCAGATGCAAAACAAGACAGCGCCATGAACCAATCCATGAATTTGAAAAGAGCGATGCAGTCTTAAACCTATAAACTTATTAAACATATCTTAGAGATAAGCTGTTAGGAAGATGAAGAACAGCACACAATGCATCAGCAGAGGTCTGAGGTATGAATTGGTTCTTTTATCAGACCTCAGGTGACTGCAACCCCTGAGCGAATGGCAGCAGTTAAAGGCCCCTCACTTTTACTGGCAAAACAATTAAACAATGAGAGGAACCTGAAGGTAGAAAATCCAAAACCAAGATGAAGGGTAGAGCCAGGGTGCAGCTCCAGCTCAGCTACACCAGCTGTTTGTTTCGAGCGTGATATCTCATTCTTAGCACATTAATGATACCATAGCAAAGTTGTAGTTCCTAATTAACTTTCATGTTTCTTTCAAAATAAGTTAATCTGTAGGTTTATTTGTTCTGTTTTTCAATTGTACACACGCACAATATTGCTGTTTCTGTCTGGATGCTTTGTTTATACATTTAATTCTATCATCAAAGTTTGTCGAAAGAAGCACATAATGCTATAATGCTGTATAATGCTATGATTGTGGCTTACTTTAAAAAGAGACTCCATTTCTTGACCACAGGTTCCCTCCAAGCCATACTTTGTTTCAGTTCTTGAATTTGGCCACAGTATTTCTTTTTAGTAAGAGGTATGGGACAGTACTCATATATTAAGTGAGCTTTATAAAATAAATATTATTCAAATAATTAAATGTTTTTCTAAATATATTGGCTAAAAATGAAATAGTGAATGAACAGTACAAATGCTAAAATGAAAGAAAACATATACTAAAACATTAATTAAAGAAACAAAGTTGAATGTGAGAATGCATATGATATGATCTTTCAACTGAGAATTTCTGAAAGAGAATTAGACACCTCAGGTCTTTGGTGACCTGAAAGCAGAATAGACCAGAGTAAAGTGTGCATTTGAATACAGAGGGTATAAAACAAAGCATTTTAATGATAGCCGAATGTGCTAAAATGAAGGAATTCTTCAGAAAGAAGTGGGCTGAAAGAATTCATTTACGAGTACTTTGCTGGCTGAATTTATTTAGGATTATAAAAGCAGCAGCAATAATGTAAACACTTTATATAACAAATTGTCATGATATGGCATTCTGTTAACATGTCAAACATATATGCATTAAAACAGTTATTCATCCACTTTTTACAAACTCACTGCTGGTGTGCACTATTGTGTAAAAGAAAATGTTCAAATCTGGGTTTGTTTCAAAAGTCTACAGTTATCAATGTATTAAAGGATAGGCCATTTTCAGGTATTATCTTTGGCTAAGATTTCAGACTTGCTTTTTTTTCTTCTTCTTATTCATGGAAATGAAAGCAAAATTGTAACTTGAAACCTACTTGAGTTGCAGGCAGTGTGGAGGGACCTGCAAGAAGATGTCTGTATTATGTGCAGTCAATGAGCCTTAAAACAGAGACCTGCTCATTGCAGCACATGCACTTACAAGTAGATGATTATATTAAATTTTATTTTTGCAAAATCTGCTAATTGACAAGATAATTTGTGCATATTAGGGTAGCCACATTACTAAGGTGTGTCTCAAAACTTCCGCTGGCAATGGATGACAGCATCTGCTACTTTCGTTATGACTCAACCATTCCTTTCAAAGATAAACCGTGAGAACAGTGGTCAACTGTAATTTTTGTGTTGGAATAAAATGGAATACACATTTGTGAACCTGTGCCATTCTGATTTTATTGTAGTTCTTCTGAAAATATGATCTAGATTAGTACAGTTCCCTGTGTGTTTTATCCTCTTCATTACTCTGAACATCTTCTTGGTGGTTTAATGACATGTAATGCAAGGTAAGGCTGCAACTGTCCATCCATCTCTGTATATCCACCCATTTTCTAATGAACCTATCCAGTTCAGGGTTGCAAGCCAGCACTTGTTACAGTAGCACTGGACCCAAGGCAGATGCCTTACCCCAAAATGTGAATCACAAAACAAAATGAATCACATAACAGAGTCACACATACACCCTATTTCACATATACAACGTGAATGGGGATGAATGGAAGACTATTTTGAATTAAACGAAAATTTAATTATGAACATATTCACATTCAAAATACCTAACAGGGATTTAAATGCATTCAACCAAAATACTGCAATACTACTCTTGGATCACTATGAAAATCCTCAATAGCCACATCTCAAAGCTGCAGAAGGCTGTTTACAGACTGGGTTACATGTTAGAATAGTAGGATCTATATTTATAATTCACTAAGGCAAGACAATCATGAAAAGCACGCCGGAAGGGGCATGGATTCACTAAGCCGCCGACAAGTGAGACACCTATGGCGCACACAGGAAGGAGCCACGCACACCAACTCCAAGACCATTGGATACGACGACAACTCGCAGGGCCACGCCCAGCAACTCGGACGCGACGACACAGAAAAAATGGCGTCATTTATGTTCGTCTGTCGTAGAGGCCACATGCAGAGCAGGTCACGTTAATGTCATGTACCTCCGAGCTACGTTGACTGTTCATAGAGGCATGTTTCTCGTGGAGGTGAACTGCCATATGCAGCGTGTGAAACGGTTTGCGAGGGGTATCCCATGGGATCCTTAAAACAATCCTTTAAAACTGAGGTTAAAGCACAATGAAGGAATCAGTCTTTAAAAACCAATAAGCCCTGTGCCTCTGTTTCATTACCGTCTCACCTGCTTCACCAATGCAGGCCCTGCAACAGTCGAGACGCTCTGTCAGCAGCTGACCTTCTCTGTGCCTGACCGGTTCACACAGAGGCAGCGCAAGAGAAAGCCGCGCCAGAGACAGACAGAGGCACACACACAGGCAGCTGGTGGGCGGCTCTCCGTGAGTTTCTCTTGCGAGCGGACACATAACCAGGCGTGTGTATGCTTCGAGAACGAGGCTGGACGCGGCTTGCGACCGGGCACATGAGCAGGCAGTGTGTATGCTTTGAGTGCGAGGGTGGACGCGACAGGACCATCTAGGAAAAATCATGTCGCGGATGTGATTCGCTGTATGCAGTGTGTAAAACAGTTTGCTTGTCGCAGGTGTGAATTGCTGTATGCGGCGTGTAGAACAGTTTGCGAGGGGTGTCCCTGTGTCTTTCCAGAAGTGTTCAACCATCAATAAATAATTATGCGGCATTTGTTATGCCGCGGGTTCATTATTGCGTTGTATTTTGCTCTCTCCAGAGTTCCATCTTTTCATTCACTTACTGTTGTATATTCACACTAACCTGTTTTAGACAACTGTGTCTTTCCAGAAGTGTTTACCATTTAATAAATATACTCAGCAAAAAAAGAAACGTCCTCTGACTTTCAACTGTTTTTACTTTCAGTAAACTTAATGTGTAAATATTTGTATGAACACTAAAAGAGTCAACACCATAAGACATAAACTAAAAATGTTTCACAATGTGTCCCTGAATGAAGGGAGGCTCAAAATCAAAAGTACCAATCAGTATCTGGTGTGGCCACCAGCTGCTTGAAGTACTGCAGTGCATCTCCTCCTCATGGACTGGACCAGATTTGTCAGTTCTTGCTGTGAGATGTTACCCCACTCTTCCACCAAGGCACCTGCAAGTTCCTGGACATTTCTGGGGGGAATGGCCCCAGTCCTCACCCTGCGATCCAACAGGTCCCAGACGTGCTCAATTCCTTCGACGATAAACACGAATCCGTCCATCACCCCTGGTGAGACAAAACCGTGACTCATCAGTGAAGAGCACTTTTTGCCACTCCTGTCTGGTCCAGTGAAGGTGGGTTTGTGCCCATAGGTGGTGTTGTTGCTGGTGATGTCTGGTAAGGACCTGCCTTACAACAGGCCTGCAAGCCCTCAGTCCAGCCTCTCTCAGCCTATTGCGGACAGTCTGAGCACTGATGGAGGGATTGTGTACTCCTGGTGTGACTCGGGCAGTTGTTGTGGCCATCCTGTACCTGTCACGCAGGTGTGATATTCGGATGTACCGATCCTGTGCAGGTGTTGTTACACGTGGTCTTCCACTGCGAGGATGATCAGCTGTCCTTCCTGTCTCCCTGTAGCGCTGTCTTAGGCGTCTCTCAGTGCGGACATGGCAATTTATTGCCCTAGCCACATCAGCAGTCCTCATGCCTCCCTGCAGCATGCCTAATGCACGTTCACGCAGATGAGCAGGGACCCTGGGCATCTTTCTTTAGGTGTTTTTTACAGTCGGTAGGCAAGTCTCTTTAGTGTCCTGCGTTTTTAGAACTGTGACCTTAAATGCCTACTTTCTGTAAGATGTTAAGGTCTTAACGACCATTCCACAGGTGCATGTTAATTAATTGATTATGGTTAATTGAACATGCATGGAAAACATTGTTTAAACCCTTTACAATGAAGATCTGTTATTTGGATTTTTAAAACATTATTGTTGAAATACACAGTCCTGAAAATTAAATAATTATGCATGAGATTAAGCGTGTGTCTAGGCGTGGGTAAGCCGTTGAACCCCATTCGGGCTGCAAACTGTGGAATTGCCACTAAGTGCGACTCATACGCTCTCACTGTTTTCGTCCCTACCCTTTGTACATAGCCCCCTCCCACACGTTGACTGTTAATAGAGGCATGTTTCTTGTGGAGGTGAATCGCCATATGCAGCGTGCGAAACTGTTTGCGAGGGGTATCCCATAAGATCATTAAAACATTCCTTTACAACTGAGGTTAAAACATAATGAAGTGAGCAGTCTTTAAAAAACAAGTTTTCGGTTACAACGCACGGCTGCGTGCAGCATAGCAAAGTGTTGTACACGCTACATACAGCAATTCGCATCCATGACAAATATGCGTCTTCTTAGATGCTCCTGCACTTTTTACACACACCCCTCCCACCTCGCTACGCCGCACGGACGATTGTGTGTTGGTTCGTTCCGTGCATTGTTACAATGTTGCTTTTCTTGCTGATTTATTACATTACCGATTTTGCAAATGTTACATTTTCTCCCTGTGCTTAAAAATTATTAAAAAACCGGCCTGATTATGCGGCGTATGGTACGCCGCAGGTTGGCAAGTAAATATAATTAAGAGATTATGATCTTTTGAGCCAGTTTTGGATGGGCTTACCATCTTGTACAGAATTTATTAGTCCAAACCAGAGCATTATTTAAAGTTGCTGTAACCTTTAGTACCCGTCTGATGCTGCGCCATATTTGTCTTATTTAGAAGCAGAGTTACAGTCATCACACACACCAAGCCTCTTGAGCAGATTATACTCAAGTCACTTCATGAAAGCTTTGCTTGGTTAATGAGCCATCAAGTTACTAAGGCTTAAGGCACACCTTCTGCACCTTCTTAAATATTGTAAATCCAACTGCTGCACTCTTTTCTTTATGGATCAATTGTTTATTGGATTTCAGTGAAAGGAAGAAACAAGACAGAGCAAAGGAGAGCATTTTAACATATTGTGAGAGACAGCCCGGACACAACCCAGTCAGACACCGGCAAGTTCTTAAAAACACACACGTTTAGATAAATAGATAGGTAGATATTAAGACACAGTCCTTACACCCAATGTCCCCATACACACACAGTGCTCCAGCACCAAGCACCCTTACACGGACCTTTAAAATGTCTGTGGGCCGTCTTTCTTCCTCTCTCAGGAGCTTCATCTTTCTCCCACACCTGACTGTGGCTCCCCGACTGTAGGAAGGCGGCCCCTTTTATATTCACCCGGATGCACTCCAGGTGCTTGTTGATGATCTTCTGGCGGCACTTCCTGGTGTGGTGGAAGTGCCGCACGAGCACCCGAAAGCACTCTGGCTGAAGGTCCTTCCTCCACCTGCCCAGGTGTGGCGGAAGTGCAGGTCTCCCGGGCTCCACGATACGTGGCAGCCATGGGCCCCAAAGGGTTTGAGCCTCCTTGCTATGTCCCCGTGGTTCCCTCCTTATCCAGGGCGGTTACCCCCTCGCAGTCCAGGGGGCGTACAAATTGCCTCCCGGTCCTTCCAGGCCTCCTGGCTGGGTCTGGCCCCCAGCTTCCTACCACAATATATTTTTGAAAAACACCACGGTCATTCTCCCATGTCCAGACCACTCCACCCCAATGCTCCACTTTATCTAACTAAGAGAGCAAATGTAATGAAAAGAATCCTTTCACACTAAATGACAGCTTCCCCTGCCCATTATCTTTCATTTTCATTGCCCAGTGCTTTAAAAGTGAAGATGTTAGTGAAAGGGAGTTGCAATAATGCTTTAGTGAGTTCACATCAACTCTTGAAACGCCAAGTGTAGACCCTGAACTTTCTGAATGCATGTCAGAGCTAAAGCAGGACAAAATATTGCATATTCAGAGGCAGAAACACTTTAGAACTTTAAAGGCAAAATATGTCAGCAGTTGCTAAATGCGTTATTGCAGCCTGGCATCTTATGATGGCAAGATAATCCAACAAGAGGGAGCTTTTCCTTTACCCCAGCATTTCTCAACCTATAAGTATTTGCGACCTGAGTTTTCACAACAGTTGTAATCGCGCCCCCCTAACGTTTTTTTGAAAGGAGCCCACTAATACCAATGTGTTCTTTTTTAATTAATGATATATCATAAATGCATATTTCATTATACCTACTTTTATCGACATTTATCTAAGTCTATATTTATTTTTCTAGTATCAGAATGTAGTTTAAGTTAATTTGTTTTCGTTTCAATAGATGTATTTTTCATATTTTTGATTCTTGTTTTCTTTTATTCACATCTTCACGCCCCGCTTTTTGTTACTTCTCACCCCCTAGGGGGGCCCGCCCCACAGCTTGAGAACCACTGCTTTACCCTTTTTAAGTAAAAGTAGATAATCAAGTCTCTTGAAGCTGAGGTTTAAGATTTCAAGTGAGCTGTGCTTCCTTGCAATGCACTACAGAAGTTTGCTTTACTCATTGTTGGCCATTTAGAACTACGCCATTCTAAGACTCAGAGAATAAACACCTAAAATGGCTTGTTTTAAACACTAAGAAATGCTCTGTTATCCAGAAACATAAGTGATGGTGACAAAGAAATTGTAGATTGCTTTTTAGATGGCCTTTTGATTGCTTCCAGTTTGGTAATCAGTAAAGTGCTTTGGAATTTGTTTCAAATGCTAAATGAAGAGTGAACTGAATATTTCATACAAAAGTGTCTGTTACTGTCTTGAGAGAAGAGAGAGAACTTAATGTGTCCAGAACAGAAAAGGAGGTGGAAGGCCCAGATGCACAACTACATTGAGTTTTGTAGTATTAGCAGTATAACATTAGTGTGCCAGTTTGAGAGTAGCCAACACAAACATAAACAGTCTTCAGAGGAAAGCTCTTTAAGACACTAAATTTGTTTAAGTGCACACATAATCCCTGCCTGAGGGTGTTCCCAACCTACCAGTGCCAGAACTACATTAGGTCCCCGTTGGAGGCATTCCAGAGCTCCAAGAGGCTACACCTTTGATTGCAGAATTGCCAAATTTTGTTTGAGATGGGCATTGTAGACATTCCAGATGAGAGTTTCAAAGGTTAGAGTAGACCCACCGTCAGAGTTAGAGTTAAGCACAGGCTTAGGGTGAGCCTTCAGTTTTCACCCAGCCTGAGCTTCATGGAGTATGACTCCCTTCCACCATTCCCATCTTGGGGTACTCCAGAGTTACTTCCTATTGCTGCTCCAGATTTCTGTGCACAACCCCAGGAAGAGGTATACTTAGGGTGCTGCAAACATCTCCAGGAAAGGTGCACCAGAAATTAACTCCATGTTCCCGGGTAAGGCCGCTCTCTAGCTCAGTGTCTTTTACCCTAGAAGGAATGTACCCCTGTCTACTTCAATCTTTATGACATTGCTTAATATCTATCAGGCACATCAAACCTTCAAAATTCACAGGTTCTGTGATACCTTTGTTTTTAATTTATTTCAGGTTTTCTAGAATCCCCACTTTGGTTGGTGTTGGGGATTGCTAAAAGGACTACACTGGTGTCAGGCCCCTCTCTTCATTTTGCTCTGTGTTTTTGTTTTTCTCTGGTTTGGTGCCCTCAATTATGCTATCAGTCTATATGTGCAGGGAATCATCATACATTAGGACTTCCAAGTTGGGGGTAATTCCATTACTCCCACTTCCAAAACCATAATTGTATAACAGAGCTAATGTTAATTTCAAGTGACATTTGCTTATAATCTGAGAGTTTAATTGTTTTACTCATCTAAAATCACACCTACTGGTGATATATTAGTCCTTTCTTTCCCTTCTGAAAGAATTTAGTATCGGTCCAGAATCTGTGGTACACTATTCTGAGAAACTGATACATGTTTGGAATTCTGCCTTGATACTATCCAACACCACACCACATCAGCACAGTGTGCTGAACATATGTAGTTCATCTTTCCTACTGTCCTAAATGAATGCCTGTTCTTTGGACCACTCAGAACTAGAAGTCTAGTCTGCTGGCAGTTTTGAATGACAGCGTGGAGTGGACCTACATATAGCTAGGCTAACTATATTAGTACAATTGATTTTCTGATCAGTTGAGAGACCCTACATCAGTGTGTGATGCTGGTAAACCATTAAATTCAACCTATTCTGTTTAACAGGTTCTTGAGTCAATAACATGGCAATAATAATATTGATAGATTGTTGATATAGATTGTTTTTGTCAAATGGAGGACAGGTAGCTGAAAAACTGGACAGTCTGAACTGAAGCCTGACAGTAATTTTAAGATTTTGGTATTTTAGACAAAGTTCATATCATTATATTCAGGGTCTATGCGTTGGGCTTATTGATGACAATTATTCATATTTCTGTTCAAGTTCCAGTATAATTATGAGAAATAAATGAATTAGATTAGAAAAAAATGTTTCCTTTTCACCTCTCATTTGTATTTAGATGTTTTTTTTACACTTAGAATTCTCTGGTACTTCTCTTATTTAGAATTCTGCCATAAGGTTTAATTAATTCTTGGGTGTATATCTTCTGTGTTGCTGGAGTTCTTGTTTATTTAGTGATTTGTTACGTTAAATTGTTGTTTAATTTAGCCTTTCTTGTTTAGTTTAAACAGGGAAGTGATAAAAACCGAAAGAAAACCTGAAAACAAATTAACTTACTCGAGAAGCTGAACTTCTTAAGTGTTTTTCTGTGATGAAACAAAGTGCAAGTGTCAATGATCTGCATCTCTGCCTTTTAAAAGATTCACCACTGGAACTGTTAATACACCCTAACAATATGTACCATCAAAACAACAAGACAAAAGTTGCAGTGGTGGTGATGTGATGAATGGAGTCTCTAAAAATGATAAAAAGAAACAAAAACAAAATCACTTAATTTCTGAAAAAATGTGTCTCATGTACTGCTCCTTCTCAAGGTAATATCATCTGTTCACTACTTGACCAGCTTCATATAAATCTGTGCCAAGGGGGATTTAATGTCATTTTCAAAGGCTTTTTTATGCATTAAGGCAAGTATTTAGAAGAGAGCAAACACAAGAATTCATGTCTCATCTTCTAACTGGAAGAAAATGTGTTTTTTCTCTTTATCTAATGTGAGGATTTTGGTAAATTCATTTCATTCTTATGAAGCAAATCTTAAAAACATTGCTTTTTTACCGTGGTTAGCAAAATAAAAGGTTCATAGGGTGTAATCCCTGGTTACTGGCAAGAGTAAATCACATAAACATTATAAAGAATAAAGCACAAAAGTGAGGATTACTGCACTTGAATAATAGATACAAAACTTAATTGGAAATAAAATATTATTCAGTGTGGTGTCTCCAGACGGGAGATCTTTCATGCTCAGTTCCTCTGTATTGTCCAGTTTAAAGAAACGATTCAATGCAGTGTGAACATGAAGCGGTAATGACTTGGCACTGCACACAGACTGTTGCCTATCCACCCATTCAGAGTACCTCAATGGAAAGTTTTCATATCTCCTTCTCTCAGTCTATAAAACGTAAAGTCATTTTTTCTGAGAATTACATTTAAATTTATTTTAAGCCTTCTATGACTTTGATCTCTTTTTATATAGTTAAATCACATTTGAAGAACAAATCCCAAGTAATTTATTTATTTATTTTCCAACCTTCTTATTTTTTTCTTACCAAATAAATTTTCCTCATGTTGGATTGCATACACCTCATTGAAAGACTTAAACCAATAAACTTGCATACAAATATCTGGTTGACTCACAACTAGGACTCTACTGGATTATGAAAGACGCCTAAATCAGCCAATCTGATGGTTCAAAAATTCTGAAAAGACTGCAGCAGAGTTCACTCTTAATTCTTTTGATAATGTTACAAGTTTATTTATATTTATTTCTATTCTTTATTATCATTGCTCTTTTATTTGACTTGCATCTTCTGTAGTTTTTTGCTTCAACGTGTATTAAATTGTCTCTGCGTGTTCAGTGTTTTCTCACTCAGAACGTACAACTGCTGTATTTTATAATGACAACAGAATTGAACTGTGTTATATTTCATTGACTTTTTGGATGTTAATTGTCACAAATTTTCACTATAGTCTTCCAGAATTATTTTACAGTTGCAAGTCTGGTCATTTTTTCTTTAAAAATAGCAATATTGGTTTGTATGTTTTAATATACTACAGTAGTGAGAAAATGGTGAATAGTGACATAAGATGAAAAAAGGCAGTGGCAGAATGTTTTCTTGTAACATAGGTCAACTCCAACGAGTCTAAATTGGTTCGAATAAAATCTGAGTCTCTGAGACTGATGCAGCACAAATACTAATCCTAACCTGCCTATTATTTGAAGAAGTACTTAATCATTTTTACTGAATATGAGTTGCAATACTGAATGATTCACATGATAATAAGAGATTAAATGGAAAAGAAGAGCAACAGATAGCGAAATTCAGATCGATAGGCTGTTTATTTAAATTGCCCGTTTTTTTTTACCAAAAAAGAGTTGATCTGTAAATTGATGATCATGAAAACTGATTTTTTTTCAGTGTCTGCTTTTCTAGGCTTTATGGTAAATTAGTTGTAGTGCTCCTTTGCGTGAGATGTTATGGTGGTTGGAATAGAAAATATCCTTTCTTGCTGGAAATGTCCTGTAAACAGAGATCAGCAAGGCAAATTTTGACAGAGACAGAATATTGGAATATTAACCTTTACAGTAAAAAAAGCATTGTAATAAAGGGAGATAAATGATTCAGAAGAGTCATCCATCCTGTGGAATTAGACAAACTGCAAGAAAAGCTACTTTAATTAATTCAGACCTTTTTATTTTCTCATTTAGCTGAAATGAATACTGCTTGTCTGAGTTTAGATGGTGAGTGAGCTTGTGTTATGTACAGCAACTCACATTTTCAATTAGGAAAAAGAAAAGATAAAGAAGAATATGAAATTTCTGATGAGAAAGCAATAGGCCTGTTAGCTTTAAAGCAACATTTGTTTAATGTATTTGTAAATCTATTAGGCATGTTAGCCTTGATAAACATTTTATGAACTTTTGATAGATTTGCAGCTTTTTAAAAGATTTTACTGTGTTTATTAATTGTTGGTGTGTGTCACGCAAGACCCAGTTTTGGTAAGAATCAAGAAATCCACATTTATAATTATACCTCAATAATTAGGAACATCTAACTGGTACACTGTTTAAAAAAGAGAGCTATAAATATATTAAATACAGGTAAAATTCCTTTAGAACGAACTGCCAGGGATCTAAAAATATTTTGTTGTAATGAAAATTTTGTTGTAATGAGATTCTGTATTTGTCTCTATAGTGCTTTCTTTAACGTGCGTCCAGGCATTTTCAATCATTTCAATAGCTTCTTTCGCGTTAATTTTAATCTTCTCATGTCTACAAGTTATGCTGATGAGAATTTTTCTAAGCATTTCCTTGCGATAATACACTTTCAGGGTGCGAATGATGCCCAAACCTAATGGCTGAAGCACTGCTGTGTAACTGGGTGGGAGGAATTCAACGTGAACATTATCTAAATGCGGAAGAGTGTTGTGGGCAGCACAATTATCAATCAGAAGCCGAATCATCTTTTTCTTCTTCTTCATATTGTGAGGTTTCTGAACTCTTTTGGGAACCCTCCCCACTTGGGATTCCCCCCACCCAATGGGAACGTCAAGCTGAAGTGCGTCCCGAAGCGCGATTGCCACATTTGTGGAAGATTGTTTGTCTGTTGCCGGGGCAGGGCAACAGCAGGCTCACACCGGTGCAGTGAGGCGCCACAAAAGCAAATCCTAAAAAACTGTGGGCACACTATAAGTCCCTGTCTTACACCCCAAAACATGAGGCTTGAAACAGGGACAATGCGGTTATTTATTTTATCGTGATCTGCCACTCTCCTATACACAGACACAGCAGCCAGGCAGGGTCGTGGCCGGGTTAGTGGCCAAGTAATCCTGTTCCCTGCATTTACAATGCTCCTTGCATCACCCATCGAGATCTTTTCTGTTTCCTTCAATGAAGAGCCGCAGCAGAGCTGTGAACCTGCTGTTGACACGGTGATCACACTTCGGGACGCTCTTCAACATGTTGTCCAGTTGGAGGAGATCCCAAGAGAGTTTAGAAACCTCACAATTTCTTGAACGAGTACCACATTAATAGGAATGTTTCTTGAATGAGCCTCACAGAACCACATAAAAACTGCAGTTCGTATACATTTGCAACCTGAGATTTTTCTTCTTTTTTTGCTCGGTCTTTCAAGAAAGTTGACAGTGTCGATGGCAAAATTCCGAATTCACTACCATCGTTTTTTTTCTTTTGCCACATTCGAGAGCTGCAAAAATGTACATTTTTTTTCCTAATATGAACTGTGGTCGTTTATTCATGTCTGCCATTTCTATAGGAGGGTGCCAGTGAGTTAAATTCCAATGGATGTTTTTCAAATGTTGATGAGCAATAAGCAAAAGGTATCACTGAAAACCACAGAAAACAGACACAGCAAAAAAAAACCAGTACGAGGAAAGTTTGAAGAAAGAAATTTTTGTTACAATGTTTCTGTTTGGGTATTGTTGTACAGTGATCCCTCGCTATATCGCGCTTCGACTTTCACGGCTTCACTCCATCGCGGATTTTAAATGTAATCATATCTAAATATATATCACAGATTTTTCGCTGGTTCACGGATTTCTGCGGACAATGGGTCTTTTAATTTATGGTACATGCTTCCTCAGTTTGTTTGCCCAGTTGATTTCATACAAGGGACGCTATTGGCGGATGGCTTAGAAGCTACCCAATCAGAGCATGTATTACGTATTAAATAAATCTCCTCAATGATATACAATGTGTTTCCCGAGCGGTGCTTGATTGTTTTCTTTTCTTTGACTTTCTCACTCTCTCTGACATTCTCTGCTCCTGACGGAGGGGGTGTGAGCAGAGGGGCTGTTTGCACAGAGGCTGTTTGCCTAGAAGATACGGACACTACTCTAAAAAATGCTGAAAGACTACCTTCACATTGCTCCCTTCTTTGCGGCTGCTTTATCGCAGTGCGCATACTTAAAAGCCCAACAGCACGTATTGATTTTTTGATTGTTTGCTTTTCTCGCTCTCTCTCTCTCTGACATTCTCTGCTCCTGACACGCATTCCTTTGAAGAGAAGATATGTTTGCATTCTTTTAATTGTGAGAAAGAACTGTCATCTCTGTCTTGTCATGGAGCACAGTTTAAACTTTTGACTAAAAGGTGTTATTT
The DNA here is from genome assembly GCF_016835505.1 of Polypterus senegalus. Classification (NCBI taxonomy): domain Eukaryota; kingdom Metazoa; phylum Chordata; class Cladistia; order Polypteriformes; family Polypteridae; genus Polypterus; species Polypterus senegalus. Next base: position 76,963,558 of record NC_053167.1, read on the forward strand.
CATGTCTAAAGGGCTCTAATAATGTTATCAGTGTGGGAGAGTTTATAAGGGCTTAAAATATATAAAAATAACCATACAAACATATGGTTTCTACTTCGCGGATTTTTACCTATCGCTGGGGGGTTCTGGAACGCAACCCCCGCGATCGAGGAGGGATTACTGTACATAACTGAGCTGTGACCACAGAACTAACTGCTCTGTAGATGATTCATTCAGGCATTTCAAAAACTTTTGGGCACTTTGTTGTAATGAAAGTATCTGCTGAATGTACTTCATAGTAACGAGATTTCTAAAGACTCGTGTCATATGGGGAAACTGTCAGGACCAGTTGTAATGAAAATTTCGTTGTAAAGATATTTGTTGTAACAGAATTTTACCTGTATATATTTTAACAGTAAAAAAGCTGTAGTGCAATTAACGATTGAAAATGGTTTAAACATAAATACTTGTACAGTATATTTACATTTAAGCCATGTTTAACAGTCAATATCACTTAATTGAATCAATGTGTGAGACTGTATATTTCTTGTTAAACAAATGGTCAAAACTACTCTTTTTGTTGCAGATAACTACATTAAAGATAAAATAGACAACAGGACAGTTTGTGATTATGAGAAGCATTTTATTTTCTTTAATGTCATATATACATCCATCCATCAATCAACCCGCTATATCCCAACCACAGGGTCACTGGGGTCTGCTGGAGCCAATCCCAGCCAACACAGGGCGCAAGGCAGGAAACAAACCCCAGGCAGGGTGCTAGTCCACCGCAGTTAATGTCATATTTTTTTAAAGTTGGTGTTTTTTAGAAGTTTTATTGGTTTTAGTATTTTTATGGTCACTGAACAATAAGCCTACATAAATTAGTTTTGTTACTAAAATAATGAACAGGAAACACCTGTGGTCAATAGTTTTATTATAAAAATTCCAAATTTCATAATTTAATATAGGACATAAGGCTTCTCTGTGTCTAGTTATGCAGGAGCTTAGTGTAAAAAGTAAAGAAATAAAAAAAAGATAACTGGAATTGGTATCAGGGATCAGTATCAGCCCTAAAAATTTCACTGGAGCATCCCAGGAAGCAGAATATTCTCTTGGAGCAATTTATTAGGTGCACATGGCCCTTTTTTTGAGTGGGAAATTTTACATGCTGCATAAAATTGAAACAATTAATCACAACTTTATTGTGAATATAACTAGAATGAAATTGCTTTGATTTTAAGATGACCACATTAAAGTAAAGCCAACCCATCATCCAGTCTTTATAAGTATGCGCATTCTGTGAGTGCCGCCTGATCTGGTGATGGACATCCATGAAAAAGTCGTTCTGTTTCTGATAAACTTGATGTGTCATATTTTTTATTTAGGACAGAATTATTAGTCACTCATGGGCATCTGAGGATCTGATAAGGTAGGTAATAACCCGCTGGGATAAGAGGGGCCACCAGCACTAACCATATCATTTCTTTTCTCCTCCTTAGCTGCAAGAAGCCTCCCAAGTCACCCCAAGGCACGCCAGTCACACACCCACTTAATTAAGTCATGCCTATCTGGTTGGGATAGATAGATAGATAGATAGATAGATAGATAGATAGATAGATAGATAGAGATAGATAGATAGATAGATAGATAGATAGATAGATAGATAGATAGATAGATACTTTATTAATCCCAAGGGGAAATTCACATAATCCAGCAGCAGCATACTGATAAAAAAACAATATTAAATTAAAGAGTGATAAAAATGCAGGTAAAACAGACAATAACTTTGTATAATGTTAACGTTTACCCCCCCGATTGGAAATGAAGTGTCGCATAGTGTGGAGGAGGAACGATCTCTTCAGTCTGTCAGTGGAGCAGGACAGTGACAGCAGTCTGTTGCTGAAGCTGCTCCTCTGTCTGGAGATGATATTGTTCAGTGGATGCAGTGGATTCTCCATGATTGACAGGAGCCTGCTCAGCACCTGTCGCTCTGCCACGGATGTCAAACTGTCCAGCTCCATGCCTACAATAGAGCCTGCCTTCCTCACCAGTTTGTCCAGGCGTGAAACGTCCCTTTTCTTTATGCTGCCTCCCCAGCACACCACCGCGTAGAAGAGGGCGCTCGCCAAAACCATCTGACAAACCATCTGCAGCATCTTATTGCAGATGTTGAAGGACGCCAACCTTCTAAGGAAGTAAAGTCGGCTCTGTCCTCTCTTGCAGAGAGTATCAGCATTGGCAGACCAGTCCAATTTATCATCCAGCTGCACTGCCAGGTATTTATAGGTCTGTACCCTCTACACACAGTCACCTCTGATGATCAAAGGGTCTGTGAGGGACCAGGGCCTCTTAAAATCCACCACCAGCTCCTTGGTTTTGCTGGTGTTCAGTTGTAGGTGGTTTGAGTTGCACCAATTAACAAAGTCCTTGATTACGATCCTATACTCCTCCTCCTGCCCAGTCCTGATGCAGCCCGCAATAGCAGTGTCGTCAGCGAACTTTTGCACGTAGCAGGACTCCGAGTTTTATTGGAAGTCCGATGTATATAAGCTGAACAGGACCGGAGAAAGTACAGTCCCCTGCGGCACTCCTATGTTACTGACCACAATGTCAGACCTGCAGTTCCCGAGATGCACATACTGAGGTCTGTCTGTAAGATAGGTATGAATCTACTCCCATCTTTGTCAGCTTATTCCTAAGGAGCAGAGGTTGGATAGTGTTGAAGGCGCTAGAGAAGTCCAGAAACATAAATCTGAGGACTCACGAAAAAAAACTTCTCAGTTAGTGGAACTATGTTCCATATGAACAAGTTCTCAGATACAGACCCGCCTGAAAGAGCTGATTATTTTGCAAAGCTGTTGCGGCTAAAAAGGTAGGTATTACGTCTATTTTCTGTTTCGCCACCAATATAATAAAATTAGCCAGTCTTTGTTTACCATCGATTATGGTGGTGTTGATGCAGATATTGGGGGTGATTTTTCTGAAAGTATTGTAGTCTTTGAAACGTCACAAACTCCTTGTTAAGATCACTCATTAATTTACAAGTGTTTAGCAATTTTGATTTTACTTAAAGTAGCATGTTAAATCCTTCATAGTCTACATGCTCCCTGATGCACTCATTAGCCATTAAATGGTTCTTAAACTGGCTGCCTCTGTCCAACACAACCACAACGATTGGTCATCAGAGAGAGAACATTCACAACATGACCATTCTCTGAAAACTTCTGGATTAGACACATTTTTTCATGCTTAAATGCGTAATTGCATCTATATGTTTATATTTTAAGGTTAATTTGTTAATTCAGTGTAAACAGTTTCTACTGTTAGTAATTATATGTTAATGTATATAATTCTATGTTCTTTCAACATTTTGAGGAATCTGTTTTCTAAGGTTCCTGCTTGCTTTACTTTGATGGAGACTTTTTATGTATTGCAAATTTATATGGATTCACATGGTAGGAAAGTAAAAGGAAGGACAGGAATTAATGCGGTTGGTGTGTTTGAGAGGAGACGGGACAGCTGCAATAAAGAAAACCCTACAAGAAAATCTTTTGAATCCTGAGTCTGCATTTCTGTCTCTGAATCTTATTAGACAGCCCAGCACAGACTTGTGTAAGAAAAAGAAGTAATTTTAACTTGCCCAACCCAAAGGGACAGCAATTAAAATATAGAAAAGAGAAATTTTAACTTGGTTAATTAATCATCAGTTTTGGTTTCGGAATTGCTGGAAAGTAATTAAATAATTCATTACGTCTAGTACTTTATTTACCTTACCTTTCTTTGGTAGCCTTTAGACCTATTTCAAAGCAACGGAAACAAACTCATTTTGAGAAACTTCAGATTTCTAATAATTATAAATAATTTTCTAATTTCTACTTCCGGGTGCTGTGCAGGCCGCAGTCTTTCTGCAGAAGTTCCGTATTTCTCACTGATTTTCTTTTTTTTGAAATAATTTATTTACTAGTTGTTACTCTTATTTAAATTAGAAATTGATCTGGCTCATGGCTTGTCACTGATAGTATCCACTAGAAGTTAGATAATTTACTTTGATTTCAAATATACCCATGAACATCAATGCACACAAACCCAGGTGCAGGCTTGTCAAGAGTGCACTTAAAATAGACTGCAAACTTAAATTAAGTCACAAAGAGTACCTGAAGGCTGCCTTATATCTACACCTGAAACAGTTAGAGACACTGGGAAAATGAAAGTGGGTTGTTGTGATGTGGGATTTTGCATATAACTTGATAAATGTTTTGTATGTCTTTATTTATAATTTAGGCAAACCAATGTAATTTAGTGCTACTTTGGTGAGAGGGTTATTCTTGTTTGCCCTCCCCCCCTTTTAAGACTGTCTCTTCGTAATTTTATGACAGGATTTGGGGGGATGTGTCTTAAACCAGTTTGATGAGTATTTCTTTGCTAAAGTCTTTGTCTCATCCCCCACACAAAGCCAGGTTAGCTTAACATATGGTCTTGGGGGGTTGCAGGTGTTAAAATATACTATTTCTCCCATTGGTCTGAGATATGGCTGTCTGGATTGGCTGGAGGTGTTGGACAGAAAACCTATAAATTTGCTTGCTCAACCACATTCTCTCTCTCTAACCAACATATGATGAAGAAGCATCTCTCTTGCTAACCTGTGATGATGAAGACAACACAATGAAGAGCACAGTTCAGCAGCTGTATTGAACAGACATGTGGCTGAAAGCTGAGCACCAACGATGCTTTAACTAGAGACATTTTAAGTAACTACAAATCTGTGTGCCACCTGAGTTACACATCACCATTTTATCAGGTTGTATGGTTGCCAATATTCAAATGTACTTTGCATTTTGTTATTATTTATGAATATTATCAGTAATACATTATTTTATGTGTAACTTAACTTCTGCTTGTCTTTTCACTACATCTAATTGCCTGAGGTTATAGATATAGAAGGGAAGGTGGGGAGAAGTTATATAAAATAATATGTTATAAACAGTGGTAAGTCTGTGAGATTAGGCATTCTAAGGCTGCATATTAATAATACAATAGGGGAAAGTAGAGCAATACATATATTACTCTACCAAGATAAAACACGGGTCATATTAAATATTCTTGTAATCAGCTACTTGCACTGATACTGCTTCCATTTGGGAGACTGGTATCATCCCAACTGACTGAAAAACTGGACTTGTCGTCCCTATCTGGAAATGGAAGGGTGATCGCCTGGATTGCAGCAACTGCAGGGGGATAACACTGCTCTCGTTGCTGAGGGTAAGGTCCTTGCTAGGATCGTCCTCAATAGAATCCGTGATCACTTGCTCACCTGCCAGTGACAGGAACAGTCTGGTTTTACACCTAAGAAGTCTACCATTTACCGCATCCTGGCACTGTTGGTTGTCATGGAGTGCAAATGCGAATATCAGCAGAGTTTCTTTGCAGCCTTTGTCGATTTTCACAAAGCATTCGACTTAGCTGATCGAGCTTCCCTGAAGGACATCCTGAGGGTTCATGGAATCCCCTCGAGGTTGCTGGATATCATGGCTGGCCTGTACACTGGTACTGTGAGTGCTGTGCAGAGTGGAGGCAGAACCTCTGTGTTTTTCCCAGTTGATTCTGGGGTTCATCAGGGATGTGTTCTTGCTCCTACTCTGTTCAATGCATGTATGGACTGGGTGTTGGGCAAGGTTGTGGGGTCCAGTGGCTGTGGGGCATCTGTTGGTGAAGAAAGATTCACGGATCTTGACTTTGCTGACAAGACCTTGTCGAGAGGTTTACTTACCTTGGCAGTGACATTCATGTCTCTGGTGACTCTTCCTATGAAGTCAGTAGACGGATTGGGAGAGCATGGTGGGTCATGAGGGCGCTGGAAAAGGGTGTGTGGCGCTCCTGATAGCTATGCAAAAGGACGAAGGTCCGAGTCCTGGTGCTTCCTGTCTTGCTATATGGTTGTGAGACATGGACGCTATCCAGTGTCCTGAGATGAAGACTGGACTCCTTTGATGCTGTGTGTCTTTGGAAAATCCTTGGGTACCGTTGGTTTGACTTTGTGTCGAATGAGCGGTTGCTCATGGAGGCACATAACCTGCATTGTGAGGGAGTGTCAGTTACAGCACTACGGCCATGTGGCGCATTTCCCCGAGGGTGATCCGGCTCATAAGATCCTCATTATTGGGGACCCGAGTGGCTGGACCTGGCCAAGGGGTCACCCACGTAACACCTGGCTGCGGCAGATAGGGTGTAATTTCCGGAGGGTGGGACTGGACTGCGTGTCTGCCTGGGGGGTTGCCAACCGGGATCCCAAGCTGTTTCGTCTTGTAGTGGGTGTGGCAAAGCACTGTACCAGTACATGCTCCCCAACTTGACTTGACTTGATAAATAATAACAATATGCAAAGCACAAGTGAATACTGACAACCATACAACCTGATAAAATGCTGATGTGTAGTTTCAGGTGGCACACAGACTTGTAGTTACTTAAAATGTGTTTAGTTTAGGCATCATTTTGGTCAGCTTTCTTGAGAACAGGCTTCATGCCTGTCTCAATTTGGCTGCCCAGCTGTGTTCTTCATTGTGTTGTCCTTTTCAGTTCATGTTGTGTGAGATATTCCTTCATCAGTTGGTAAGAAAGAGAGGGATGGGTAAAACAAGGACATTTATAGGCTCTCTGGCTAAACCCTACATCCAATAGGACGTTGTGGTACTTAATGGCTTCAGGCAACTTTAGACCAACGGAATTCTGGTGCGACACAATGGTTTCACACCTGCCCCCAAAACCATTTGTTAAGGTTGGCCTCCATGCCGGGGTTGACTGAAAGAGTCCTGCTAAGGATCACTTGCCAAACTGGTTTGTGGCACTTCCACCAACCCTGCCGTAAAATTACAAAGAGACAGTTCTAAAAGAGGGGAGGGTTTCTTAACCATCTAACCATTGGTGTTCTTATCAATGATATACATTAGTGTTATAAGTTACAAATAAAGACATACAAAATATTTATCAACTTATATGCAAAACTTCACACCACAACACCTGGATTACTAACAAACTAAGGCAGTGGCCTCTTAACCTCATGACTACAGACCAGAGGCACTTACATCTCATATCATGAAGACCTTTGAGAGACTAGTCCTGGACTATATGAGTCCAGTTGTGGTTAACCATCTAGACCAAATGCAGTTTGCCTATCAAACAAAGATTGGAGTAGAAGATGCAATTATCCGTCTGCTCCACAAGGCTTATTTTCACCTGGCAAAGCTGGTAGCACTGTGATGATTATGTTTTTTGATTTCTCCAGCACTTTCAATACCACCCACCCATCCCTGTTAAGGGGTAAATTTCAAGATATGCAGGTGGATGAGCCTATGGTGTCCTGAATAACAGACTAACTGTCAGGCAGGCCACAGCTTATGAGCCTTAAGGACTGTGTTCCTGGTGTAGTGTGAGCAGCACTGGAGCACCACAATTTACATTTCTGTCTTCTTTTTCTTAACTCTGTATGCCTCGGACTATAAATATAACAGCAGGTTATGGCAATTGCAGAAATTCTTGGATGATTCGGCACTTATGGGGTGTATTGATAAAGGGAGTGAGAAAGAGAATAGGATCTATCTATCTATCTATCTATCTATCTATCTATCTATCTATCTATCTATCTATCTATCTATCTATCTATCTATCTATCTATATAAGGGTTATAGAAATATGACAGCTCCATGCTGCACATACTGTATATTGACATAAAAGACAGGATGCAATACAGACACGACAGATGACTGTATATCACAGAACAGGATGGCCATTTACTGGCTATTTAGAGTTTTAACTTATCTTAGCATTAACAGCTTTATAATGCCAAATCTTTAAGAATGACATCTGACATTTTGTGGAATTTTCACTGATGTTGCTCCAAGTACTAGTGGAGAATTCTTCTTGTGTTGGAATGCACTCTTTCTCTTTGAAATGTTGTCCTTTGTTCATGGTGTGCAGTATTTTTCTCAGTCAAGCTTTTAGCTGTGTCCTCGGCAGCATTACAGGGAAAAGCATTAGTCTTTCTGACATAAGAGATTATATGCTGTAGTTCTCTTCTTGATGTATTGGCTGCTTCTCAGTCTTCTTAGACTGGGTTCAGTCACTGGCACAGAACTTGGCTTGGCAGAATGAATCTCAGTTTTTAGGTCCACATAGAGGTAGTAGCTCATAAAATTTTAGGATTCAAAGAGGGATTCTCTGCTTTCAAACAGAGTTCAAGCTAGATACCCCCCCAATGAGATAAGTGCAGCTCTCATGATTGGATTAAAGTCATTTCCAATTATAGATTGCTTGCTCATAGGTGCGTTTTTTTTTGTCCATCAGAGCTGTCACTTGTTGAATTGAAACGCCTTCTTCGGACTTGGGTGTCCATTTGGCACCTTCTCATCTATGGGAGCCTCTGCAAAGATGTCAGTTCAACTCTGATTTACATCTTTGTTATCAGATGAAGTACAGGGTTGAGACTGGTATGGGCTGCAGTTCAGCTACTTCCTTTGGAATGCAAGTGGGGGTTTGGTGCATCTGGATGTCTGCATCCCTGTTAAATCTGCTATCTTAACAGGCCTTTGTGCTAAAGATGTAACAGAATGGGCAATGCTCACTTTGTCTTACACTTGTACTGCCCAGAGGGGGTGTGCAGCCTGTTGGCCAAGTTCTCCAGGGCGGTAATTGTGGCAGACTTTGTGTTTGATTTTACAATATATCTGCCTGTGCACCCTCCAGAGGTTTATTTTCCCTGGGGATGCTGTTGACTGGAGTTTTTGTTTCCTTTTCTTTGTGTCAACTGGCCATAAATCAACAATAACGTTAATTGAAAAATATTGTTCGGATCCATTTTAATCAGTTTGGAACTGGTTTATTTTACTGTGTGCTTAAGGAAATCTGTATCTTTGTGTGTATACATTATGTAATTAGCGAATTGTAAAGTTTGCATTTTACCTTTGAACTCATTGCAGTGCTCTGAGCCTGCATTCTGTGAAAAGCATTATAAAAATAGTCTGAATTCAGTTGAACTGTACTGAATCATTTTTTAACTACAGTTTCCTCAACAGATGTTAGAACTGCTTAAACGCCAAAATGTACAACTTGCATTTTGTAATAACCACCGGGACGAGAGATAGCTTTATCGTTAACATTGTCATCTATTTCTCTCTCCATGGTGCCAAGAAACCATCCAGTAAGGCCAACTGACTCTGCCTTTTCTATTCACTCTCTGTAAAAGACCAAGCATTCTGGAAGGAGGCGTCATTTTTCACAAGAGCTACCTGCCATGTGGAGTTCCACTAAAGAGTGGCCCAAGGTTATTATAGTTAACGAAAACTAAAATCAAAACTGAAACTATTATTAAAAAAACATTTTCGTAAACTGGAATAAAATAATTAACAAAACCGAAATGAAAAACTAAAACTAAACGAAACTATTAAAGTAGCTGGAAAAACTAACTGAAATAAAATAATAATTTACTAAAATATTTTTAGTTTTCATTTTTGAATGAATATTCTTGCCGTTAGTCTTTAACCCTTGTAAGTTTTAACTCTAAAACAGATAGTCATCCACCACGAGCCGCTCGCATATATTCATCCAGTGAACCGCAGCTGGTGAAGGAGGGCGGCAGTTCACACAGCATTTGCGGTGACAGAGCAAGCCAAGTACGGTGTGTAAAGCATGAGAAATCGAAAGCGATTTGAGTGCCGCCTTTCTTTGTACTTTTTGTATATCAAGATGTAATTCAAATGGCTGAAATCAGAATGTGCTGGTCAACAAAACGTTTACCATAGAAAAATCACGAGTGAGTAACGTTTCAGTTTATTTCTCAGGTGTCTGCTATTTGTTGACAGCAATTCACCTGCCACTTCGCACAGGACAAATCGTTTTTACTTTCTCATATACGAAGTATACAGAAAGTATAGTAATCATGAAAAAATTCGATCTCGATGTTTTGATGAATCTTAACGTTATAGACTAGCCAGTGTCCAACAATACTGTTTTTTGGAATTGCGTGTGTGCGCGTCTCTGTGCATGTGTAAACATGATAACTCAAAAAACGGAACTAGATAGATGGATGAAATTCGGCATGTGGTTGTTACACCACAATTGTAGATCTGTATTAACGTTTGGGCCAAATCCATCACCCAGAAGAGGTACTTTACCTGAACACATACTCGATTTTTTTTTATTTATACAGCTGCAGAGTCCGATTTGTTCAACTTTAATTTTTTAATAATTGTTCAATATATTATTAATTTGATTTGTTTTTGATGGTTCCTTAATGTACATAATATAAAAATATAATTATTGTCTTGCAGTTTACTCCTCAAATATCCATCCCCATATCTGAGTATACAAGAAAGTCGAGGGGAGACCACTCACGGTTTTTAAAAATAAAACGGCGCCGATCGAGAGACTGACTAGGTCATCATACAAGATCAGCATATTGTTTCTGACCAATCACTTTTGCTTTAAAAACATCGTTTAACAACAAAGCGATACAAAGGTCTGACAAATGATGAAAAACTACTAATGGTTTTTTGTATTTATTCCATGCTTATTCATTTATCTTTTTTAGTTCATATTCACAACTCAAAATACCTGATATTGTGAAAGTAATCCATTAGCAGAACATTTTAAAATATTTGTCTCCCTTTTTTCAATGTTTTTCTCTCTCTCCCAAAATAGACAGTAGAAATATCATATTCTTCTTGTTCTTAACATCAACCTTATCATATATATTGCATACCAGGGATTTTTCCTGCCTTGCATCCAAACCTGCCGCAGTAGACTCCAGGTTTTCTGAAATCCTACTCTGGATAAACAGGTTTAGATAATGTATATGTTGTTCTTAATCTCAGATGCTGTCTCTGTTGTTTTGTGCCTGTCCGTACTCCTATTACCTGCTCTTGCCCTGCTCATTATGGATTTACTGTTCTTATTGTGGGCTATTCAAGACTCACCACCCCTAACCTTGACACTACATGCTTGTTGTTCTTTGTTTCCCTCAATACTCGTATAGCCAGGTGGGGTTTGCACACCGATTCAAGTCCAAGAGCCCTGTTCTTCCTAAGCCCCTGTGATTTTCATGAGAAAATATTTTTAAAATTATAAAATTGTGTAAAATTGTTCATATTCAGTATCTAGTTTTGATTATGCTTGTTTTTATCAAACAAAAATAAAACCAGATAATAAACCAGGCAGTATAGTAAGCTTCCACTAACATTAAACTCATATCCAAATCTGTTAAGTGTACAGTTCTGTCCGATTGTGACACAAAACTAACTCCGTAGTAGCTTTATGCCATAATTACTAAAACTGAAACTAATATATATAAAAATAAAGTAGAAATGTCTTTGTGAAATAAAAACTAAACTAAAACTAAAAATACATGATGAAGGAAAGCTAAAACTAAACTGAATTTCCAAGTAAGATCAGAAAACATATAGAAATAAAAACTAATATAAAAAGGCAAAACTATAATAACCTTGGAGTGGCCTAACTTGTGAATAACTAGCCAATTGCTTTAAGTTGAATTTTAGCCTTGATTTTGTGGTACACCTATGCTGAAGAGTGTTTATTTTTTGGTATAATTTTGGACATTAAATGGGTCAACCTTGTTGGTGCTGTAGGATTTGTTGATGATTAATAATCAATAAGACCCTGACCCAGGAGGAATCCATAAAAATGTGCAATTTGAAAAATTACACAGTAATCCCTCCTCGATCGCGGGGGTTGCGTTCCAGAACACCCCGCGATAGGTGAAAAATGTTTTTGAATTACAGCTGTCTTCTTCCCTAATGGAGGATTGGGGGGAGGGGTAATTTTTTTGCTTTTCAGATATACTTTAGATTAAAGTTGTGCCCTCTGTCATAAACTTACATATGTTACAAACAGCTCTCTTCTTCTAGAAGGAATGTTTGGGTAATACTTCCAGGGAAAAAAAAGTAATATCTTTGGCTTGCTGCTGTGTTATATGGCCTGATTTTCAAAGTTTTAGAAGCTAATCATTATGTGAGTGATAATATTTCAATTTTCGTGTATTTTGCAGGACATGAAAAGTTTCTTTGCTCTTCTAGCATGATGATAACCCCCCAAAAAAGTAATGTTTAGCTATTACCCTAATAATGCTACTGCTCCATGAATTAAGTATTCTTCGTTCAAACTCTCTGCCAAGTTGTTGTCTGTGTAAAGTTTCTCCTTACTTGTATTTAGTATTGTTGGGATAGCTTCCAAACCCATGAAAAACTCAATTGGATTAAGTGGGTGTGCAAATGTCATGTGTTAGATTAAATTGAGCAATGATGACACTAGCGAAAACTAAAGAAAACGACAGATAAAGATGTAATAACTTTTGTTATTTTGTTTAAAAGTGTTTTTTTTATGAACAGTGAATGAACATTAATGCTTAGAACAGCTGATAAAATCCATAATTGAGTTCAGTCAGTCAGACATTTTCTAACCCACTTTGTCCTAAGTGGAATTTCGCTGGACCCTATCCCTACAAGCATGGGGCGCAAGGCAGTGAATAAACCCTGGGCAGGGTGCCAGTCCATCATAGGGCGCACACACACCCACACTAAACACACACTTGGGCCAATTCACCTAACCTGCTTGTTTTCGACTGGAGAGGATGGATCTATTCCATCACTTGGCAGACATCCCATTGTGGTTTCTGCTTGTTTTAAGGATTTAGGATTTAAGAGTGGTTAGTAGCATGAAGACAGATGAGTTCATAATAACATCGTAACAAAAAAAGAAAGTTTTTAAAATCAAATGTAAACAGGTTATGCACTTGTAAGGGAAAAGAAAGTACTTGAAACTGCCTTCTTATTAAACGAGGATATCCTGACTTCATTTGTACCAGTTGTGACAGATAGGGGGCGCTGTCGTCCCCTCGAACCCTCGGATCAGACGCCAGACACCAGATAAAAGACCAATAATTAAATTTATTATAATAATACTGTGCACAAAGCACCCACCACTCCACAATACTCATAAACAATAACAATATTAAATCAATAATCAATCCTCCACACCCAGACGCGTTGTTCCCTTCCTCCCAACTCAGCTCGCCCGTCTGGGATCTCCCATAGTTTTTTATATTCCTTGACTCAGAAGTGCTTCTGATCCCCCCAGTCCATGTGATTCTTATCACTTCCGGGTCAGACTAAAACTCTTCTTTTCTTCAGCCCGGAAGTACTTTATTTCTTCCGTCCTCGTGACTACGGAATACTTCCGGGCTATATCGAACATGTGAAGGAAAACTCCAATGTCCATGATGCCCTGCTGGAATTCAGAGCACCTCCATGCTGCAGGGAGGGCTCCATCTGGCGGCCTGGGGGTATTGGCCGAGATGAATGGCCAGCCATATACCACACAGTATATTTCAGATTAGAAAATGAAATCATTTATAACATTTAACTTTGTACTTTTTCTGTGGTAACAGTTTAAATATTTCTTACACCTAGGACTTTTAATATGTTTAACTAGTTTGCGAGTTCACATAGTACTTCATTCTGAGATGTTTTTCTGGAGTATACCATTCATCTAAATTGGAATGGTATAAATTAAAATATATTAAAATGTGTTATGTAAATGTAACTTAACTGATAAAGGAAGCCTTTCTGTTAGAGTCTTCAGTCTGCCATGATGCTTTGAAGAAGGTACATGGGGGCTCCACCTACAAGTTCAAATAAAGGGCAGCCATGTTTGAGTTTCACATATAATGGTGGCTTATGTCTCTTCTTTATTTAGTATTTTCCCGAACACACTGAATCTTAAATTGCTCAGAAAAATGCAAATGTATACAAATATATAAATACCAAGTTATAGCATACACAGAGATTTTCATAAAGAAAGGTATATTAAAAGAGACATTGAATCACAACACATTTTTATATAGTTGAAGGATATGAATTCCACATGGTGCTGTACTGAACAATGGTTGTGCAATGTAGAGAGATGTGTCTTTTCCTCTCAGAGGACGATTTTGCAAGATATGTCAGTTGGAACTGAAATTGCTTATCTCATGTGAACTTTGGCTTGATTTTCATCTTTGTGGTTTCTGCTTGTTTAAAAATGTAATAAATCAAAACACTTATTAGCCTGAGGAAAAATTGGTTCATATTAGTGGCAATTAAAATAAAAAGATTACATTCTTTTAGCAGAGCAGGTGTAACCTCCAGGAAAGTTTTCTGAAATTCTCAATTTTGCTGGGGAAATCTATACTTACTGATCTTTGTTAACATTCATTGGTAAATTATCGTCCTGCAGCAGGGGTTTGAGCAAATCTCCAAAACATGAATGATGGGGTCATTGACAAGCACAGAATGTTTGGTAGGTAGTGGCTCAAAATGGGCAAAGGAGAACTTTACAGGACAGGATTTGTTATAATTTATTCCTGAACACAAATCAGTGCCCACTTTTATTACTATGCTTTTAATTTCACAGGAATTTAGATTGAACTTCATGGACATTATAATATTTTAAGACCTTGTCAACAAATACAGGGTGGAGCAGGGAAACGGGAAATTTTCAATTGACATTCAATGCACGAATAAACACATTACAAAATACATCTAATGATGAAAAGTATTGTACAGGATATACAATTAATGATGGCCATGGAAAGTCACCGTTGTGTCAAAATGACTCACCTTCCAAACAATCGTTGAATAGCTGCCATTGATCGTCGGGCAGTATGCGAAGTGGCTCCACCTGGGGACTTTTTTTAAGGCTAAACCCGTTTCTTTAGAATTGGACACATACGTTGTAATCGCATGAGCAGATGGAACACGATCATGATGTCCTAACTGGCAATGACACTGAAATTCCCTTTGCCCAGCAGACACACTATCACCATTCTTATTAAAGGCTTTCACAGAGAACGTTCGTTGTGCACTGCTCCATTATAACTAATGACAAGGGGTTTTAAACGAGGTTGCATTGGTCCCAAACAACTGCCACTGCCCCAGGGTCGCCAATAACTAGTTCAAAATTTCCCGTTTCCCTCCGCCACCCTGTATTTGCCCATACCTGCAGATTATGTTAGATTATCAGAAAAAACACCGTCCTCACTCCACTGTGCATATTTTATTTTACCATAACTTAACAAAGGAGCAAATAAAAGATTTCCTATCTGGTTACATGAAATACCAAACAAATATTAACAGCAAGAGTTCACATCATAACACATCAAATCAAATGTTTTTTTCCCCACCATAAAGTGCCAACAATGGGCTAGTTATTTGGGAAACTACAAGAATTAACCATCTGGTACAATATGTCAACTTTTTTGTGCATGAGACTTTCAACAAGAAAAATAAATTATTATGATCCAGAATTCTGCTATACAATAGAAAATGATTTTATACATACTGTATGTATTAAAATCTCTCATTAACAAAAACACAAATAATGCCAGCTTTCTTTCTAAATTTTGTTTTTTATTTTAGATCTTATTTTTGGATCCCATGTTTTGATAGATTACAGTGATTTAATTTTTGTTAATAGTGATTTATCTCTTTTTGGATAGAATAAGAATATCAGAGAGCTGTTTTTGTTCATATAGATGTCTGAGTTTGGACTCAAATGAATCCAAGGATTAATAAAATCACAGTAAGAGGTTGAGCTTTTAGTTACAGGGCCTAGAAGCCGTGGAATGATCTGCCTGATACTTTAAGAGGTGACACTTCAGTCTCTTCTTGGAATATTCTTTTTGTCAGTTGTCTTTAATGCAGGCAATGAGGCATTGAGTTTCCAAAACTTAGACAGTGTTGAAAGCACTCCCTTACCAGTAACTTCTTGGAACATACCCAGCATGCTTGGGCACTATTATTTGGGTAGGTATATGCAAAATGAAATAGCCTCACCCCTGTCAGTAGGACTGACCCAACTACCCTCAAATGGTACCACCAAAATCGTCCTTTCTCTGTTTCTCTCAGAGTGAGCTGATTTGAAAATTGCGTGCTGATTCAGCAAAACTAAAGGTGATACCAACTGAGTTCAAAAGTGACCACATGTTGTTGTGGTGAGCATCATTCCTTCCAGTAACTAACATTTATGTTTTTTTCTGTATTCAGAGACAAAAAGTTCCATTCATCAACTCCTTTAATTCCTTGACACAAAGTAAGAATTTCATTTCATGGTTTTAACATGTGTTTTTACTGTGTATATGACAATAAACATCTTGTATCTTAAGGACAGCATTAGAGAAACATCATTTGGTCTAAAAGAAAGTATGACTGTATATGAGTGAAAATTAACATGATATTTTCTAATGATAGTCCCCAATGGAATATGTAAAGTGAAAACAGTAAAGGTCCCAGTACTGAGCCCTGCGGGACACCATATTTAACTTCCGAGTATAATGATGGAGTACTGTCTGCATATTTCTGTACATAGTGGAATTGATTTGATGAATACAAACTAAATCAGGCAAGCATAGTGCCTGTGAGCCCAATGCCAGCTTCCAGCCAGTGCAGTATAATGGACTGATAAGTGGTATCAAACATTATGTTTAAATCTAACATCATTACTGTGGAATTTCCTTCCTCAGATGATATTAGAGTGGCATTTATAATGTGTGTTAGTGTTGTTTCCGTACTATGACCACTGTGGCTGAAATGAAATTTCTCAAATAAACCGTGATGTGTAAGGTAAGACTGAAGCTGAATGGCAACTACTTAAGTATTTTAGAGAGGAATAAATTGGAAAAGGGTCTATAATTATTAAGCATATGTGAGTCTAGCCCTGGTATTTTAAATAATGATTTGATAACTGGCACTTTGAGTCCATCAGGAACTACACCATTCATTAATGAACTATTGCTAATGCTAAGAACAGGTTATTCCAGAATGTAGTGTAGTAATACTTAAATTTTGAATCTCAGCTCTGTAAGTAATAATTAGATCTAATGTGTGGTTATGATTATGACAGAAGCCATTGGCAAAATCCAAAATGTGTTTAACAAATCAGTAAAGCATTTGCAAAAAGTGACAGTTTCCTCACAGAAAAAGACTAAACAAACAAATAAATAAATAATTGCATTACAGTGCATGGTAATTATTCCATAGAACAGGGCATTGTTTAGATGTTTCAATGCTCACAGATGAAAATAAAATAATCCTTTGTTTGACTCATTTGAGTGTACTGAGCGTGAGGGTCACAATGAGGCCATATTAGTGCATGGGAATGTGCAAACTCCCAAACAAATGCCCAGTTTCCCCTCCTGATTTCCTGACAATGTAGCTCTTTAGAAATTCCAAGAGTCACTAAAGAGCGGAAAACCAAACAGCACTCTCAGCAAAGGTTAGATGCTAGTACATTTATTAAAAAAAAAAAAAATGTAGCCTGTATAGGACATGTTCAGAATGTGTAATCCAATGTTACTGAAAAAAGTAAAACATTTCACTTCAGATTTCCTACCATAAGTAAGTGAGATGCTAAATGTGGAGAAAATATCTGAGATGCCAAAAAAAACCTGGCAACTGATAAATCTTAAATTCATAAAGCTACAGAAACACTGTCATCACTATTGATACATTTTCCTTTTGGCTCTAAAAACATAAAGATCTGTTCACTTCAAAATGTATTTATTATACTTGGAAATATTTTTTTCTGTCAATAAATCTAACACTATATTTTCCTTTTTGCAATGGCAATCAAAACTTAAAGGGTTATGCCAAAAGGTTAAAACCATCCATCTTCCAACCCACTGGAGCCAATCCCAGCTAACACAAGGCACAAGGCAGGAACCAATCATGGGCAGGGTGCCAACCCACCACAGGACACACACAAACACACACTAGGGCCAATTTAGAATCACCAATCCACCATGTCTTTGGATTGTGGGAGGAAACCAGAGCGCCCGGAGGAAACCCACGCAGATACGGGGAAAACATGCAAACTCCACGCAGGGAGGACCCAGGAAGTGAACCTTGGTCTCCTAACTGCGAGGCAGCAGCGCTACCACTGCGCCACTGTGCCGCCCAGGCTAAAACCATAAAAAACTAAATCACTTACTTACATTACAAGCAACAGGAAGCACTGAAGCTCACAGAGGATACCAATATGTATTGGCTGTCCTTTGATTTTATCCAGGCAGACAGTGTATTGTGGGGTGTAAGGCTTTGGACCTCACACCATAAGGATGATTGTTGGATTCCCACTTCTGTCCACTACATAGAATGTTCTTCACTTGTATCATCAATTGTGTACTCATGTCCTGCAATACTTGTTTCAAAGACTGATGTTTACTTGATTATGTTGACCTCCTTTGCAAGATCCTTTGGATAAAAGTGTTTGCTAAGCAAAAGAATGTAAATATCAATGCAACCCTGAGCATATATTCTTAGTCTGCCTGTGATCCAAGTGCAGTGCATCCTGATCTTATAAGTTACCTTTAATAAATAGAAGTTAATCCTACTATAATAATTTTTAGTAGTAGATCTTGAAGCATGGCTCCTTTTTATATACAAATTAAAGAATGTTTTTGTATTCCTGGTCAAACAAGGACTCCAGTGCAATAAAAGAAAAGTCTGAGGAGATCCTTCAGCATCACAACAAACAGCACCTGCGGTAAGGCTGAGAGAGCTGCCTAAAGACCACCTAGCCCCTCTGGGCATTCTACCAAACATAAATATTATTAAGTAATTTCTCTATAGCTTTAACCATTTGCTAGCAATCACCTAATCATTTACACAAATCCAATCTCAAGTTACAGGTAACACGTAACATATTTACTTTGAAATTATTCCTTCAACAGAAAATATGCCAGCAAGCAGAAGCCAAGTGTGGAAAAGAAGTATACATTCTGTGATTCTGTAATTTGTAGGGCTGGATGTAAAACTAATAAGTTGAAGTAATGTTTTTTATTGGAAGAATTTTGGCCTGCTCCTCTTCACAACGCTAATTCAGCACATGTAAATCTAAGACCTTGAAAGGTCCTGCCACAGTTTCTCAATGGAGTTGAGGTATTGACTTTGACATGGCCATTCCATTTGATTCTTCTACATTTGTTGGTGTGATTGAGATCATTGTCCCATGGTATGATACAGCTTTGTTCAATCTTTAGATTTTGGACAAATGGCCTCACACTTTCCTGTAGAACATTCTGGCATACAGTAAATGTGACTTCATGTTGGACTTGATTACTCTAAGGCACCCCATATCTTCTGACTACAAAACAGCTTCAAATCATCATGCCTGCACCACAGTACCTTGATGGTGGATGAGAGGTTCTCGTAGGGATATGTTTTGTTTGGGCTTTTGCCAAATATGGTATTGTTCATAACATCCCCATAAATCCAGAGAATATTGTGCTAAATCTCTTGTGGTTCATTCAGGTAACTTTGCAAATCTGTGCCATTCTGCAATAACAATTTTTAGAGAAACAGGCTCTCTACTTGCTACACTTTCTTAAAGCCATTCTTGTTTGGACTTATTCTGATGTTAGAGGTATGAATTATCATATCTGAAATGTTGACTGATGCCTTTTGGGTTCCTTGCAGATTCTCTGAGCATCAACTGGTGTTAGCTTTGGATGAATTTAATTTGTTGCACCTATAAGGATTGTCAACCATCTTGAATGTTTACCATTTGTAAATAATATTCTCATTGCATAATGATGGACTTCAGATAATTTCGAAAGAGATGATAATCCCTCTCTACACTGATGAGCAGTAACAACTACTTCTCTGAGATTATTGCTAATGTCCTCTCATGTTGTCCTTCCGTCATGGTCTCCTGGTCAGGCAAGTATTCACCTTTTATCCACCATGGCGCTGTACACATGTTGTTTGGAACTGACAGTACAGCATTGTTTTGCAGCACATCTTCACTCAAATCCATGTCACATCGGTGTTACAATATTGGTACAACAATATATTTTTTTCCTCATTATATGTACATAAAAGGATATCTTAAGATCACAGTAATTTTGAAATATAATAAAACATAAGGCACTTCAAATGTCTTGTCAAATATTTAATACTTAAAAGTACAATAAAACATCTTACAGAACACATTTTTTAAATGTATTGTCTATTATAAAGCATTTAGGTTCTACTTAACACTGTGAAATACAATACTATATTAGAAAATTGTATAAATATATTTATGTAATGAACTGTTAAGAGCTGATATGTGTATTTAAAAAGAGAAAAAAAAAAATACTACAAATGCATCTGTCCAAGTGCCTTAACTCCTTCCTTCCTCTCCAACATTTTATTTGGTCTAACTCTGACTACTGATATGCTGCCTTTGTATTCTTCCTTATTTTAAATATCTATAAACTATGCACAGTACCCATCCATCCACTTTCCAAACATCCTCATCCCAGTTCAGGGTGTTGGGATGCCAAAGCCCATCCTAGCAACATTGGTTGAATAGCAGGGACCACCTGTCTATGGGATGTCAGTCCATCACAGAGCACCCAACACCCTCACACATACCAGTCCAATTTAATTAACAAAGTACACACATCTCTAGGGTCTGGGAGTAGAGCGGAGTATCTGGAGAAAAGCTCAGTTGCCTTGACCGAAAGGGCAGTGACCAGACTGAAGCAAGAACTCTTATACTGTGAGGCAGCAGCACTAGATATTACGCCACTGCACTGCACTCAATGTATACTCTAAATACTAAATGAATTCAGCTCTCTGGGTATGTCCTAATAAGGCAAAATAAGTTTAAAGAAGCATACTGATAATAACAAAGCTGACAAAATCTTTGTTATTCTATACACCTTGTCAGTCCTTGATTTAGCTATTCAGAATAATTTCAACCCAGAGCCCACCCTGGCTGATAATAGTACTAGTCTAGCTATAGACACTCATAACCGCACTAAGATACACCAAGCTGATAGAGTCCAACAGAAAATTCTTTGTGGTCTCCACTTCAACACGAGGACAACTTAAACACTCCACAAAGAACTGACCTCAATTCAGTTCTAAATTAAAACAAAGTACAATAGAGCAGCATTGTTTATGATACCACACACATACTGAAAAAATATTACTTCACAAAAATAAATTCAAATACACCTCAGTAGGAACATATTACTAAATATATAAAAAAGAATCAACAAATACAGTGATAATCATAAACTAAAGCATTTGCATGTCTAAATTAGTCTGTTCAATCCATTATCCTCTGCTAATGCAATCATCATCAATTCAGAATCACTTTACTTACAGTTGTAACTGTTTCTGGAATTTTGTATAATTAAGCTTACTGCATAACTGAGCACAACATTCTGCAACCTTGCTTAATTTAGTTTGTGATCGTGGTGGGAGGCCACAGAGCATTAAACAGCCCTGAGTGGGTCTTACTCCTTTGCAGTGCCCAATTATGCGCACACCCACACTCTCATAGACAGATGGCCAACTGGGCATCACAATTCAACCTAATGCACGCATCTTTTGGGACCTTGGAAGAAAATCAAAGAACTAAAAATAAAACGAATGCAAACTCCAATTTACAAACAGATTTTTGGTAATACAATATTAGAATGTAATTAAAAATTCTTCATTAAAAGTTACCACATATTTACAAAGCACATGCACCAGCATTAAAAAGCATAAAATATGGCCAGATATAAGTTAAAAAAAGCCAAAAGAAAAAGTCCTGCAGTCCTTTTTCATTTTGAGTGCCAGTAGATGATCTTATTTAGATATATCATATAAAACAGCTCTTTGTTTATTATGCTTCTGCGACTATATTTAACTTTTTCCTAACATGTTCTTCATCTAATACCATCATTCCACTATTCCTTTTGTTAATAATTAAGGCAATTAGGCCAAGAACAGAACATAAAATAATTGTGACTAAAGACACAGCTAGGCCCACCGTGAGCTTCCTGTTTTGATTGCTAGTATCAGGATCCCGGCTTTTAGGACTTGGATGATAAATCACTACTTGGGCTATGTTGGACACATCTGAAGCAAGAAGACTTTCATCACGTGAAACAACAGCAAAAAATATGACACTGTTGTTAACTTTTTCTTCCTCTTCCAGGTCAAATGACAGCTGCTCTCTGGATCCTGCTATCAATGGAATAATGCTGGAAGTGTTGACCTGGGTAGCATTGTGAAAATTGTCTCTCAGGTGTACTGCTTGCTTGCTCTTTCGTATCTCATACTCTGCCACTGAGAAACACAGATAATGCAGAATATTAGAAGGAGTTAAATGCAGTAGGCCCTAAACCTCAGCCTCATGCATTGACGCATTATTCACTCTCATTCAAAAGGCACAGTTTGTGCAATTGGTTCCAATTCTGTAGGTAAGATTTAGCATGATTCTGGAAACTTTTAGGTGTTTATCTAAAGCTGGCTCCATTGTGTATTGTTTTAAAATAATTCAATGAATTCCAAGCAATGGAAGGCAATTTATTCGGTACAGAACATCTCAGGTTTCAATGTTACCGTTAAAATGCTCTGGTGATTCACTTTGTCTGTTGCAGTGGTTTGGGAGTCTATCCAGCAGTGTTAGCTACAAGGCAGGAATGTACTCCACATGACTCTAAACCAATGTAATGCACAGAGTTAGCAGTCTGTCTAATCTGCGCATCTTTTTGATGTGGACAAAACCAAGAATAACCCTGGTGAAACATGTGGAGAATGTGAAAAATCCACAGAGATGGTCATTTGAACACAGTATACCAGAGCTCCAAAGTATTTCTGGACACTATAAAGGTAGACTTCTTGTTTATTCTGAATTCACTCTTTGTGTTTATGATGCTAGGTGTCAAAATGGATCGAACATATTATATTAAATCAACATGAACTTTAAAATGCTTCTTACTAAAGATTAGTTCTTAATGTTATTCTCATCACCATTTCACACCAGCCCCAGTGTTCCATTAAGCTGTAAGGGTTGATCTGGTAAACATTTGTACATGGTGCAGCATAGAGACTGACCACAACTTTCATATATACTGTAGTGCCAAAAGTTACCTGTGCCTTTATCCATGTCATCACCTGGTGCTGTCCATGCCAGATTAACAGTATTATTTATTAATTCTGCTGACAAATCAGTAATTTGGCAAGGAGGAAAAACATCTTGGTTGGCAGGAGGTACCACTTTCACCATGAATGTTCCTCCAGATTTAGTTCTGACAAAATCTTCAATAGGAAAGTCCTCATCATCAACAACAACTGGTTTTGGTGGGTTCAGGTGGACAGTACCTAAATATAAAATCACATAGCTGATCATTATAGAGATTACAGAGAGTGACCATGACGTTTGATCACTTCTGATGAGCCACGTAGTGTATGTGTAGCCACATCATTAAAAGACAGCCTGTTACTTTAACAGGCCCTGCCTCTTGATAGCCCCCAGCCTTGACTCTCTAAGAAGACAAGGAAAAACTCCCCAAAAAAACCTTGTAGGGAAAAATGGAAGAAACCTTGGGAAAGGCAGTTCAAAGAGAGACCCCTTTTCAGGTAGGTTGGGTGTGCAGTGGGTGTCAAAAGAAGGGGTCAATACAATACAATGCAATACACAGAACAGAACAAATTCTCAATGCAGTATAAAAAAAAAAAATTAGAAGTACGGAGCAAAATTTAACAGTAGATGATATCACATAATAAGATTTGGATATTTTTAAATTTTTAAATTGTTAAAGCCTAAATGGACAACATAACCCCATCACAATATTATATTACAATTTATGCACGAATACCTTACAAAATCATTTAAATTTAAACTTGTCACACGTTTTGGTTACCATATTTTATCTAGTGAATGTGGATCTTAATGGCCATGACTGAGATTAAGAAAGACATACCATGCATTAAATATAAAAAATATAAAAAATTATGAGATGCAATTATTTAATCTTAATTTAGTTAATTCTGATTATAATACAGAGTATCAGTGATAAACATTAGCTTGATTACAAAAAAATGTAAATTTTTCTAACACAAAAAATAAGGTATTTGAAAGCTTATAGAAGTGCATGATTAATATTCCCTTTGCTTTATCTTACTGATTATGCACCAAGACAAGACAGCATTCTAAGTTTTAAAACTTCATTTACATTTACTTGCTATAAAATTTCATAAATCTGAATTTTAAATATATCATAGCATGTTGTACAGCTGGGATGATACTCTTACCATTTTCCAGATATCCTTGCACATACATGGCACCTGAGGTGTGTCCAGCTGCAGCCTTAATTTCATTCTGAAGTTTTGAGACTTGGACTTTGAAGTTGTCCCTGCCAATTCCATCGTAATCAGTCATATAAGAAGAGTAAATGCCATCACCTGCGACCAAATCAGCACCTGAAAATAACGCCAATTAAAAAGGGTACTCAAATGATAAATATAGCTGAGCATGAAAATACCTTATTCATTGAATTGTTACTATCTACCATATATTGTGATGTCAAATATCCAAAATCATGTCCTAAAGATTAGAATTTTTAAACAAAGCATAAGACCAACTGACAGGGTGCCAGCCCACCGCAGGGCACACACACCCACACACCAAGCACACACTTTAGGACAATTTAGGATCGCCAATGCACCTAAACTGCATGTCTTTGGATTGTGGGAGGAAACCGGAGCACCCAGAGGAAACCCACGCAGACACAGGAGAACATGTCATCAAAGACCCGGAAAGCGAACCTGGGTCTCCTAACTGCGAGGGAGCAGCACTCTGCCCGCTACCATACATTGTGATGTCAAATAACAAAATCATTTTCTAAAGATTAGAAATTCTAAACAAAGCATTAGACCAACTGAGACATCTGGCAATCACACACTATAATAGTCAAATCTGGTGACTGAGCTACATCAATTGGATACTGAGACAGAGAAAGCTTCTTAATCTCTTATGGCTCATATTCATATTATTCTTGAATGGATTTTACTTCATTTTCTTGTCTTCTGTTCATTATATCTGTAAGGTTTCAATACATAAATGCCTTGAAGTGTTTATCCAGTGCTGAGGCAGGGTGTGTCGAATACAAGTATTTATTTTATTGATGTGCAGGAATATTCTTTAATGCTAAACCACTAAAGCCTCACATACTGGGTATCCATATCAATGGTTATTTTTTTTTTTCCTTCATCGGGGTAACCCATACTGTACTCTTTTGTATTATGGTTTTGTTAGGACTCTGCCCCTGCCTGTAGCTTCTTTCATATTTATTTATTTGATTGTGTTTTGAGTATTCATTTTTAATTTACAGTATGTTATGCTGGACATATTTTTGCATTCTTTTGTTTTTGTGTTTTACTATTTCATTGTAAGTATTGTCTTGTTTATTACTTATTTTTCATAATTCTGTTGTTCTGAGTGTATATTTATTACTCCTTTGTTTTATGTGCCTTGTCCTATGTATATTGTACTCCAGGAGGGTGATATTTAATATTGCAGCTGAGGGACTGTCCTCAACCTTCATAAACACTTTAGTGGCCTCAGTACTTTGCTGATGCAATCCTTACCATTCAGTTGTGTCCGTCAACTTCCCTTTATTGTTGATTCTTTGTTAAGTATTTGTTTTGATCATCTGGTTTCTAGACTCTCTGCTCTCAGCTTTGGATTTGAATCTTGTATTTATCGACTTGACATTGTTCTAGTCTGGCTGCATCTTTTACATTTGTTTATGCACTTGATTTGCTTTTGAATCTTTTACATGAACTTAATTATTAGGAATCAATGTTTTAGTATTTTGGAATCAGCTGTTTTCTGTGGTTTCCCTCTCCATTTTCTTATTTGAGAAAATATAGGCTCTGTCTTTTTTGGTGTATGCAGGCTGCAAAGATACCTTCTTGAGTTTAGAGGCCAGAGTTACTTTGTACTTTTTAGGTCTGTGATACGGTGTGTCACAGGGAATATGTAAGAGGATTTTACTTTAGTTTAGATTAATTTATTTTTTTCTTTTAACTCTTTCCTGGTGTTTTAACTGGGGTTGGCACTCATGTGCACCAGCTGAATTAATTAATTGCCATTTAATATACAGTACAGGGTATGTACCTTTCGTGGCAAGCTGAGACATCATCGGAACTGCTGAGGAAACTTTTGTATAGCAGGGACAGTGTTTGTGTTTATGCCATTGAGAACAGTCTGGGTTGAGTCTGCTCTGGATTTGAAAGTGCCGCGGCGACAAAGATGAACAATTGAAAGGGGAGACTTAGGCAGGATGGCTTCTGTGCAGGTACTGACTAAGGTGGCAGAGAGAGAAGGAAAGATTCTGTACATTTTAGTGACAGCGAGGTGGGAGCCGAGCTAGAAAGGAGTTTTTGATGGTTTCAGGAAGGGTTTGACAGGACGACTGTGCTCTGCAGTCTAGAGATTATTATGGGCTTTGTAGGATGGAGTTTCCTTGGCAATGACAAAGACAGTAACTGTCACGAAGTTGATCTTGATTGGGATTTTTAAACACAGCATTTATTTATTATTCACTTGGCTGCAGTCATGGGGCATCACAGGGTCTTGTTGGAATTCCGGGGCCTAGTTTTTGAGTTAAAGCCTTTTTTGAGTTTTATGGGATCCCAGCAACCACACTTCTTAATTATACCTGTGGCCTCTTTGCTGCTCTGACTCTCATACAGTGCATGCCAAGTGAAAATGGTTATCCTACCAATCTAAATAAACATAAGTCCATGATGTACAGTAATGTATATTTATATGCAGTACAATCTGAATCCTACAACACCTGAGCTAGTTGTGGCTCTTATTTAGGACACCTCTAAGTTGAACAATCATGTTGTGCTTAAGACTGAGCCATGAATCCCAATAAGACCAAATTATCATAGAGAATCCAACCAACAAATGGAATCCTTTATATTGTATATTGTGAGCTTCACAAAGTTTTTATGTTCTAGAATCTAAAGAACATTAATTAATATAAACTTTACCTGCTCCATTATCTTTCAGAATGACTGGAATAATTTTCGTACTGGCTGGTTCAATAATTGCAGTAACATTAGCATGGCGGACAGGCATGAGGTTTTTGAAGACTTCTACATAAATAGCAGCTGTGTAAGATGATTCATTTGTTTGTTGTAGATTTGTTTTCACAATAACCGGTTCAGATTGTGCACCAGATGGCTGTGATGTTATGCTAATCGTCATGGACTGAGGTTGACGGGCAGTATTTTCGATGCGGTATGACCATTTGCCAGTCTGAGGAAAAAAATACAGGCTTTATTTTAGACAATAAAATACAAAGCATTTATGATTCATCTGAAGAACAATTTTAATATGCAGAGAGATCATTGTGACTGCCACTTTATCAAAAAATGAGTTCATCTTTGCTGGGTGATAAAAGAATGCAACTGATGAGTTTGTCTACAAATGTAAGCAAGTAAACTTTCATATAAAATACTGGACCTGTAACTTACAGTACAGGCCAAAGGTTTGGACACACCTCCTCACTCAATGTGTTTTCTTTATTTTCATGACCATTTACAGCACTCCATCACTCTCCTTCTTGGTCAAATAGCCCTTACACAGCCTGGAGGTGTGTTTGGGGTCATTGTCCTGTTGAAAAATAAATGATCGTCCAACTAACCTGACTTCTGCACAACACAACTGCTGGTCCCAACCCCGTTGATAAAGCAAGAAATTCCACTAAATAACCCTGATAAGGCACACCTGTGAAGTGAAAACCATT
The DNA here is from genome assembly GCF_016835505.1 of Polypterus senegalus. NCBI lineage: Eukaryota > Metazoa > Chordata > Cladistia > Polypteriformes > Polypteridae > Polypterus > Polypterus senegalus. Next base: position 76,991,168 of record NC_053167.1, read on the forward strand.
TCAGGTGAGTACCAGTTGAAGCTCATCGAGAGAATGCCATGAGTGTGCAAAGCAGTAATCAGAGCAAAGGGTGGCTATTTTGAAGAAACTAGAATATAAAACATGTTTTCAGTTATTTCACCTTTTTTTGTTAAGTACACAACTCCACATGTGTTCATTCATAGTTTTGATGCCTTCAGTGAGACTCTACCAATGTAAATGGTCATGAAAATAAAGAAAACACATTGAATGAGGAGGTGTGTCCAAACTTTTGGCCTGTACTGTATATTTAATATTCCTTCTTCCTACAATCATGACATAACACTAATTCCCATTGTTATATAAAGTACTCAACAGCCATACTGGAGTGAAAGTAGAGATATCTTTCTAGAAAAAGACTTGTGCTATCTCATGCATTGCCCTTTCTCCACATTAAAACTGATGCTGGTTGTGCACTTTGTATACGGACAGCTGCTAATGAATGCACTTGGCACACTTTATAAAGATGTACATCTTGCATTATAAATAACAGCAGAACATAACTGTTAAACTGCAATTAAACACAATAAAACATTAATACCCTTTCACATGGTGACTATAAAGCAAACCTGGCAAGTCTGAAATCAAATTTTGGAAAGTTGCTGATTGAAATAGTACAATTAAGCTAAATAGCATTACCTATATGGAGAAAGAAAACATTCAGGGAAAGACAGAATATGACTGTGGTAATGTGACTCATTAAGCCATTCACTGGCAATGGAATAAATGTCACTGCTAACAATATTTTCACATTACTTTGCATAGCTACTTACCTAAAAGACAAGCCTGCTTTAAAGTGAATGGTACACACAATGAGATGGCAGCTTCCACCTCACTGTGAATGAAAGGCAACACAAGAGATGGTCAGGCAGACAGCCACTGATAATATGCAGTGGTAATGGCAATACAAACACAACAAAACAAAATTGAATAGAGTGCCACCATATTCAGTACCGGAGCCACTTACAGACTGCCAAGCTGAGTACCAAATGCTGATGTGGACAATATAAACAGTCTATCTCACTAGATTACAAACTCTGTGAAATTTGCAGATAGAGGTGAAAGTTTCATGTACTGTAGTGTTGTATGTTTCCAGCTAAGTGAATAGTGTTGTTTGCTTAGGCCGGTCACGCGACGCATGCTGCAGTGGACGATCCTGCTACACAAGCGTTGTAGTGTTAATACTTGCGCGCGTACTTTACATAAATCTGGAGCGATCCACCAGGTGGCAGTGTGAGATATTATCAAGGTGAGACATGTTCGGCTTCTCTGTGTTGTGAATTGCCTGGAACACTCATTAAATTCTGATGACACCTTACCGTAATATCTCTGAAAATTATGTTTATTGTTTAAATCTGTCAATCCAGGGATGTGTCCATTCCTGGAAGCATTGAGCACGAGTGAAAAACAATCCCTGGACGAGGTCTTGGCTCATTGCAAGGTGAATACAAGCACACACATACACTAGCGTCATTTTAGCGGCACCAAATCCCCAAATCTGCATATCTTTGGAAGGAAACCGGAGCACAGTGTGGAATACAAGCAGGAAATACCAGCAACATAACTCCCTGCGAGACAGCAGTGCTATCGCTCCGCCACCGTGTCACCCCCATGTGTGTAATTATTCCCCCCATGTGTGTAATTATTAACAGTATTCAATATTTAAACAAAATTATATGTAAAATGTAGCATACACACTTTAATGCATTTCATCATGAAAGTGATATCAAGTAGAAATCTAAAGATTCTAAATGTGCAGAGGGTTGGAATATCATAAATTTAATTTGTTCTGTGTGGCGATCTATTGTTGTTTGCCGCTGCTGTCAGGTCCAAGAAGCTCATAGCGATTAAAAACTGGGATGACGTTTACGATGGTCTGCATTAATGATAAAGTAAACTAAGAGGTTAAAGTGGACATTTCGAGATTAAAGCCGAAATTTCCACTTTAATCACAAAATACACGTTTTCACCGTGTCCTTTATTTTTTTCTCAGTGGCTCAAATACAGCGCTATACATTATGTAAGTTGCAAAAAAAAAAAAAAAGACAACACAAAAGATGGTATGTGAGACTTTTAAAATGTATCGTGTCATTACAATCGGGAATATGCGACGCTTGAATTTAAAAGCACCATGAATGCACCTGTATGTTGGCATTTTGCTTCACCACATTGAAGCATTCATCCCGTTGGATCTGCATAGAGGCTTTCTGTCACATGTAGATAGTAAACAGAGACTCTGATGTCATGTTCCGACTTTTAGCACACTGCGCCCCGCGACTTTTTGCTGGTACTGCAACTCGCGCACACGTCGCATTAATTTCTGAGGACCTGCTCAGAGAACGCGTGAAATGAACGCTGGGAATGTGTGGCAGCCATGATGCGGGCGCATATGCGTTCTGAGCGTGAAGTATAAACCGGCCCTTAATGTGATTAAATACTGAAACAGTTTTATGCTGAGCCAGAGCACAACTTTAGAATGCAGTTCATGTCTTAGCCTCCCTTCAAGTCCATCTTGGTTTCTCACACCTGGTTGACTGAAGCATTGCACGGTGGAAAAGTTGTACTTGCAACACAAACACAACTGTAATTGTGTCACCATAAAGATGACAAGAATAATTTCTGAATGCTGATCCAGACTGTTTTGTAAAAGCAAACATGTCACTTATAATATAATCAGTAATGCATGTGTCTAGCAAAATATATTTTACTAAAAGTAGTCATTTGAGTTTGAAAATGAAGTGAAAGTAGGCAGAAAATTTTACACTCAAATACAATACTGAAATATTTCTACTTTGCTACAATACAACACTGCTTATTCAAGATGACAAACTTCTCTATAAGCATACAGTACTGTTAGAAATGAAAAGAGACACATCTGACGCATTACGTAGGATTACACAATCTTATTTTTTGTCTGCGATATGATCCTCTAATTGCAGCTGATCCAACAGTGGGTGCACAACAACAGCAGTGTCCATTTTTATGTAAAACACAATAATTATATAATTTAACATGGGGTTTATTCAGAAGCACTCACACTTACTTTCACTCAGTGCTTTAAAATGTGAGTTTTGTTTTCCAGCTACTTTCAAAAGGAGCTAAAATGTTGTTTTTGAACTTGTTAAATGTTTAAATGTTGATGTAAGTTAAATTAAATTAAGTTAAAGAACTGCATGAAATGCAAAATTTAAATGATGGTGTTGTAATAGTCTTGGCTTACATGATTAGACTGTCTTTCTAGTGACCAACTGTCTTTGTGGATTCTTCACTGACTATATATAGAGAAGTACAATTTGCAAAAGATGTTCACTATTCTCAACTAGAATTTTCCCTGGATTAATTCATGATAAGAATTTTAACTAATTTGAGAAATTTACTCCAACCTAAAAAAATATTTGTGCAGAAATTAAATTAAATTAATACAATACATAACTTTATTTTACCTTAAAACTATCTAATGGGGTCTTGATATAATGCATTTAACTTCGTATATTACTTTAAAATCTTATCTTGTCAGTTTGATAGAAACAATGACAACTAATTAATTATGGGCTTTCTGTGCTTATTTAGTAGGTAACAAAGTGGTAAAGAAGGAATGAAACATGTTGAGAAATGTTCATTTACATATAAATTTGCTTCTTTGTCAAAATTAGAACTTGTGATCACATTTTTATTTATTTTCCTTCAATAAAAATGTGATTATTCAACGCATTAAATTTGGGTTGTTGGCTAATACATAAATTGTCTCAAAATCTCCTTCAAAAGGGCTTTTGAAAGCTAATGCATTTTTTGCTTTAACTGCATGACTGAATGATCTGTTCAACGCTTCATCAGCCTTTGTGTGAAAAAGTGCTTCCTCTTGGTTTCTGTCTTAATTACACTGCCTCTTAACTACTGCTTCAGTAGCTCTTGTTTTCACCCTTTTACTGTCTGAGGCCACTTTATCCAGGTATAGGGTCACAGCTTGCTCAAGGATTCAGGCAACATCAGGTGCAAGGCAAAAATCAACCCTGGGGTGCAAGTCCTTCACAGGGCACACTGGTGCACAAATATCTACAGGCTCATACAGGAGTACTTTATAGTCACCGTGAAATCTAAACTGCTTTGTAAAGACTTTGAAATAAGGATCTAGAGTGTCCACAGGAAAACCTTTACAAACTTCAGTCGATTTTAAACTTTACAGAATGTTTCAACTGGCATTTGAACCCAGGGTCTTTGACCTTTGTCTCTAACTGTTTCACCATATTGCATACAATAAACACAATCATGCTGTTAATACCAATATTGAATTCAGTTTTTAAGTACCTTTGCTTTTCCGGGGATGATCAATGTGCCAACGGTTGCTTTCTCTTCTAATTTGAAATCTTTTGTTGAATATTTGATTCCATCAGGATCGCTAATGGAAATGTCTGGTTTGACATCAGTCTGCCAGGTCACTAAGAAGTTTGTGTTAAATCCAACTCCAATGTCAATATAAGTGTCTCCAACTAAACTGTCCCCTGGTTCCTGTGTTCCTCCAGTGCTTTCCAACTGATAAAAAAAGTAAGATAATCATTATAACATTGAAATATTAGATTTTCCATTGCCACTTTCACTTATCAGCACAATGCAAGTATAAATAATGTATATATCTCAACAATTGGTTATTAGAAATTGATCATTCAGAATGGTGAAATACCTTCTTATTAACATCATATCTCTGATCCTCCTCACATTTCCCCCAGGTAAGTAATACTATGGCCGAAGGATTTCAGAAAATGAAAACAAAAGTGGGGAGAGTTCAGTCAAATTTACATGCAGGACATCTGATTGATTGATTTCTGTAACTATAACATTTTATCCTCTTTCTATCTCCCTTGTGAACATATTCACATTAGGTATAATATTTTGGAGGAACATCCAAATTACTCTTCATTGTAAAGAACAATAATCCATTACCCTTAATTAAAACTTTAATTTTCTTATACAAGATCCTTGGGGGCCTTCTTTGGCTACTTCCTTATCTAGCGTCCTCATATTAATTAGTTTCTGGTGACTTTAAGTGTTTGTAAAGTGTGACTTCATCTTGCACATGCCACTCCATATTGTGTTGTTTCTTCTGTTTATAACGGATGCCTGAATATGGCTCCTGTAATGGAGGCTCACGTAAATAATGATTCATAGATTTTTCTCTTACTTATATCTATACCCTGATTAAAGCACCATGCTGACCCCCTGCGATTATGGACTGAATGGCAGGTGTTCCTACAGTTGTGCTTGAAAGTTTGTGAACCCTTTAGAATTTTCTATATTTCTGCATAAATATGACCTAAAACATCATAAGGTTTTCACTCAAGTCCTAAAAGTATCAATGAAGGCAAGCCGTCCTGGCCCAGATGCAGCAAAACAGGCCCAAACCATGATACTACCACCACCATGTTTCACGGATGGGATAAGGTTCTTATGCTGGAATGCAGTGTTTTCCTTACTCCAAACATAACGCTTTTCATTTAATCCAAAAAGTTGTATTTTGGTGTCATTCATCCACAAAACATTCTTCCAATAACCTTCTGGTTTGTCCATGTGATCTTCAGCAAACTGCAGACGAGCAGCAATGTTTTTTTTGAAGAGCAGTGGCTTTCTCCTTGCAACCCTGCCATGCACACCATTGTTGTTCAGTGTTCTCCTGATGGTGGACTCATGAATATGAACATTAGCCAATGTGAAAGAGGCCTTCAGTTGCTTAGAAGTTACCCTGGGGGTCCTTTGTGACCTCGCCGACTATTACACGCCTTGCTCTTGGAGTGATCTTTGTTGGTCGACCACTCCTGGGGAGGGTAACAATGGTCTTGAATTTCCTCCATTTGTACACAATCTGTCTGACTGTGGATTGGTGGAGTCCAAACTCTTTAGAGATGGTTTTGTAACCTTTTCCAGCCTGATGAGCATCAACAACTCTTTTTCTGAGGTTCTGTTCGTGCCATGATACACTTCCTCAAACATGTGTTGTGAAGAGCAGACTTTGATAGATCCCTGTTCTTTAAATAACACAGGGTGCCCACTCACACCTGATTGTCATCCCATTGATTGAAAACACCTGACTCGAATTTCACCTTCAAACTAACTGCTAATCCTAGAGGGTCACATGCTTTTGCCACTCACAAATATGTAATATTTGATCATTTTCCTCAATAAATAAATGACCAAGTATAATATTTTGTTTCATTTGTTTAACTGGTTTCTCTTTATCTACTTTTAGAATTTGAGTGAAAATCTGATGATGTTTTAGTTCATATCTATGCAGAAATATAGAAAATTCAAAAGGGTTCACAAACTTTCAAGCACAACTGCAGATGGCTACATGAGCATCATCATCAAATTATTCCATGTGAAGTCTGAAAATCATGAGGACTAATTTAAACATCTACAGTATGTTAGGTAGAATGCCCAGTGGTGGCTAGGCGGTCTTTTGACCTTGGAACGCCTGCAGATTTAGTTTTTTTCTCCAACCAAACTGGAGTTTTTTGTTTTTATTTTCTGTCCACCTGGTTATCCGATCTTAACTTTTCCTTTGTTACATACTGTATAATATTATTTCCTAATCTTGTTTGTTTATGTTTTATATATTAACTTCCTTTTTATTTCATCTTATAAAGCACTTTGAGCTACATTGTTTGTATGAAAATGTTCTATGAAATATATAAATAAATGTTGTTGTTGTTGTTAAACTCACATTTATTGCTTATTTTAACCCTGGCAAGCCTTTAAGGACCAGTGCCCCATCACAAATGGAAACTGCACACATCCACAACAACTAGTGAAGGCACACACTTTGAAGACACAAAGCAGCAATGGTAAGTAAAGTGCTTAAGCAAAAAATGTTCTTGTCATTTTTAAAACTGATGACAAACACTATTGTGTATTTGTTGTCTCCATTTTTAAGGTGGTGTATTCCATTTTATTGCACATGTTCTTGGTTATTGAAATTAGAGTATGTGACTTAATTTATCAACAGAAAAACAATGTTAGAATTGTTTTAGTTGCTTTAAACTGATACCATATTTTCCTGTACATTTCTTAAAGTTTAAAGAAATTTGCCCACCAATAAAGATATTTTTATATATTACTTACCCCATGTAGTTTGTAGCAATGGCTGAGAAAAATTTGTAATCTCATGTTTTATGGCAGAGCTTGAGAGGAAAACGTTTATAATATGATGGCTCCTAATGGTGACCAGTAAAGTACAATGACAAATTATGTAAAAATGTACATGGAAAACAGGAAAATGTTCTCATGTTACTTGTCCTTGTCCTTATCCATTATTTAGTCATATACTCAAAATGACGGAAATGCATCCATTTTTTTCTGATATATTACTAACAGTTTACTTTGTAAACAAGAAAATGTATTCCTATAATTCTTTGTTTTTTGCTTTGAAGACAGGTCTCTTGACCAATGGATAATGGAGAGAGGTAAGATAATTGTTTGTTTTTTTCTATGGATAATTTTCACATAGTTTGTCATTGTGCAGCGCAGGTCACAATTAGGATCCATCATATCATAAACCTTTTTCTCTTACTCTGGTTGAAAATATGACATTAAAACTTTTTCTTGGGCACCACGACAAATTATATGGTGTAACTAACAAATAGAAATATCATGTATTATGTGGAGTATTCCTTTAAGAAGTTAAAAAACTTAAAAAGTTGATATTGTACATTATAACAACTCATTTTGTTCCACTTAAGTAAGAAGACATATCTCTGGCAAGCGGCTGTAATTTTTCTAGCACATACAATTTTCAGCAAAGATAAGGTCTTTCACTTAATCTATTATTACAAATCCAGAGGTTTTAAATCAACATATTCTTGAAATTGTTCCAAATTGCAATAAACACCTGACCAAAGTTTAGAGACCCTAAACACTAGATAAATGTTGGAACACATATGTATGTAATTCAACATCTAAATAATATAAAACTTTTAAATACATTTTCAATATTTAAAATTAACCAAACTATAAATGTTCACTACAGTTAAAATGGTTTATTTTAAAGTTTACTGTTTTTAAATTTACTGATTTAATAAATCCTGTATAATTACATCTAATCTGACTATAACAAAGCAAGACATAACATCATCCAACAATTATGGGTAAAATATGCATAAATAGAATATAACATTAAGGTACAGAAAAAAAATGGAAAAATAAATTATATTATGAGAAAAATATTGTAAAACATGATATAAAGCTAAAAAAGGTATGGAGAAAAATAAAATATTCTACACTCCAGCTGTCATTTAAAGACAGCAAGTAATTACTGCTCATACCTGTATCTGTTCTTCTGATAATTCCATGAAAGCTTCCAGTAATCCATTTGAATTAAAATTATCAGAGGCGTAATATTTCTTTCCATCTAAAATCATTTGGCAGAAGAGGGAAAACTTTAGTTTTGATATCCAAAAAACCATCACGGTGGCATTTTAGTAACACTGATTCATCTAAGAAATGGACTAAGCTAAAGCTGTGATCTGATGGAGAAAAACTACACTTAATTTTACAAATAACTATGCTTTCGAGAGAGGAGGTTTTTGCTAACACATTAGGGATTTCTGTTCAATAAATACATTTGAGTTTTTACACACTACAAATCCAACAAGTGAATACCTACCCTATCTTCATTTATACGATTAAAAAAAATCTCCAACATAAAATGTACTTCAAGCATAAAATATAAAAGCATACCTGTCATTTCTGAAAGCATTTCAAGTTCTTTCGCTGCACTTGGACCCAATGCAATAGTGTGGACTTTGGTTCCACTTGTCTTTACCACCTCAAAACAACTGCTTATTCCTGAATCTTCACCATCTGTTAACAGAACAATTTCATCTCCTTCAGCGCTTCCATCATCATTACGTAGTACCTAAAAATGATTAAATACAGTGTTCAAACACTTAAGAACTTCAACACTTGTAAGAAACAGTACTTACAAAATTAACTTCAGAGAAAATACAGCCAACTATTATTATGTAATAGACATGTAATTAAGTAAGCAGATGTCAGTTCAAATTTTTGTTAACAAAAATAGAAGAGAAGTGCAATACCTTCTCTCAAGCATAAACATCTGGGGCCTCATGCGTAACACCGTGCATAGAATTCACACTAAACATGGCGTACGGACAAAAATATCCAGATGCATAAATCTGTGCGTTCGCCACCTTCCATATTCTTCTGCTCCATAAATCCTGGTCAGCATGAAAAGTAACGCATGTGCATGTGCATGTGCCTGCTGCCACTTCCCAAACTCCTCTCAGAATTACACCTCTTTGAATATGAAAATCAATATAAACAGCCCCTTAAGCTCAGCGTTCTGTGAAAAGACAATGGCAAAAGCACGGGAAAAATAGAAGAATTTCAGTGAATACCAAATGGAGGCAAAGAAAAACATACTATTTGTTGGTTTAAACAGTGGTATAAACAACAAAAGGAAGTTGATCGAGTGAAATAGAGTGTTGGAGAAACTTGAAAGCTCAAGTTCACACAGTCACACAGAGCCTGAAATAAAAAAGAAGTTGTCAGATATCAAAGTCGCCGTAAAAAGGCGAGTCGTGGCCCACCATCTGAGTTTCATCCATCCATCCATTATCCAATCCGCTATATCCTAACTACAGGGTCACGGAGGTCTGTTGGAGCCAATCACAGCCAACATAAGGTGCTAGGCAGGAAACAAACCCCGGCAGGGCATCAGTCCACTGCAGGGCATGCACACACACACCCCTGGCACGCACAAGGGAGAATTTTGAATCGCCAATGCACCTAACCTACGTGTCTTTGGACTGTAGGAGGAAGCCAAAGCACCCGGAGGGAATCCATGCAGACACGGGTAGAACACGCAAAGTCCACGCAGGAAGGACCCGGGAAGCGAATCCAGGTCTCCTAACTGCAAGGCAGCAGCACTACCCACTGCGCCACCGTGCCCTGAGTGTAATATGGAAGCTTCTTAGGGTACAGAGAAGAGAAAAAAATGTGGGATAAAAGCACGAAATGTCAACTTTAATCTTGAAATTTCCACTTTAATCACGCAGATTATTTTGTCATTAAAATCGAACATCATAATCTTCATCTTAAAATCATTTAATTTACTAGTTTCTCAAATCCCATCATAACTAAAGTAGCACGTTAAATACTTTTTTTATATGTGTTCTTCTATGTGCTTTATGTGTGTGAATCACTACTTGCTTCTTAAACAGGCTTTCTCTTCCTCCAACAGGACACAGAATCCATTACATTCATGATATTACAGATCTCTGAATAATTTAAATACTGAGATGTATACTTGATATCATTTCAGTATTCATATCATATCAATTAAAGCATGTATTAAACATGGGAACACAGCGGCGAAGTGAAAGTGACGAACTGGAGCCCCATCCAGAGTTTGTTCATGCCTCTCGCAAGATGCTTTGCTGCTCCATTGCCACACAATCAGCTCTGTAATAGACGTTAAGCCATCTATAAGCTTAGAACTCAGATTCTTCAAAACTTTCAAGGAACTTTGAAATATCTTTGTAGTACATGTTTAATTATTCTATCCATCTATCCTTCTAGTGTCATGCCAGTCCCAGGAAGAATACAGCACGAGGTAGGAACAATCCGTGAACGGAGCGCCAGGTCCTTGCTAACGCTGCGACACCATGTCCTCACATGTTTAATTATTAACAATATAGACTGTTTAAATAATGTTAACATTTTATCTGTATAATGTAATAAACATATTTTGCTGCATTTCATCTTAAAAATGATATCATCATCATATATAAATATGCACTTTATAAAGTGGCTCAGGTTGTGCAAGATTATAACTGTATCACAAGTTTACAGTGAGGTAATTGTACTTATAAGTACAAACAGTTCTATAAGGAGCAATTGATGGACTGATTGAGTGCGTTTATAGTTCTTGGGACGAAACTGTTTCTGAACCGCAAGGTCCGTATAGAAAAGGCTCTGAAGTTGTTTGTCGCATGAGAGCAGCTCAATAGACAGTATGCATGGCTGCAGTGCAGGATTTACGTATAAGCTACACAAGCTATAGCTTAGGGCCCCCGCCTTCTTGGGGGCCCCCAAAACAAATCATATTTGGCACTTACATGGAATATCTGGACTTATAAATGGCCCCATGTCTCAAATAGCTTAGGGCCTTATCAAGTCTAAATCTGGCCCTGCATGGCTGAGGCAGAGTGTGCTAAATGCTTTATACCAATAATTCTCTTTCCGATCAGCCGCTGTAAAGCTGTGATTTCACACTCAGATAAAGTGGGATAAATACTCAAAAAAAAAGTGGGGCAGTGAGAGTAATATGGAAAAAGATGATCTGCGGTGGCAACCTCTAACGGGAACAGCTAAAAGAAGAAGAAGGTGCAGTGAGAGTAACAACATTAAGGCAGTTATGGTATTTGGAAAAGTTTGGCCATTCTGTGGACCATTATTTTGTGTGGAGGATTGCCAGCTTCCCATGCCGGTCCGCACCCCCAGGCCGCCAGGAGGAGCTCTCCCGACAGCAGGATCGTGCCCCGAGTTCCAGCAGGACCTTATGGACTATGTAGTGTTTTTACACAGCCCTGCTGGATACCTTGGAGACCACCAGGAGTTGCTGTAGGGGGGATCATGGGCTCTTGTGTGGCCTATAACCCGGGAGTACGTCACGGTCATGTGACAGGAAGGAACGACATGCTCCCAGGTTGAAGAAAAGGACTGTTTGCCCTGACCCGGAAGGAATAAGGAACTGTGGACTGCTGGGACAGGAACACCTCCGGGTCAGGGGCTATAAAAGGACAGTGCCTCAGTCCAGACGCTGAGCTGGGAGGTAGAGGAGCAAGTGTCTGGGCGAGGAGGAGAGTTTATTGTTGGAGAGAATAGTGTTTTGAATGAGTAGTGTGGAGGGTGCTTTGTGCACATTGTTGTTAAACAAAAATAAAGAGTCTTGGACTTTTACCTGGTGTCTGGAGTTGTACCTGAGGGTTCAAGGGAGCACTAGCGCCGCCTACTGCCACAATTGTTACAGGTTAATTACAATCAGATGCCTTAAACTAATAAACAATATGTAGTTAATTTCAGTGTATTTAATAAAGCCGCATCAGCGATGTGAATCAAAAAAAGAAAGGGAAGCCACACCAGAATAGTAGCACTGCTTTGACGCTGGGTGCAGCCAGATTGCAAAACCGAGCAGAGAACTTGCGTACACCAGGGTTTGAGTTGCCGTGAAAATGTGCGTGGCTTTACGCAAAGTTTAGGTTTTATACATCACGATATGAGTGTGGAAACGGGAGTACGCCACATTTTTGTCCGTATGAACCGTTAATACATGAGGCCCCTGGGGATTTTCTTTCTAGCTCTACTAATGTAAATGGTACCACTCCTGGACAAAATGGAATACTGTTGCTAACTGTACCTTTTCTTCGATCCGCAATTCCAAGAAGCCGTTCTAAACTACTTTATACTAGTCTAGAAGTTCATATTAGCAACGTGATTTCAGACAACTTCAAACTAGAATGTGGTACTCGTCAAGGATGCCCCTTATCACCTTTGCTCCTTGCAATCGCCATTGAACCATTGGCTATATACTTTTGAAATGCTTCAGAGATTAAGGGTATTTTCAGAGGACTTGAGCAGAAAATATCGCTATATTGATATATGCAGATGATATGATACTCTATATATTGGACCCACAAAATTCTGTGCCAGCAGTTGAAAAAACATTAGCAGATTTTCAAAAGATAAATGGATTTACAATCAATTTGAATAAAAGAGTACTTTTCCCAGTGAATTCTCTAGCATGCAATATAGGTCTGGGTACCTCCCCGTTTATCTTGGCCGACCAATTTAATTTTGAACAAAATTTTTCTGTCTGCATGGAAAAAATTAAACAAGACATGATTTGATGGTCTCCCCTCCACCTTACGTTAGCAGGGAGAATCAGCATGGCAAGTTTAGCTTTTATACATCGTGATGTGAACGTGGAAACATGCATACACAACATTTTTGTGCTTATGCACCATTTATACATGAGGCCCCTGACCCTCAACACAAATTGATGACTTTCCACAAGCCTAGTCTGCAATATAAATAAAATCTTGCAGTACCTCTTTATATTCCCTGCTCTGTGCCCCAGGTAATAGAAACTACCGACATTACACTGAAAATCCAATTACCCTTTGTTCTTTCAGAATATGGAACCAATGTAGGAAGCACGATAAGACTGAAAAGAGTTTATCTGTTGCACTTCTACATAACATCCATCTTTTTTCCAATCTGTCAAACATAAACATTATTCAGTGTCTGGAAAATGTCCAGGATTAAAATACTTAAGAGACTTGTACTTAGATAATGTCTTTACATCCTACAAATAACTATGCTTCAAATACAACTTGCCATCAACACAGTTCCTCCCTACTTCCAAGCTAGGAACTTTGTAAAACAGAACTTGCCCAATTTTCCCCACCTTCCACCTTTTTCTATTCCAGAAGAATTATTAATCAGACTTGAAGACTCAAATAGCATCTTTGCAATTTATAAAAATACTAGCAAAATACCCGCGCTTCGCAGCGGCGAAGTACTGCCTTAAAGTTTTTATTAAGAAGAAAATTAAACCTTTTTAAACTGAGGAAAAATATACAAATAATTATTTGTTAAGGATCTCTTTGTATACCACATTGTGAGTTCGTCCCTCCGGTTGTAATATGACCAAGCTGTGTGCTTGTCTGAAGTTTTTTTTACTAGGGCAAATGAAGTTTGAAGCAGGGATTCAACTAGCAGCTTTAGATTTTACAATTTCGAGCTGTAGGGCTGCACTGTCTGCTAGAAAAAAAATAAATAAAAGATTCTTTAAAAATCTCACCTGCAATGCCTCCCGGAGGCCACTGCAGATGTTTGTTCCCCCATCTGCTCTGGTAGGCAGTGCATTCACTAGTGTTTTTCTAACATCATCCCCAGAAACATATGTTAAACCTTTCATGACATAAGCGGCGTTGTTGAAGGTCACAATGCCAATAAAGGACTCTTCTTTTGCGATCTTCTCAATGAACAGTGTTGATGCCTGCTGTAATCTCTCAAGTCTCCCACTCTAAATACAAATTAAAAACATGGTATTCAAGTAAGAATATAATATAAAATATATGATATAATATATGTAATAAAATCAGTATTTTTGCCAACACAGTTACCTTGACAGTATAGCATTACTGTATATATATACGACAATGACACTTCATTCTGTAATGAGTTGGAACTCACAATTTTTTTTCTATTCAGATTAACAAAAAATCCACCTTTAGGTTTTCAGACAGATTGATGCTATGTTAGGAAATTTCCCATGGCATACCAGGCACAGAAGAATTAAAAATGCTGGTGGAATGGAAGAAACAGAATTCAGTGTATCTCACCTGGGAATGCTAGATTGCTCTAAACCCTTTAGGTAAATGATATGTCTTCAAAAATGGTTTGTAGATTAATGGATATAAACTCTAGTGGGACCTGCCATAACTTCTGTCTGCTTAGATGCATAGCAGGAACAGATAAGCTAAAGGATCGGAAGGCAAACTAAAAATGGGAGATGTAAGGAAGTCAAGAAAAGTAACCTACAATTGAGAAGATAAAGTTCCATTGTAATGTGGTGAATCTTTGAAAGTGACATTGATGTCAGATGTGACTCCATTTTGAATGCGCTCCCATTTACTTTGTTTCTAGTGTCCTTGAGTAACCTGCAGCATAACATATTTAGGTTCAGTGGGGGATATTATGATTTTAGTTAGTGCGCTAATGCAATTAAATTTTCTGGTAAGATGACTCTACGGAAAGCAGAGAGGCCTTCAAAAGTTCATATATTTCTAGCATAATTGATCTTAAACTGCTGTTGTTGTAGTAAATATTATTTATTGCATTAGGTACTCTTCATTATGTGCCTTCAAAAATTGAAACTATAAATGGTTTCTTTACAAATTAATCTATAAAGGAACAGAACCAAGAAATGAAGAATGCATAACCTACCCCACTCATGCTTCCTGATACATCCAGGACTAGACATAGAGCAGCCTTTCTTTCCTGCATCACAGTAAACTGCGGTTCCACTGAACCTGAATCAGTTGCTTCATGGGTATTTCGGAAATCTTCAGACTCCAGAATTACTTCCCATGTACTTTTTAACTTACAAAACTTGTTTTGATCATTTGGAGCATCTTGATTATGATTGCTTTTATCGCAAAACTGATTTACCTGAAAAGGAAAGTCAAACAGGCAGAACACAGTCATAATGACACAGTAGAGATCTATGACAAATTCACAATGGTTAGGAAGATGAAATGTGATTATTTAGCCACACTTGCTATGGAGTAAGCAGAAAGTAATTCAAGCCTTCTGCAGTGTGAGCAGTCAATAAGCACTGAATAAATCAAACTTCCTTAACAGACAGTCTCTAAAGAGTTCAGACTTCTAATGTGTAAGATGCCAGTCTATTGCTGGGTGCATTCATCTTCTAAATTCACTTATCAGGGCAGAGATGCAGGACACCTTGAGTTTTTCTCAGCCAGCATTAGTCAAAAGGCCGGAAAACAACACTTGGACAGGGCACTAGTTCCTCACAGTGAACACTCACACATGCAAACACATACTAGGGCAAATTTAGCATCACCATTCCACCTTACTTGCATATTATTGGACTGTGGGAGGAAACTGGACCACCCAGAGAATACCCACATGGATAGAGGGAGAGCTCCCGGGATGTGAACCCCATCCTAAATATTGTGAGGCAGCAGTGCTAGCAGTGCAAAACCGTACCACTCTTACAGGGTCTAACTCACAATCAAACAGGACTAATTTAGTGTTGTCAATTAACCTAACACACTTGTCTTTCGAGATGTAGGAAGAAAAACTTCAGGCACAGGGAGAACACAGAAACAGCATACAGACAACAACTGAGAATCAATGAGGCAACAGTCTTTCCCACTGCACCACCATACTGCCCTGGGTAGCAAATATTTAATTAAATAAATGATAAAACAATATTAATAAAATGTGCATCTTTTAATTAATGTTACATTTTAAAATTGTTTTTTTCATTTTACTGCATTATTAATATTTTTGGCTATGGTTTATTGTCTTTGCTATATTTGGTTACCACAATTGCTTGAATTTACAACTTTATTGAACTGGCATTTTTTAACACCACTTTACTGTAAAGTTTAATGACAATAGCTTGAATTTAACGTTTAACCCCAAACAATATATTAATGTACATAAGGTAAAAATATAACACAAAATGTGACACAAATGTACTCTAAAGCAAATTGAAACTTAAAATCATTCTTGTCAAACTGGTCTTAAAACTGTCTTAAATGATTCTAATGAAAGTAAAAAAAAGACAGGAAACAAAGAATATTTTAAAATGTTGACATTCAAATAATCCATCCTTAATCATCTGGAAAATATTAATAAACCATAACATTCTCAAATCTGCTTAACTAAAGAAAGGGACACAGAGGACTAGAGACTATCCTGATGGAATCATGCAGAAGCCATGAACCAACCCTGAATGGAATATCAATCCATAACCAGTTCCACTTACACACACCATTCCTATGTGGCCAATTTACAACTTCCAATTAATATAAAATACAAATCTTATAACATGTAAAGTCTCTGAAATGAAAAACCCAAATAGGTGGAGGTAGAGCATGCAAATTCCACGTAGGGAGTGATTATACAATGTTTGGGATTTGTGCCCCAGATGATGGACCTGTTAAATGAACAGTGCTAAGTACTATTACTACTACTACAACTGCAGATACTACCAGGGTTTAATTTGTAAATCCTGAGCTCAAAGTGATTGTCTGAGGGTGAAACAGGTCTGGTCAGTGACAGCAGTTTAGGCACTGGAGCACTTCCCTGTTAATGCTGAATTTGGTGAAATCAGAACTGTTTAAACTCATACTCACACGCATAATTCAGAATTTCACTTGGATCTCTTGCAATGGAAAATTCTCCTGCTGTCCACACCCTGGGCAGCCCACTCATATTGGAATTTTCATTCTCCTCAACCTCATCTGATGCATGTCATCCCCTTTACCTTGTCCCATTCCTTTTAACTGAAAACCTCCATGTCAGCATTGTGATGGTGCAAATTTGGCTCCTTGCTTCCTCATCCATATTTGGGAACCTCTTGCACTCGACACTGTCAATAGTCATGACTTGGATGAACTGAGCAGATGAGGACGAAACATACATGAGGCAAGGGGAAGGTGCAAAGTGCTCAGTGCTTTTATTAAAAATAATCAAAATCAAGGTGTTCCAAAAGTGCAGTGATCAAATAAATACTCCATAATAAATTAAAAACAAGATTTAAAATGAGAATAAAAACCAACAGTCATTGGGTCAGTGTTGCCTCCACTTTTGAATGAGCTGAGCACAACTCCTTCCAAGTCTCCCCAGTTCTCTCAGTCCTTGCTCAGCTGGTGAAGACTTCAGCAGCTGCGGTCCTCTCCGTCCCGACTCCCATCTTGGTTGCCTCTAGCTGCCTCAGCAGACCACTCTGGATCGGTTGTTCTCTCGTCTTCCTTCTCGCTCTCTCCGGCATACCTTGGATCCCTGGAGAGGATGCCACCTTAATAGCTCCCACTCCTCTGCACAATCAGTGGGGACAATCCGTCCCTAGAGTGCCAATCCTTCGCTCCATTGCTGGACCACCTTTTCTCACATTAGCTGGCTGGCGTATTCTCTCTCCACCCCAATGCTGCTCTGTCCTTCTTTGCCTCAGATTCTCTCTTTTCTTTGTTTTGGTCTTTTCCCAATTCTTGATTCTCCCCTATGACACTCATGCTTCTCTTTTAAACTGGGGACGCAGCACAGCTGTGGTAATGAGCAGCTCATGGCATCAATTAAGAACGGGGATGATTCTACACTTGTTCACTAAGTGCAGAGCCATCCGCTCCTGTATCACACATGGGAACCACTCGCTACGCTGCCACGCCCCCCTGCACACACAAAAAAGCGAGTGTGGCGATTGTTTATTCAAAATGAGAATCAGCTACGGACCTCACTTTACCACAAGCACCCACTTCTACTGCAACCGGAACCAGTATGTTTTTAACTACACGGAACTGACTGTTTTGATTTTTGTGTTTTCTAGATGTAAACCTTTATCTTATTGAAATTAGCCAGTCAAAACCAGATAGGCATAACATTAACTAGGCTACTTTAATAAAGCTTAAATAGTCTATTTAATAAACCTTGTTCATTTATAAATTAAAAAAAAAATAAAAACAAATAATTTATGTGCATTTTGGAGTCCTAGAGAACATTTGGAAGTCCTGGAGTATACATGGCACAAATTAAGGGTGGATTACTACTATGTATTTAGCAGTTGCTTTGGCAACCTACAGTATATAATTGTGATACATTACAATTAATTACAGATTAGTTTTTTTACACATTTTTACAGAAAAAAAAAACAAAATAAAACTGGATTTTAAACTTACAGATTTTAAAAAAGTTGTGTACATTATAGATGAATTTGTTTCTTGATATTTTTCTGGGAGAAAAACACAGCCTTCCTTTGGTGGGTCACTTGCATTTTCCAGATTACATTTGGAACAGTCATTTCCAAGACATACTTTTCCTAACAGATGTTTGGGGCACCTTATAATAGAAAAGAATAAATGATAGTGGCAAATTGCAGAATATTTAAACATCTTATAACCGAATCCTCAATTTCGCCATGGTATTTTACTTTTCAGTAGACTAAATTTAGCATTTTTCATGTTGCCTGTAGTCAAGGGTTCTTTCCATCATTTACCAAAGATCATCAGAGCATAGCAGTACTTCCATTACCTCTCAAATGGACAACAGCAAGTCCCTTTTAAGTTGATCAGTGTGTCTTAGTGTATTTTACTTTTATTTGTGAATTTGTGTGTGTGTGTGTTCACCCTTCAATGGACTGATGCCTTGTCCAGGGATTGTTCCTGCCTTGTGCCCAGTGTTTGCTAGAATAGGCTGGATGAGCGGGTTAGGAAATTCAGTAGATGTATGAATAATTGCTTGTGCTTCACACAAGCCCTTGAGCAAGCCCTTGACTGAAAGAAGTGAGGCCCCAAGAGTGAAATAGACTGAAAGAGGTGGACATAGGCAGTGAATCTATGGGAGGTGAGTCTGGGAGAAATGCAGTAAAACTGTTGGTAAACCTGCTCCCACACAATTACCCACCTGTTAGGCCTGACTATAATACCTATACTGCTATACCCTGATTATTTGTTTATATGTTAATTTTCTTTTACCTTCATTAACTTTCCTCTTAAATTTAAATATTTATATAATAACACAAATTCTTTACATTTATGTAGTGCTTTTCTTACTACTCAAAGTGCTTTGCAAACTCCACTCTGGGAGCACCCGGGACATGAATCCATATTTTCCTTAATAAGGGCTACCATTGCACCAACTGTGTGGATAAAGTCCTTATTTTTTTTATATGTGTACCTTAAGGCATTTTTTGCACTGCCTTACTGTTATGTTATACTGTACTTTTGTTTACTTTGTAGTTATTCTCATCCATCCATCCATTTTCTAACCCGCTGAATCCGTACAGGGTCACAGGGGTCTGCTGGAGCCAATCCCAGCCAACACAGGGACCAATCCTGGGCAGGGTGCCAACCCACCGCAGGACACACACAAACAAACCCACACACCAGGGCCAATTTAGAATTGCCAATCCACCTAACCTGCATGTCTTTGGATTGTGGGAGGAAACCAGAGTGCCCGGAGGAAACCCACGCAGACACAGGGAGAACATGCAAACTCCACGCAGGGAGGACCCGGGAAGTGAACCCGGGTCTCCTAACTGCAAGGCAGCAGCGCTACCACTGCGCCACCGTGCCGCCCTTGTAGTTATTCTATTAAGCTGATATATTATGTGACTTCTTGTAGTCAGGGATGCCAGATTTGGCATCAGCAGTGACTGATTTTGTTGCGGGACCATGTAAATGTATGCACCTGAAAATCACTGCCCATGTCTACTTTATTGACTGAGTGCTGACCTCCTGGTATAGTCATGCTTGCCCCTTTTAATGACAGCCAGTAACTTGTTGCCTGATGGGAGTTGGTGCTGTACAAAGCATTAACATGTATAGCAAATTTTCTATTCTGTTTTGGTACATAAAATATGAAACACTAGACAGACAAGCCACTCTTCTATTTGTGAGGTCAGAAATACCTGCATCTTTTATTTGTCAATGCTGCATTCTGTGCATTGTTTGTTATCTCTCTTGCATACAGAGTCTGCTCCTACATCTAAAGACAAAATCGAGTCTGCTTGATTTTGTCAGAGTGAGTGGTGGAGTAGTTGGAGTGAGTAGCTGGGCATTTCATATTACACAGCCTGCTTCATGGGACCGCACTGCTGGCTGCCTCTGACTCGCTAAGATTATGCAAATGAAGTCTACAACTAATATACTCTGGGAAAATTTTGTTATATGACACAGGCTGTAGGTAGTTGGGGTAAAAAGTATAAGATATCATACAGACTGATTGCATTATTTCCATTCTAACATATTGTAATGCAGCAAGTTGAAATATACATAAAATGCAAAACTATACTAAATTAAAGTCATTTTTTGACAAAGAAAAATATTGTGTTAAAAAAATATTACTGATAACTACATATGTAAAATTTTATTATTTTTGATTGCAGACAATAGATTTCTATGATTTGAAAGAAACTTACATTGTTACTCTGTAGTGTTCTCCTTCTCTGTAGAATGGCTGATACTCATTGTATTCATCAAATACTCCCCAACGTAGATGAGCCCATTCATGAACAAACACTTTTCCTGGAAAAACAAATACAATTCAATTCTCTGTTAAATAAGGTATAAGGATTTTTATTATATGAAATAAATTTACAAAGGATCATATAAACATTTATTGTTTTTCCAATAAATGGTCATAAACTACAGAAATGGAAGCTTTACCTTTACCTATGAACAATTCCCATGAAGGCTGTTTCTAGAGATCTGTTGTTTCCTTATTTTTTGTGTTTATTAATTCAAGAAGATGTTCAGAGATCAGGGCACCATTTTTTTCTTCTCATCATTTTAAGGATATTACAGTTTTTCCTTATTTCGATAAATACTGTGACTGAATGAATGCTAATATCCCTGAGACATACTTTATACTGTTTCTTCACACTATAAACACAATCTTATTTCTTCAGAACAATTTGCACTTATATGTTGCACTCATTCTTTAAACCTCTGCACACAGCAAAGCCCAGTACTAGTCCAGTTCTCATTGTAGCTACCCATGTCTCAAATCTAGAAACATTAGTTACCACTGAAAAGTCAATGCGCTAATAAATAAATCACCCATCTCTTGTGTGAGAATAATTTTTAAAAATACAAATTTATTGTCTCAAATATATCGCAGGCAGCAACTGAGGGGAAATATACAAAAAGGGGAACTTGAGCAAGAAAACAAGAAAGAACACAGATGAAAAGAGACAGAGGTAGAACCAAGGAAAAGAGAGACAAAGGCATATTTCAAACTGAATAAAATCTATTCTGCTTCATAACCTTATCAAACATGGTATTAGTATACAGTATAAGGGACCAAGCAGTGAGTGCAGCCAAATCTGAGTTACTACACCATGTCTAGAAATAAGTCTAACATTTCAAACTGAGAACAGGTAAGTATAGATATGGAAGACACAGTGTCTCCACTTTCCTCTGCAAAAATGACAGAAGACTATTGTTTTGATCTACACACAAAATGAGGTCAAAGCCATCAAATGCCCTTGCTTCATGATACTTAATTTAATGCATTTAGTTATTTATTAAATAGATGTATATGTCATTTATTAAATGGATAGATACATTTTTAAAACTACCAAAATTAAAACTAAAGAAATGAACAGCGCAAAGAGTAGAGAGTAATAAACAACTAAAAGAATTCTTAAACAAAACTTATGCCAATCTGAAATTCAAAATCCAGAAATGCCAAAGCTAAATTCAAAACAACAGAGAAAAAAAAAATAATCAAAGATTGTAGGACTTACTAAAAAAGGGGAAATCACAAAAGTGAGAGCATGACTAAAAGTAATTAATATCATAAGAAAAAATGTTATAAATTTCAGGCCTAACCTGAATGCTTTAATAAAGGCTTGAGGCCTACACTTTGCAAAGACCTGAAGCCTACAAAATCCTGTGGAGCCACTAAAACCCTTGGCTTAAACAAGCAACAGGACAGGATCAGCAATTCATGTCTGGACATCAACATTCAATAATGTCAATAACAGCACTTGGGGACTTTTTAAGGTGAATTCATACCCTGGGATTGAAGGGTTATGTGAAGGAAGACAAAGTGAAGTGCACTGCTGGTCTCCTTTTAAAATGGCTGAACCTCACAATGTTTTGGCTTTTTGCTTTTTTATTCCTACTAAAAATGATATAGACACACTGTTTTGCAGTATGTGTATAATCTCGAGATGCAGTTCAATAACGTGGTAATGTTGGTAACATTTTTGGCTTAGAAAATGGACGCCTTTGGTTTTAAGTCTTTAAATTTTAAGACTTTGTTTACAATGGGACTCCTGTACAAATTATATCAGTATAAAATACAAGAATGAAGTAGCTATTTCTTAAAATTTATGAAGTATGCTTCACTTTAGAATGCAGTTTCATGAGACAAATTAATATATATCATTATTGTGAAGAAAGAAAAAATGGAAAAATACCAAAGTTATCCTTTAAGCACTGGTTGTGAGTGATGCCTGCCTAGCCTAGGCTATCACTCCTCAGTATTCCATATGGGTACTCACTAGCTTTGGCTTGAGAAGTCCAGCAGCTGTCCTATGGACACTGGAGGCTGATGCACCTTACCTTTGGCAACTTAGAAGGTGTTTTACTTATTTTTATACTGCTGGCTCACTATTAAAGGTGACCTTCCTCCTTTAAGAAAGAAGTGACTATCTACCTGCGGTGGGGCCTTGTATTACTTATTAGCTTCACACCAGACAAATAAAAGGGAATATATTTTCCATTAGCATACGCAAGCTTAAGCTACATCAGGGATAGCATCTGTTATAGGGAGCTGTATTGAAATTCAGAAGCCAAGCAGACAAATGGATGGTGCCTCTGGATGAGGTCTCTCTCGACCTTCAGTTGGCCTGTCCTTTATGCCAGTATTTTCACATGGTGTTTCAAACCTCATCTTGTTGGCTAATCACTCTAGTGATCAATAGCTTTTCTCAAAAAAAACAAACAAAACAAAAAAAAACTCAGCAGTTTGTGTCGTACCTTGATCACAAAATCTGTTCATGAGGCACAAGCACATTCTGTCTGGCTGATGATTATAGACCAGGTTTGTTAGTTTGATGCAGAATTCTTAGACATACAGAAAACACATAAATTAAGAAGTTTGAGTAAATAATTTTCTGAATATGAAAAGCAAAGTAAAAGTATGTTCTTTAGTTCATCTCAACATGTCTGAATATCCTGAAGACAAGGCAGATTGCAGCTTGTCTTTAATAGTGTCTGCAGTTCCAAAATGATTGTATACTCCATAAACCAAGGCTAATCACCTATATAGGGAAGAGATGATAGATTTTCAAAAAGTGCCTATTTTATGTAATTTAAAAAAAACTCCACGCATCAAAGGAACTAAGGTTACCACCACATGTGAATTGCTGTTATGTGTGATATCATTTCATCAGTTCTATTTTAAGGACGATACCCTTGAGGTGCTATCTTTCTCAATTATGTCTAATCTTCTGGACCCTTATTTTCTGATAATTATGTTTTCATCTAAAGCAGTACAGAATATTGGATATTAAAACGAGAACTGCAAGATGAGGCACGCCTTTTAAAGATTCAAAGCACCTTCAGAGGAAGGTTAAAGAACTTAAAAAAGAAGTTATAGATACATATAACTTGTTACAGCAGTGTTTAATGTTTAGGCAAAGCACCAGCACCACAAATTGTAGCAGCTGGTTAACTTTGGGAAGCATCAACATATGCAACAGTGTGTTGTTAACTTTAGAAGCAAGGTTGAGAATTCTTTAACCCTTGTGTATAAGGAATCTACGGAAGCTCTGAACCGCACAGTGAAAAAAAATTATGGGATAACCTTATCTCGTACGTGCGTGAAAATATCTTGTGCGCATAAGATACTTTCACGCACGCGAGATGTTTTCACGCACGCATAAGATACTTTCACGCACGTGCGAGATACGCTCACGCACGCGTCGAGATGTTTTCACGTACGTACGCGATAAACTTAGATTAAAATATTACAAAAATGTGCTTCGAGGCTTCCTAATTACGACCTTACCAAGGCCATGGTGCTTCACTTCTAGTGCTTGTAGCGCGGTAAAATAAAAAAAAGGAGTGTGGGATGGTTAGAGTTGGGTTTAACAGAAGCATGCAAAACCTATGTCAGGTAATGCCCAGAACGTCAGTCAAGAAATGCCCATCGCATACCCCATTACACTATGGTTAAGAGTAGGCTTGTGGGAGGGTAAGGATTTAGTTTACAGGTATACGTCTGCACACTCGTACGGAGCACCTGAGGAGATATGGTATTTTGTTTCTTCCTGGGAAACAATTTGGTGCGTTCAACTTACTATCTCGTGCCCACCACTTACCATAGCCTGCGCACCAGGTTCTTTAAAGTCGCACCTGCCAATATTGCGTGTGCGCCGCATACTTTCAGATGAGCACCAAAGGCAGTCGTGTGCTACTGTACATCACTGAACTGTCTGATGTTTTCCTCACACAGTTACAGTCCACAGAAATTAATATTGGCAAGTTTATAAAGGCAGGCTATGCATTCAAGCCCATATTGTTAAATCCGCGAAGCAGCACCACTAACCAATGCACTAATTTATACACAGCAAAATTGCTAGTGTTGAATTTCCAGTGTTACTCATGTCAGAGTTGCCTGGAGTTGATTCCAGTGTTCATTAAGATGTTATTAACACCAACATAGTTGAAAAGTCCCCAGTAAGTGAGTTGTTTCATAGCGTTCCAATCAGAAAACACTGGCTAGAAGTTAATTGAAGCTCCTCCCATTCATTAGGCGTGGAAGACAAGTTCTAAGGCAGCTGAAATTACAGAGGTAAAGAAATAATCCATATGTCGATTGGTTTTTGCTTTAATCTATGGTTTTACGAATAAGTATGTACAATTTTGTGAAATTTGCTGCATGTTAATTGTTTTAACAGTATTACCTTTCTAGTTGAAATAGTTAATTGTTATCGTACTTCTCTTTTAGGCACCATTTTATGATTCTGAAGTACACCACACGAGGTAAATGCATTAAAACAGAACACTGTTCATTTTTATATCAGCTTCATATATGCTGTCATGAATTTCATTTATTTTTTTCGACCCGTTTTCGCCATAACTTAAATTACGCAGGTAATCCAACATTAACTTTGAATAGTATTACAATTCCAGTACTTGTCTGTGCCTTTATTTTATATCTAGCAAGTTTTCGTGGCTTCTTTTGCTAGGCTAGGTACATTTGTCTAGCCAACACCACTGAAGCAGACATGAAGACAGGGTAAAAACCGGGCTTCCATTTTAACACTGGCTAATTTGCATTTAAAGTGCATGTATGTGTAGCGAGTGTGTTACGAGAAATACATTTAACTGGCATATACTGAAAACTTTTTTGCGTGACATGGTTCAGTGCAGTGGCGGACTGGCCGGTTGGAAAAGTCCTGTGTGCTGGTCGTGAACGTCTCCTGTCCAAGAGCCGTTTATGTAACTTAATACAAGTTAAAACAGAAAAAACGAATCCACAAAGCTCTAAAAAGATTTTTTTATGTTTTGCATACGCGGTATTTATTTTAAATGCAAGTTGTTCTCATTTTGTGCGATTTTTACTGTTTCTCATTCAGGTGTAAGACGTGCTTGTTAAAGTTCAGTTTTGGAACTCCAAAAAATTCATCAAGCTTCAAGGTGGATTTACATATGTGGACTTCATAAATGAAGGTAAGTTTCATATCTGATTTGAGTTCTTTGCTGTAGTACTTTTTTCATGCTTGGAGTAATTTTTATACTTCATTTTTAGTTCACAATAAATTTGGACTGCCTTCAGGGACAGCTCTTCGTATTTATGATGACACTGAAACTGAGATTGAGGAGGACATTTTACATGATTTACTTCAAGCAAAACCTGACATTATGTTAACAGTCAGAGACAACAATACTGGTAGGCTTGGTTCTCTTCTCTTTCATTTTGTCATATCCTCATCCCTTAGAATGCTTATTTTTCCTTCCAGAAATGGAGATGTTAGCTCCAGGAAGCAGTTCCTGCACTGATACTTTGTCCTTATCTAGCCGTTCATTAAGTGACCAAGACCAAACACAGGAGCATCCAGCCAAGAGGTCCAAAAAATTAGAAGATTCAGCAGCAGCCACCAAAGAGGTTTTAAATTTTATCTCTGCATTGCATTTGCATTTTTTGTAATCCTACAGCATCAAAATATAAATGTCATTGTCTTGCTCTGTTTGTTAGCATTGTCATATTTTGCCATACGGTCATATTATGTGCCCTTTAGTTATAACATTGGTCTCTTTCTACATTTGTACAAGTTACTTAAAGTCTATATTGTTAATCACATCTAATCAGTTAACAACTTTAAATACTGAATTCAGAACTCATGTATTTGAGTGGGCGGCACGGTGGCGCAGTGGTAGCGCTGCTGCCTTGCAGTTAGGAGATCCGGGTTCGCTTCCCGGGTCCTCCCTGCGTGGAGTTTGCATGTTCTCCCCGTGTCTGCGTGGGTTTCCTCCCACAATCCAAAGACATGCAGGTTAGGTGGATTGGTGATTCTAAATTGGCCCAAGTGTGTGCTTGGTGTTTGTGTGTGTCCTGCGGTGGGTTGGCACCCTGCCCAGCATTGGTTCCTGCCTTGTGCCCTGTTGGCTGGGATTGGCTCTGGCAGACCCCATGACCCTGTATTCGGATTCAGCGGGTTAGACAATGGTTGGTTGTATTTGAGTTGTTTTGAAGGTTGTCCTTGCTGCCTTAAACCACAAAGCCGGTGGCGATGCCATACTTGCTGAGTACAGGTCAAAAAACACTCTGACAAGTGAAACAAGGCGTGTTCTTGTCAACATACTGGTTGGACACATGGTAGAGATGCATGGGTAAGTCCATTTATTTTTCCCCTATGTAATTTGATCTGAATTTAACCTTAATATTCTCTATACTTTGCATAATTATGCAGTCAGGCAGTATCTGGGATGTACCAGCTGTTGATCTTAAAAATACTGGCTAAATACACCTTTCTTTTGAAATCCTTTCAATTATTTTAAGGCGGATTCCTACACGGAACCAAAGAGAGCAGTATGCCCTTGGTATTGTGACACTTTTTCCAGCATTGCGAGATCCATACTCAAAGAAGGGCTATGTGAGTGTACTTGGTTTTGAATTCTGTTGTGTATTTTGCTTTGACTGTGATCACAGTGATAAGTGAATCTTTTGTTTCTTAATTGTGCAGGAGCACTTCTATGATGTTGACAGCGGAACTGGCTACCTTGCCTGGCGACTAAAGACGGTGCAGAGGAATACATCTCATCGTGCTGCTAAGGGTGATACAGCTAGCTCTGAACTGGGAGGACCTTCCTTGAAGAGATCCATCAACCCTGTAGAGCACCTTGATGAAGACGCAGTGAGAGAGGCCATTGCCTTGCTCCGCCATACTTATGAAGAAGGGTTGATCTTCTTTAAGATGAAGGAAACGTTCCATCACAGACATGGACTTGTCCATGACCCAGATAAAACCATGGATATTCTGAAAACATTTCCACGGTTTTTAGACACCAAAAGACTGGTAGGCTTATCCAGTGGTTGGCATAATGTGAAAATAATAATGTGAAATTACCTAATGGTCCTGAAATGAATGATTTTGGTATTTTAAAGGTTAACCAAGACTTCACACTCCTCTTCAATCCTGAAACAGCTAATACATTGCTGGAAAAGGTGGACACTGTATTCAAGCCAGGAATCATTGAGGAAGCCATGGGCTTGACTTTAACTCTTGCTGTGCGTTCCCTCATCTCATCAGCAAGAAAACAGACAATCGGTGAAGACAATTGCAGTAAGTTGTATTTCCGTATACTATTACCTTATTATTATATCAGAAACAAAGATTTTAGTATTTTTTAGTTATAAGACCTGTGTAGCAACAAATGTATATGATGGGTTAAGGCTAATTAATTAATTCATCTTTGTTATTGTCAGAATGGGACAGTGACTTGGCCACTCTGCTTTTGCTCGTTCATCTCCTTCCACCTCAACCGGGAGGCAAGAGAACTGCCAGAATCAGTGCTGCTGATGCTGCTGATCGCCTTGTTGTGTTTCATAAGGTAAAGGGGTGTGTGTAAACTGTTTTTGTTTTACACATGTTCTTAGTAGGCCTAGTTGATTAATGTAATACTTTAAAGTAATGCAATGTAATGTAATTTAATGTAATACTTTCTTGTTTCTTTATAGTCTTGCAACAGCATTGATGAACATGTTCAGCAAAGAGAAGGATGGCAGCCCTACCTCCTTGCTGTAGGAAGAAGCCAAGACCAGATTGACAACTTTTATGTAGTCCTTGACAAAAATCTCATCCCCTGTCAGGTGGTTGGTTCCCTCAGTGCATTCGACGAGCTTTTCAAAGCTCACTTTGTTTTTAATTTAACATATGACAATGCACTCATAAACTTCTACACTTTCATTCAAACGACCATCTACAAAATTGATATAGGCAAGACGAGAGAGTCCCCAAGAGTAAAAGAGCTTCGCGCTAAACTACTGAATGACTAATATTTGTAAAGCAGCTGAGAATGCCGTCTTGTTTTAAATGCAAAGCATTATATACATCTAGTCAGTCACTCATTTTACATTTAAGGTTTGAGCATGCCTTTTATCCCACTGTAAAATTTTCAAGTTGATTTGTGGACAAGAAACATGCATAAAACAATTTAGCACTTATTCTGGATTTAGAAAACATTTAGATACTAGTCATCCATCCCTGTACATCCCTGAAAGCATTGTGAATGAAAATAGACATGTATCTTCCAAAGACAATACATCAGAGACACTATGTACTTTAGGTGATGAGTCTGTATTCGATGCAGAGAATCTTGAGAACAGTGAGTCTGGTTTTTCACCAGGTGATGTGAAAAACATGTGTGCAGATATTGTAGCAAAACTACAAGGAAGTGGTGCTTCCAGTAATGTAGTATCATCAATTGTTTGTGATCTAGAGGAATTGGTAACTGAGATACACTCTGAGATTCAGCACAGAGTACTCTCTGCTTTTCCTGTGAACGATTCTTTAAAGTCAGAAGTAGAACATAGTTTAAATGACTTTGAAAACCCCTTTGCTTGTTTCAATACAGATTCTAAAAGAAATAGTTACTTTACTGAAAAATGGGGAATTGTTGAGCCTGTTGAAATAGTTTTAGGTGTTCGGTATGATAGTAGATGGAACAAAAAAATGACTTATTGCCAGGTGCCTGTAAATGATACATTTATATACATTCCTGTTTTAGAGAGTTTGAAATTCATGTTCAGAAACCCAGAGATTTGTAATATGACCAAAGCAGGCATCGCATCCATTCCAAATTTATACAAAGACTTCAGGGATGGAAGTTATTGTAAAACCCACCCACTGTTCTCTCGATGCTCACATTATTTACAAATACAGCTTTATTATGACGAATTTGAAACCGCCAATCCCCTTGGCTCAAAACATGGAATTCACAAAGTAGGATGTCTGTATTTTGTTTTGCGAAATTTACCCCCACAATTTAATTCATCAGTACTAAACATTCATTTAGTGTCTCTGTTTCATTCTTTAGATATTAAGAAATACGGCTTTGATTTGATTCTCGAGCCCTTGCTTTTGGACCTTAAAACTCTTGAGAGTGAAGGAGTGCATTTGCCTATATCATCTGAAAGAACATATGGAACAATATGTCAAATTACAGGC
Source organism: Polypterus senegalus (assembly GCF_016835505.1). Taxonomy (NCBI): domain Eukaryota; kingdom Metazoa; phylum Chordata; class Cladistia; order Polypteriformes; family Polypteridae; genus Polypterus; species Polypterus senegalus. Next base: position 77,021,196 of record NC_053167.1, read on the forward strand.
GATAACTTAGGACTTCACTCCATTCTTGGCTTTACAGAGTCCTTCAGTAGCCACTATTTTTGTCGATTGTGTTTGATAAGTAAATGGGATGCTCAAGATGTATTTTATGAGGATGATCACAGGGTCATAATGCGTGATGAGCAAAGTTTCCAAATGCATTGTGAAACTCTTCAATCAGACCCACAGCTTAACAATGTTTATGGGGTCAAGAGAAATTCAGCACTAAACACTTTACAGTTTTTTCATGTGTGCAACAATTTTTCCTTTGACATCATGCATGATGTCCTTGAAGGAGTGGCTCAGTATGAGCTCAAGTTGTTGTTTGCCTATTTGACTGAACATTTTCTCTCAAAGCAAGAGCTGCTTTCACGTATCAATTCATATGACTATGGTTACATGGAACGTAAAAACCGTCCAACAGATGTGAACTTGGACCACACTGGAAACAGTTTGGGCTTGAATTCAGTTCAAACTCTATGCCTTGTAAGGAACACCCCCTTGCTGTTTGGGGATGTTGTTCCACTTGCAAATCAAAACTGGAACTTGCTGCTTCTTTTGTTACAAATAATGAACATTATTTTTTCACCAAGCATTACTTATGGGATGACTGTAGTACTTAAGCACTTAATTCATGAACACCACCAATTTTTTAAGCTGTTGTACCCAGACCGAAATTTAATACCCAAACATCATTTCATGATACATTACCCATCTTGCATTAGGAAAATTGGTCCTCTTTTGCACACTTGGAGTATGAGATTTGAAGCAAAGCATAAGCTTTTCAAAAACACTCTCAAGAACTTTAAAAACATCACCAAGTCTTTAGCCAAAAAACACCAGATGGCTATTGGGTATCATTGGGACACATTGACATTCCAACGTAAAGAATATGGTCCAATATCTTTGTACCGTTTTGAAGAGTCTGTGTTGTTGATGAATTGGTTATGTCTCTTTCAATTCCACATAATGAAAATGTCTGTTGCACTAATTGGGTTAAAATGATGGTGCAGAATATCGAATCAGTCTTATTGTTTGTAATGAGATACAGCACGAGCTTCCAGTCTTTTCCAGAATCACATAAATTCTGTTGATGCGTGATAGTATTTATTTTCTAGTGAATTCTCTGGTAACACTTTCGTTCAATGAGCATTACCATGCCTTTACTTTATGTGATGGGGAAGAAAAAGAAGCTGTCATTGAGTTGCAGAGTTTGCGTTTTTATAGACCGTTTGATCTTCAGTGTTCATATGGACCAGATGACAGCATGTATGTGGTGCTTCTCCATTGTTTGATATAAACTTTTATACTGGATTTATATCTGAGTGTAATTACAGACAGTAAGTTATTTAAGTTGTATTTAGTCAAAGGTGAGGCTTGTTTAAAAAGCCCAGATTTTTTTTTTTTTTTGCTCAATAAAAAAAGTAAAATATGAGTAGATTTGATTTATTACCATCTTTAAACCCTTAACACAAGACAAGAAAAATTGAACTGAAATTCATTTGTCCAGAAATGTTACTAAAATGTCAATTTATTAGATTTTTAAAATTTTTATTCCAATGGATGCAGGCCTAATGTTAACACTGTTCAGAGTTTGCTTTCACTCTTCATATGTATTATGAACCGATAATCAGTGTTAAATCTGCACCAGTCAGGGTATTTTATTCACTCTTTGTAGATATGAATCACACTTGTATGGTGTTAAAACAACACTAATTAGAGTTACTTATTTACTCTCCTGACTAAACGTTTCACCTTTAGTAAGAGTTAAAACAACACTATCGAGAGTTTTTTATTTAACACTAACAGAGTAGATTGAACAACACTGAGATAGAGTTAAATTCCTTACACTGGAATGAGAGTTAAATTAACACTGGCCAGAGAGAATTATATAAACACTGCAAAAGTGTTCATTTTAACACTTACAGAGTTGATTTAACACTGGTGATTTTACTGTGCACACTCTAAATTGTTAAATCAGTTTGGCTCACTTTCATTTTACAGTTCTGTAACAAGAGAGACTGCAGTTAGATTTTGACACCCAAATGCGGATACAAGTCCTTTTATTCTAGCAAAGTTTACACATTCCCATATTAGCAACAAGTCAGATTCCGCTGTTTAAGGGGCAATCAGGTTAAATAACCATCCGTGCCTCTGATATGTAATAAAAATGAAAGAAGGTGTCTTTTTTTTTTCCCATTACCGTAAACACAATGACATCATAAGTTAGCCAATTAATATACCAAGTGTACCTACATTTGGGCTAAGCAAGTATTACCTGCAATTTAGCTTAGTGATCCATCTTGTCAAATACGTGACAATAAAAACGGCAGCAACACGATTTAGATCTCTGCTGTACTTTTAAAGATCGCAGTTCATTTTGCACAATGCAACGGGTGACCCAGTGTGCCAGGTTGGCCAGAGGATTTCACTAGGATATTCAAGTTTGGCTTTTTAACAAGGGTACATTTCTTGTCTGAAAACTGCAGGAGTTACAGTGGCCCGATTTGGATTTAACTCTTTAGATGCACGTTAAATCACACAGTTCATTAGTTCAGATATGCGATCGAGTGTGCCAGGTTTACCAGAGAATTAAATTAGTGAACCCGCATTGAACTGGGTAAAACTTCACACGCACTTAATACGTGAAATATGAATTCTTTTCATAACTTGTGCGAATAACAAGTTATGAAAAGTTCTGCGGGCTAGAAAGTAAATGGCTAATGTAATTTCCTTTTACTATAAATTAGTGCATTGGTTAGTGGTGCTGCTTCGCGAATTTAACGATATGGGCTTGAATGCATAGCCTGCCTTTATAAACTTGCCAATATTCATTTCTGTGGACTGTAACTACTGTATGTGAGGAAAACATCAGACAGTTCAGTGATTTGTCCTGTTTGTACAGTAGCACGCGACAGCATTTGGTGCTCATCTGAAAGTATGCTGCGCACACGCAATATTGGCAGGTGCGACTTTAAAGAACCTGGTGCGCGGGCTATGGTAAGTGGTGGGCACGAGATAGTAAGTTGAACGCACCAAATTGTTTCCCAGGAAGAAACAAAACACCATATCTCCTCAGGTGCTCCGTACGAGTGTGCAGACGAATACCTGTAAACTAAACCCTTACCCTCCCACAAGCCTACTCTTAACCATAGTGTAATGGGGTATGCGATGGGCATTTCGTGACTGACGTTCTGGGCCTGACGTACGTATTGCATGCTGCTGTTAAACCCAACTCTAACCATCCCACACTCCTTTAATAAATAAAAGCCCATCCATCTGTTTTCTTTATTTTACCACGCTACAAGCGCTGAAAGTGACGTCAAACTGAAGCGCCACGGCCTTGGTAAGGTCGTAATTAGGAAGCCCCGAAGCACACTTTTTAATATTTTAATCTAAGTTTATCGCGTGCGTGCGGAAAACATCTCTTTTGACATCTCGTACGTGCGTGAAAACATCTGTATCTTGTATGTATGTGAAAACATCTCGTACGTACGTGAAAGTATCTTGTACGTACAAGATATTTTCACTTACGTACGAGATAAGGTTATCCCATAATTTTTTTTCACTGTGCGATTCAGAGCTTCCGTAGTTTAACATTGTTCCCCTAAAACTACACTTGTGTAGATTCAAGTCTTGATTTAGATGCTAGAAGCTCACACATTCTTTATGCATCCAAGTATATTTCCATGTGAAGTTTTTTGACCACCTCCCACATCCAAAAAAATAATAAGGTTATGTTAATTGTTGCATTCACAGACTGTGTGGCCTCTGATACATTGGCATTCCATTTGGAGATGGTTCATCAGCATTGCTACCAAGGAAGGTGCCACCCTCCTTTCTCTCTATGCATTTTAACACTAGAATTACCAAAGCCTACAAAAAAACTTGTAAACCCGGCCCACCTTAAATCCGTTCGCACCTCTCCATTCAGCGTCTTTTGTGTTGTAAATGTGTTGATAAGCCTAAGCAGTGTGGACTATGGCCGGCAACTTATCCCGGCCAATAACCCCAAGCCACCAGATGGAGCCCTCCCTGTAACTCACAGCCCTGCTGGATACTATGGGGGCCACCAGAAGACGCCACAGGGAGGCTCAAGGACTTATATGTTCCATACATAGTACATCCTAGTCACGGGGAGAGAAGAAATGACATACTTCCGTGTTGAAGAAATAGGAGTTTTCACCCGACCCGGAAGTGTTACAAAGTCACATGGACAGAGAGAGAGAAACACTTCCAGGACAAAACGTATAAAAGGACCGTGGGAGATCCCAGCAGTAAGCCGAGTTGGGAGGAAGGGTGACTGAGCTGCTGGGAGGTGTGGAGGATTATTGTATTGATTAGTGATTGTTTATGAGTATTATGGAGTGGAGGGTGCTTTGTGCACTGTATTATTATAATAAATCCATTATTTGGACTTTTATCTGGTGTCTTATAGCAGGCTGAGGGTTCAAGGGTTCGACAGCGCCCCCAATCTGTCACAGCAGCAAGTGGCCAGGTACCACATCCCTTCCTACCCCCATTGCTGCAGAAAATGGCAAAAATCGCTCTCCCAGGTCAAGCCTTGTTAATCAGGGAGTGAGATACCTCAAGCTGTATAGCCTAAAAAATATGTTCTTTGGAACACATGCATTTCATGTGTGTTCCATGTCTACAAAGATCTATGTAAGTGTACGCCTTGTGCAGCTGCGTTGTTCTTATGTTCTTATTGTTTCGTTCTACAGTTAATTTCAAAATTTTGTCGTTAGTAGTAAAACATAAAAAAAGTTTGTCTTTTAGGTATGAGTTCAACATTTCTGTCATGCTACACTTACATTGATCTTTGTAGACAAGAAACACATATGAAATGCATGTGTTCCAAATAACAATATATTTTTTAGCCTATACAGCTCTAGGTATTACCTCTCTCACAGATAAACAAGATTTGAGCTGGGAGAGAGATTTTTGCTGTTTTTGCAGTAATGGGGATGGAGGTGACAATATAGCAGGCTGCATGCTTCTTGGACTTATCAACACATTTACAACACAAAAGACGCTGAATGGAGAGGTGCGAACAGATTTAAGGTGGGCTGGGTTTACACATTTTTTCGTAGGCTTTGGTAATTCTAGTGTTAAAGGACTTGCTAGCTCTTAAGTGGTTTTAGAAAGCTTGATCATATGAAAGTTGAAACTCCTGGGGCCTCATGTATAAACGGTGCGTACGCACAGAAATGTTGCGTAAGAACGTTTCCACATTCAAATCGTGATGTACAGTAAAAAACCTAAACTTCGCGTACAGCCACGCACATTTCCACGGTACCTCATACCCTGTTGTATGCAAGTTCTCCGCTCAGTTTTGCAGACTGGCGGCACCCAGCGTCAAAGCAGTGCTACTTTCCTGTGTGGTTTATGTTTCTTTTTCTGATCCACTCCACATCCCTAACGCGGCTTTATAAATACACTGAAATTAACCGCATATTGTTTATTAGTTTAAGGCATCTGATTGTAATTAACCTGTAACAATATAATTGTCCACGGAATGGCTAAACTATTCCAAATACCATAGCTGCACCTCCTTTTTCTTCTATCAGCTGCTCCCGTTAGGGGTTGCCACAGCGGATCATCTTTTTCCATATTACTCTCACTGCACCACTCAGACCAGTTGATCGGAAAGAGAATTATTAGTATACAGCATCAAGCACACGCTGCTTCAGCCATGCTTCCTATTTGAACTGCTGCTCACACGGCAAACGCTTCAGACCTTTCCTGTACGGACCTCGCGGTTCCGAAAGAGTTTCATCTCAAGACCTCTAAATGCACTCAATCAAGTGCTCCTTGTAGATCTATCTGTACTTATAAGTACAATCACCTCACTGTAAACTTGCACTACAGTTATAATATTGCACAACCTGAGCCACTTTATAAAGCGCGTATTTACATATGATGGTGATATCATTTTTAAGATGAAATGCAGCAAAATATGTTTATTATATTATACAGATAAAGCTTTAACTTCATTTAAATAATCTATATTATTAATAATTAAAGGTTGTTCCTGCCTCGCACTGTATGCTTCACTGGGACTGGCGTGAAGGATAGAATAATTAAACATGTACTATGAAGATATTCACAATGTTCCTTAAAAGTTTTGAAGAATCGGCGCTCTGAGCTTACAGATGGCTTAACGTCTATTACAGAGCTGATTGTGTGGCGATCGGTTTACTTGAAGAAAGAAAAGGAAGGACAGGAATTGGAGGTTAGTACATTTGAAAGAGACAGTACTGCAGGGGCAGCCACGCCAATATATATTGAATATAAAGCAGAAAGAAAAAATAACGACACAGCTAAAAACGCAGCAGCAAATTTCGACAAAAGATAAACGTTTGTGTCATGAACATGAGGCGGCTATGCAGTGTCCGGAACGGACGTGGCCATCCGGTGTGCATAAGACACCATATTAACATTGGCGGGCGAAGGGGCCACTGATTTTTTCTCTGCCCAGGGCTGGCACGAAACTAGAGCCGCCCCTGAGTACTGCTGCAATAAATTATTTCATTGAAGGTCGCGCACAATCACTGCGCCACCGTGAAACCCATGTTTAATAACGTGCTTTAACTCCTATCATCATGAAAATGATATCACATATACATCTCAGTATTTTAGTTATTCAAAGAGCTGTAATATCACGAATGTAATGGATTCTGCGTCCTGTTGGAGGAAGAGAGCCGGTTTAATAAGCACATAGTGATTCATACAAATAGAGCACATAGAAGATCAAATACAAAACAAAGCATTTAACGTGCTACTTTAATTACGATGTGCTTTGAGAAACTGGTTAATTAAACGATTTTAAGATGAAGTTTATGATGTTCTACTTTAATGACAAAATAAACTACATGATTAAAGTGTACATTTCGAGATTGAAGTTGACATTTTGTGCTTTTTCCCCACTCTGTGCCTTTTTTTTCTCTGTACCCTAATAAGCTTTCATATGACACTCAGACGGTGGGCTACGACTCGCTTTTTCACGGTGACTTTGATATGTGACAACTTCTTTTTTATTTCCGGCACTGTGCGACTTTGTGAACTTGAGCTTTCAAGTTTCTCCAACACGCTATGTCACTCGATCAACTTCCTTTTGTTGATTATACCACGGTTTAAACCAACAAATAGTATGTTTTTTCTTTGCCCCACATGGTATTCGCTGAAATTCTTATATTTTCCACTGTGCTTTTCCCATTGTCTTTTCACAGAAGGCTGAATTTAAGGGCTATTTATATTGATTTGCATATTCAAAGAGGTGTAATTCTGGGAGGAGTTGGGGCGGGACAGCATGCACGTGCACAAGAGTTACTTTTCACGCTAACCAGGAGTTATGTAGCGGAAGAACGCGGAAGATGGCGAATGCACAGATTCCTGCATCTGGATTTTTCTGTGCCTAAGCACATTTCGGCTTTTGTGCTTACGTCATGTTATTGTGTGAGTTCTATGCACGGCATTATGCATGAGACCCCTGGAGCTGAAGATAATGCAACATATAGACCAATTCAAACTATACAATAATGTATGATTTTAATCATATCCTTCTAAATAATAACTTGAAATAACATTAAAATCTCTCTTTGTAAGTACAGTACTATCATTTGGAAAATGTTGAGAAGGCCCAAATATATAATTACCCCATCTTTTTAGTACTTTACTGTGATAACTTGAAATTATTAGGTTAAAACTAATGTTAATCATCAGACTTTAATTATAAACATGTCAAAACATGAGTTAAACAAAGGTTGCTGATGCACACAGTCAATGACCAAATAATTAAACAAATGAAACTCAGATATGTGTCAGGATATGAAACAGGGATGAAACAAACAGTGCTAAAAGTGGTTTGGTGGCAAATGGGCGACAGTCAACTTGGCGAAAAGACAACTCGGCGAAAGACAACCAGGTGAAAAGACAACTTGGCGAAAGACTACTCTGCGAAAAGACAAGTCGGCAAAAGACAATTTGGCAAAGAAACAACTTGGCAAAATACAACTCGGCGACATCCTTTACCAGTTAGGTAATAGTTAGGTTCAAAGAGATTTTTTCATTATATTTAAATGTCAATGTGATTTAAAATGTTAAAAACAAATTTATATAATTGACAAACAAACTTCATTCTGCAGATGGAACAAACTCTATCTTACGTTATCTTCTGCAACCAAAATTGCTAATCCTTTATATAAATTGTATTGATTGTAATTGTATGATAACGTTATTTAGAATACAAAAGGTGGCCTGCGAGTGGGGCTCAAGAAATACAGTGGTGTGAAAAACTATTTGCCCCCTTCCTGATTTCTTATTCTTTTGCATGTTTGTCACACAAAATGTTTCTGATCATCAAACACATTTAACCATTAGTCAAATATAACACAACTAAACAAAAATGCAGTTTTTAAATGATGGTATTTATTATTTAGAGAGAAAAAATCCAAACCTACATGGCCCTGTGTAAAAAGTAATTGCCCCCAGAACCTAATAACTGGTTGGGCCACCCTTAGCAGCAATAACTGCAATCAAGCGTTTGCGATAACTTGCAATGACTCTTTTACAGCGCTCTGGAGGAATTTTGGCCCACTCATCTTTGCAGAATTGTTGTAATTCAGCTTTATTTGAGGGTTTTCTAGCATGAAGCGCCTTTTAAGGTCATGCCATAGCATCTCAATTGGATTCAGGTCAGGACTTTGACTAGGCCACTCCAAAGTCTTCATTTTGTTTTTCTTCAGCCATTCAGAGGTGGATTTGCTGGTGTGTTTTGGGTCATTGTCCTGTTGCAGCACCCAAGATCGCTTCAGCTTGAGTTGAGCGAACAGATAGCGGACATTCTCCTTCAGGATTTTTGGTAGACAGTAGAATTCATGGTTCCATCTATCACAGCAAGCCTTCCAGGTCCTGAAGCAGCAAAACAACCCCAGACCATCACACTACCACCACCATATTTTACTGTTGGTATGGTGTTCTTTTTCTGAAATGCTGTGTTCCTTTTACGCCAGATGTAACGGGACATTTGCCTTCCAAAAAGTTCAACTTTTGTCTCATCAGTCCACAAGGTATTTTCCCAAAAGTCTTGGCAATCATTGAGATGTTTCTTAGCAACATTGAGACGAGCCTAATGTTCTTTTGCTTAACAGTGGTTTGCGTCTTGGAAATCTGCCATGCAGGCCGTTTTGCCCAGTCTGTTTCTTATGGTGGAGTCGTGAACACTGACCTTAATTGAAGCAAGTGAGGCCTGCAGTTCTTTAGGCGTTGTCCTGGGGTCTTTGTGACCTCTCGGATGAGTCGTCTCTCGCTCTTGGGTAATTTTGGTCGGCCGGCCGGCCACTCCTGTGAAGGTTCACCACTGTTCCATGTTTTTGCCAATTGTGGATAATGGCTCTCACTGTGGTTCGCTGGAGTCCCAAAGCTTTAGAAATGGCTTTATAACCTTTACCAGACTGATAGATCTCAATACTTCTGTTCTCATTTGTTCCTGAATTTCTTTGGATCTTGGCATGATGTCTAGCTTTTGAGGTGCTTTTGGTCTACTTCTCTGTGTCAGGCAGCTCCTATTTAAGTGATTTCTTGATTGAAACAGGTGTGGCAGTAATCAGGCCTGGGGGTGGCTACGGAAATTGAACTCAGGTGTGATACACCACAGTTAGGTTATTTTTTAACAAGGGGCAATTACTTTTTCACACAGGGCCATGTAGGTTTGGATTTTTCCCCTAAATAATAAAACCATCATTTAAAACTGGATTTTGTGTTTACAGTATGTTTGCTCACAACATATTGTGACTATCATAAAGCAGGTGATTCTGTGGATTTTCCGGTCCCCTACGTTGTCATTTTAATATTATTACAAAATCTCTTTGAACCTAACTATTACCTAACTGGAAAGGATGTCGCCGAGTTGTCTTTTTGCCAATTGTCTGTCACCCAGTTGTCTTTTCGCTGAGTTGTCTGTCGCCCAGTTGTCCCTGAATGGCCAAAGTGTGAAAAAATAACCCTACATCATGAAGGCCTGGTCAAATGCGATTGTTTGTGTCGGTAAAATACCTTCTTGAGTAGATGGGTAATACATTGACATTTAAAGATGTGAATGGAGTTAGATCTAACTTTAAGGAGCTTGTTTTAAAGTCTAGGTTCAGTAGACGTAAACCCTCTATCACCCAAGGAATTCAGAATACTCACCAGGGTTGACACAATTGCCAGTTTGGATGTAGCCTTGTATCTAATATATATTTATTCGCTTTGTGTCAATTGAAAAAATATAACATCAACATTAAAACATCATAATAAGAACAAAAGACATTAATAAGATGTGAATATGGCTTGCTGCATTCTGTCTGCCTGGGTGACACATAAAGTTCATTGAAGCATCCATTCCCCATTTCCTTATCACCTTATCACAAATCAGTGGCTAGTGATTCCAGTTTTTTTAAGTTTGAAGTAGCTAATAAATGTACAGTCTCTGGTGTTGACCCTTTTTTTAAAATTATTTCCAGGTTGCAGATTACTTTTTACATAATCTTACTTTTGAGGCAAAATATTAGTAAAAAGGATAAGAAGTCACTCTCTCACTGTTGACCTACCAAGACAGAAGCATATGTTATCGTTCTCTATTATCTTGTTTTAAAAAAAATCAAATTACGATACACTATTTATATGGAATTAGGGATTTCTTCATTACATATAAAATTGTAAAAGCCAGTGTTAGAAAGTTAAAGCTTAATGTTAAATTCATATAAGTATTTGATTAATTTGAATAGAATATAATTCTCTAATAACTATTAGATTATGATATAGCTCTTTACCTCCTGCAGGTTAACATGAAATAGAACATTCGTGGCTATACCTATAAAACAGAATTTTAATTAAACCAGTCAGGAAATAATCTCACTGCTAGCATAGACTGTTAGATAAGCTTGCAGTTTGCAAATAGGAGATGGGCATACAGTTTTCTGACTATGCGTAACGTGCCTAAAGTGTAAAACTGTATGGCCAAACATAGAGAAATGAAACAAAATAAATAAGGCTTAAACAAAACTTTTCTTAAATAATAACTTTTCCTTTTTTAATATCAATTCTCTATGTTTGCTTTTATTTTTACTAAATTTTTTTAAAACAAAGATATTTGGTCTGTGGAATTATTAGGAACATGGGTCACACAATTGCCTGAATCATCCTATGAAACATACTAAAAGCTGCAGAACTTTGTTATTTGTGAACAAATGCAGCTACAAAAATCATGTCCTTAATGTTTAGTTGCAGACAAACAGAAGCACATACTCTGTGGGCACTGAAAGGCTTTAATGTCTTCTTTAAATGCACTCAGCTGCACAAATAGGAAAGCATAACATTGCCGGGTCACTCTCTCCTACAATGGACAGAAAAAGCAACAACTACAAAAAAATTCGTAGTTATTATGGGTATTCAAAAGTGGCCTGATGGGACTTTCTCCATACCCTGTTGCAGTCTTTTCAGTGTCAGGTTCAAAGCAGTCCTAATTACTTGGGAGTGAGGGTTTGATTAGATGCCAACACTGGAGTTTTAATGTTATAAGACTTTCAAGTGTAACAATTATAATGGCAGCATAAAGCATCTAATCATGCCATAGTGATCATTGCTGACTTCAGCTCCATAACTGTGGGATCTGATCTCTGGCATGGGATCAGTTTATATGAACATTCCACATTGTTCTTTGTCTATGTGGGTTTTCTAGATTTCCTTTCATATTTCAGGGATCAGGATAATTGACAGGTTTAAATGGGCCCAGTGTGCATGTGTACATGAGTGTGCCCCTGTGATTAACTGGTAACCTATCTGAGATTGGTTTCAGTCAGGTGTCCAGTGGTGCTGAGATAAGCTGAAGAGCATGGGAACATAAACTGAGAAAAATGAGACTGTCTAGTAGTTTGATGGATGAATTGTATATAAAATTTTTTATCATGCAGAAGAATCTTTTCTATTTAGAGAATGACGCTTTCATAAATACTCTTCAAGTGTAAAAATAAACAAAAATAGGCTACACCATTCACAAAGCAAAGTTGTGCTATTATTAAGGCAAAATGTACCACATTTTCAGGATTTTAACAATAATAAATTACTCGACTAATTTTCTTTTTTTTTTCTTTTATTAATTTTATTACAATCAATACAAAGCAATCAAGTTTTTACAAAAAGAAAAATTGAGTTAAGAACAGATCGATCCCCACCCCTGAGAGAGAGAGCAAGCCAAAGCGTTAAAATTTAAGGCTTGTAAACATACCTAAATTAATAAATTCTCTGTGCTTTATGAACTTATTTTAAAATATTACTGATTAGATCCTGCCATGTTTTGAAAAAGTCTGTACGGATCCTCTAACTGAGTATTTGATTTTTCCAATTTCAAATAATATAACACATCGGTTTCCCACTGACTTAAAGAGGAGAGTTTGGGTTCTTCCAGTTTATCAGAATAAGTCTGCGTGCCAAAAGTGTAGTGAATGCAATCACAATTTGTTTGTCTTTCTCCACTTTAAGACCCTCTGGAAGAACACCAAACACAGCTGTTAATGGGTTAGGAGGGATTGTGAGTCCAAGGCTGTCTGAAAGGTAATTAAAATTTTTGTCCAGAATAATGTTAATTTGGTGCAGGCCCAGAACATGTGACCCAGTGAGGCTGGGGCTTGGTTGCAACGTTCGCAGGTTGGATCATGCCCTGGAAACATTTTGGAGAGTTTTAGTCGAGACAGATGTGCTCGATATATAATTTTGAGTTGTATAATTGTATGCTTTGCATATGGAGCTCAGTGAATTCTCTGCATTGCTACTTTCCACTCCTTTTCTGATATATTAATTGAGAGATCTTTTTTCCCAGTGTCCTCTTGGATCTTTGAAAGGGAGGGATTGTAAAATGATTTTATATATTGTAGAGATGGAGTCTAAGTCCTTGAGCAATATTTTTTCCAGCATGGATGAGGGTGCAAGATGAGGAAAATATGGAAGGTTCTGTTTAACAAAGTTCCTGATTTGAAGATAGTGAAAGAAATGTGTAGCTGGAATGTTAAATTTGGAATGTAATTGTTCATAGGATGCAAAGACGTTGTCTATATAAAGATCTCTAAGCAAGTTAATTCCAAATTTTTCCAGATATTAAAACTGCGTATGTTTGTGAAGGTTGAAAGAGGTGGTTCTCTTGCAGAGGTGCCACAGATAGAAGCTTCTCCGTCTTAAAATGCTTTCTACATTGGTTCCAGATTCTAAGTGAGTGGAGCACAATTGGGTTATTAGTGTATTGCCGATAGCGTGTGTTTATTGGAGCACAGAGCAAGGAATACAAAGAAGTACTGCAGGATTTTACTTCTATTGCGGTCCAAGCCTGTGTATGTTCTTCTATTTGTGTCCAGGTTCTTATCGCCTGTATATTTGCTGCCCAGTAATAAAACTGGAAGTTAGGTAGAGCCATGCCACCTTCTGCCTTTTGTCTTTGTAGGGTCGCTCTTTTGATGCGTGGATGTTTTGAATTCCAAATAAATGAGGTTATTGTTGAATCTAATTGCTTAAAGAATGATTTATTAATGTATATTGGGATGTTTTGAAATAAAAAAAGGAGCTTAGGAAGAATATTCATCTTAACAGTGTTAATTCTTCCAGCTAGTGTGAGATGAAGGGTTGACCATCTATGCAAGTCTTGTTTAATTTTTTCCATGCAGAGGCGAAATTTTGTTGATAAAGAGCTTTATGTTTACTTGTGATGTTTACCCCTAGGTATTTAAACTGTTCTGCAATGATAAAAGGTAGGGTGTCTAATCTAATATTATATGCTTGAGAATTCACTGGAAAGAGTACACTTTTATTCAGATTAATTCTGAGACCAGAGATCTTTTGAAATTCTGTGAGTGCTGCTAAGACTGCAGGCACAGAATTTTCTGGGTCCGATATATACAGTACCATGTCATCTGCATATAATGAGATTTTCTGTTCCAGTCCTTCTCTGCTAATCCCCTTTATCTGATCAGTATTTCGACAATGTATTGCCAGTGGTTCAATGGCAATGCAAACAGCAGTGGTGACAAGGGCATCCTTGTCTAGTGCCACGTTCTAGTTTAAAGTAGTCTGAGCAAATGTTGTTGATGCAAACTGAAGCTTCTGGGTTAGTATACAGTAATTTAATCCATGCACAAATGTTGGGCCAAACCCAAACTTCTCCAATGTAGTAAAAAGGTATTTCCATTCAATCATGTCAATGCTTTTTCTGCATCCAATGATAATAATATTTCTGGGGTGTTTGATTTAGTTGGTGAGTATATTACATTAAACAGGCGTCAAGATTTGAAGATAAGTGCGGCCCCTAATAAATCCAGTTTGGTCTTGTGATATTACCGAGGGAGCACTTTCTCCATTCTTCTGGCTATGATTTTAGAGAGTATTTTAACGTCATTATTCAGAAATGAAATTGGTCTTATGATGCACATTGTAATAAGTCCTTATTTTGTTTTGGAAAGACAGTGATTAGTGCTTGGCGAAAGGTTTGTGGAAGAGATTGGTTATCTCTGGCTTCTGTAAATGTTGCTAATAGGAGGGAGCTAGCTGAGCGGAGAATTTCTTGTAAAATTCTGCAGGGTAGCCATCAGGGCCTGCTGCTTTCCACCTTGGAGTGACTTTATAGCATCTAGTAATTCTGATAATGCCAGAGGTTTATCAAGTTCCTCCACACTAAAAGCGTCTATTTGTGGTATCTGTAATGTATCCAGAAATGCATTAGATTGTGTATTGTCTTCTTTAAACTCATTAGTATATAGGGATTTATAGTAGTCTGAAAGTGTGCATTATATTTATGTGTTCAACGATTTTGTCTCCGAATTAGAGATCTCGAGATTGCTATGCATTCTTGCTTGTGAATTTGTTGAGCTAAAAGCTTATTAGCTTTCTCCATGTTCATAAATGATGTCTGGATTTGTAAATTAGTTGTTCAGTTTCTTTAGTTGTCAAGAGGTTTAATTCTGAATGTAGAGCCTGCCTCCTCTATGTAGAGTCTCGCTTGGTAGTCTGGCATGTTCTTCATCTATTTTAGTAATTTCGCTTTTATCTCTGCTACTTTCTTGAAGTGGGAAAGATATGAGATAATCTGTCCTCTTAAGAAGGCCTTAAGAGTTTCCCAGAGTATTCCTGCAGAGATCTCGGGGGATGTATTTGTCTCTAGAAAGAATTTGATTTGTTTGGATATAAATTCAGTACAATTCTCGTCAGCTTATAGAAGCAGGTTGAGGCCATCTAGTGAGTGTATGGGGCTTAGTAATTTCAGCTCCAAGATCATAGGTGCATGGTCAGAAATAACAATAGCATCGTATTTGCAAGATTTAATCTTAGGCAAGAAGTTATTGTCTATAAAGAAGTAATCAATCCTTGAGTAGCAATGATGTACTGGTGAGTAGAAAGAATATGTTCTTGAATTTGGGTTTAAAAACCTCCAGGGGTCTGATAAGTTGTGATCAGTTATAAACTTTGTAATTATGTTAGATGTTAGATCCCCCTGTGGAGGAAGTCCTATCTAATAGTGGATTTAGAACACAATTAAAGTCCACAGTCATTATAACTTTATGAGTGTTCAGATTGGGAATGGATGCAAATAAATTTTGTATAAATTCCTTATCATCATATTAGGTGCATAAACATTTATCAAAATCATTTTACAGTTAGATAAGTCTCCCATGACCATTACATATCTCCCTTCAGGATCCAATACTACATCTGATGCTACAAATGGTACAGTTCTATGTATGAGAATTCCCATACCTCTAGTTTTCTTCGTAAAACTAGAATGGAACATTTGGCCAGTCCAGTCTTTTTGTCAGCCGGAACTGATCCTTGCTTATTAAGTGGGTTTCCTGTAAAAATACTATTTTAGCATTTAGACCTGTTAGGTGAGAGAGTACTTTCTTTCTCTTTAATTCGTGATTCAGGCCTTTAACATTCCAGCTTACAAAGTTAACTGTCCCATCATGGAGACACTGATTCTGAGTTTTTGATGTCATTTTATAGTCTTAACTGGAAGTGAGACAGCTTCGGTCTTAATTTCCTATTTCCCCAAGAGTTGTTGTCATGCAGCTTATTATTACGATGGTAGTTATAATTATAAAGATTGAGAGGATAGGTTAGGTATAGATCAGGCCTGCTCTCTTTCTCTCCCCCCTTAACCCCCCACCCTCCCTTTTTGCCTCCCCAAGTGAGGTTAAAACCCACTTCACGCAGTACCAGTCCTCTGACATACTGAGAGACAGAGCACGTCCAAAGCACAACAAGCCCCCATGCAGTGGCGCTTTAGGGTTAAAAGATAGAGATATCTCTTACCAATATAGTCTTAAAAAAAAAAAAAAAAAAGAAAAGAGTTTTGCACTTAAAATATATATATAGTCCTCAGCAATTTTAGTACATTAAGATGATACACCCAGATAATAAACCCGGGGGATGGTGTTAAAAATGTGTCCAGAATAAGCATAACAAGTCTTAATGCAGTAATAGCAATAACAATAAACCAAGGGAATGATATTGAACAGTCTCGTTTAGGGTAGAGATGAAATAATTAGAAAAGAAAAAGAAAAAAAAAGGAGAAAAAAGAATAAGCACAATTGACTAATTTTCTAAGGCTATATATTGGACCACACAACAGGAGCAATGGACACAAGATGAGTACAAAAACAATAACCATGTACACCCCCAAATTCTGAGCAGTGCAATATTGCAGCAAACTTGTCTCGAACATAATAAATATATAAGTAAAATAAAAGCTTGTTAACATGCCTTGTGGGTGAGGAGCGTGTCTACAATGCCAGAGTTAATTAACTTAATGTGGCCATTGCCGTGTAAACTGGTGTAAGACAGAAGTTCCACTAGTAATCTGAATTTCAACTCTTTTAAAAAAAAGTATTATTCTTATTTTATGCCGTTGGCTGCCCGATGCTGTACATTCTACCAAGCAATTCTTTTTGGTCTAATGGATGCTTTTTTCAAGGTGACTAACAAATCAAAAGTGTTTATTATACTTTTTTTCCCCAGATTTCTATAATTGGACCAGATTCCTTCTCAAGGTCACAGAAGGAGTCTGTGGTGGGCAATGAAAAACCAGTCTATTGGTTTACATTTAAATATCTTAGTCACTTTAAGTCATCATCTACCACTCCCTTCCTTTATTTGTATTTTTGGTTGTTATTATTTGGAATTATGGATTATCAGTAAAATTCTACAATTAATTGAATCCATTTCAGGAGAGCACACTAATAACACTTACTGTACTGCACTGACTGACTGAAATGACTGAGGTCAGATATCGTAAACTGAGTATATGAAGCACAGCAGGATTTTTCATGAACCCTGCACATCACTATGCATAACCAGACACATATTTGTATATTTTTTACATTTGAAAGCTCTTACAGGTGAGAGACATCCTTAGAGTCAAAAGTTCAGTTCTTTTTGTCTAACACTAATTAAAAATAAGAAGAGACATAAATCTAGCATTAAATTATCCCTTTGCAACAATTAAACCCAAAAGTGTCAAGAAGATGAGTTCCCTTTTCAGAACTACAACAAGAACTTAGAGGAAAAAAATACTAATGGAACTTTTCAGGACTTCATTCACAGCTGTTGTTATTTTAACAAAAAAAAAAAAAAGAAAGAATGTGAGACTTTCACGGGTGAACTTAACATTCAGAGAGGATGCATTGTGTATATCTAAAAATATTTGGGTATCAGGACATAACATGCATTTTAAATGACATCTTAAGATTTTTTTTAAGTTGCACTTGATAACTAGGTTAGAAAAATGGATACATTTTGGATAAATTAGATGACATAGAAAATTTTCTTTTAAATGAGACTCATTCTCTATATTAATAGACTTTAAAGTAGAAGAGAAACTTCTTTGAAAGTTTGAAAGACATCTTAATGCTGGCAGGTTATTGTTATACTTTATAAATTTATCCATACAATTTGCAGAATTTTGTTAATTTATCCGTTTGTTAATTTTTTGAACTTGCTGAATTCATTACCGGTTCACTGGGAGACTGGGAAGTGAAGCCTATCCCAACAGCATCGACCAAGTAGCTAAAAACAATGGCAGATATGACACAAGTCCAGTAAATGGCACATCACAAACTCACACTGTTAGTTCAGATCTGTGATCAAACTAAAATGCACTCATTTCTGACGTGGGGAAAAAAAAAGTTCAAAGAAAGCATGAGGAAAACATACACATTACACATTGAGAGTGACAGAGGCAGTGATTTAAATTCGGAACCTGTCATGGATTTTTTTAATTTATTATATAATTAGTTAAGGGGCGGCACGGTGGCGCAGTGGTAGCGCTGCTGCCTTGCAGTTAGGAGACCCGGGTTCGTTTCCCGGGTCCTCCCTGCATGGAGTTTGCATGTTCTCCCCGTGTCTGCGTGGGTTTCCTCCCACAATCCAAAGACATGCAGGTTAGGTGGATTGGCGATTCTAAATTGGCCCTAGTGTGTGCTTGGTGTGTTTGTGTGTGTCCTGCGGTGGGTTGGCACCCTGCCCAGGTTTGGTTCCTGCCTTGTGCCCTGTGTTGACTGGGATTGACTCCAGCAGACCCCCGTGACCCTGTATTCGGATTCAGTGGGTTGGATGATGGATGGATGGATAATTAGTTAAAGCTCTGGATGATTCAAAGATTACTGTTATACCAATGGAGCCCAGCATACTGTAGTTCCTTAAGCAGTTTTCAGGATGAACTGAGACAGTTTATCATTCTTGAATAACCTATGGAAGTCAGTTTAATCAGTCTATCGGTGCATAACAGTTAGTTAAGTCCATTTCTGTTATATCAGACTGTCCTGGCTAAATAATTCTCCTGATCTTGCTGAATTTTAGAGTTTGACTTTTGTACTAAAGAGGCTACACTTTAGCTCAGGGGTAGAGCTGCAGTGGGCCTAGCCCCAGCTGAAAAGCCTAGCCCACCCAATTCATGAGACATCATTTTGCACCTGTCTAAATGATTAGATATTATGGTCAGTGTTCAGTGAATACTGAAAACCCATAGGTGAATAATTTTGAAAAGTGTTGGTAAAGTCAAGGTTTATTGGTGTTTTTATTTTATGGCTGCTCCTTGTTAACACATCCTTGTTTGGCAGTTTACTTTGAACTAACTTTGGTTTATCACATTCATTCCATGCATAATTTTATTCTGATGAATTTACAAATCCCCCAATTAATAACAAAATTAAAATACAATTAAATTCTTCATGAAGAAATCAAAATTTGATAAAGCAAGCTCTCACGTGTCTCTCAGGCCTAAATTAATGGGAAAAATGTCCTCACAGAAGAAACATTACATCCTCAATGTGGATGTTACAGTATTTCACCATTCTGTATATCAGGATTGAATGAACAAGCCCCTCTCAAACAAAGCTATGGTAAAATTTCCAGTCAACACAATATTTGAAAAAATAAAAAATTGAACATTTTTCTTCATGCTGGAATAGAGCACAATTAGAGATGGGAGTTTTTTTGAAAACCGTGTAGACATTTTTTAAGCTACACTGAGGTAATTCTGATACCATCATGACAGATGGCTTCAGTGATTGGAAGCATCAGAGTTGAGCCTGTTTTAAAAAACCAGGTTAGCAGACAGCACATAAATGCATAAACAAGATTTGATGCAGATGTGTAAAAATCAAAGAAAAAGCACAATTTCAAATCAACTAAGCAGAGATAACACAAATTTATCTTTTGTTGAAAGAAACTGCATGCATATTAATATTAAAGTGGTTGTAATATTCTGTGCCAAATAAGATATCCCATTGCATGGGCACAGAGAAACTGAATAGACACCAAACCAGTAATTTTTTGCAATTGTTTAAATTGCTAAGTATAATTCTGAAATTATGACTTGTGTTAACAAATTGGTAAAACATGCAAAAATAACGAGCTTTGATATACAAAATGATTTTTGAGTCTGCTGCTTTCCTTTTCCCACAAAAACTAAAAAAATGATTTACATGTATGTCCTTACATCTATCATGTGATTATTGCTGATGAATCTAAAGATGATTCAAAAAGATGTGGCTGTGTATATTTTCTTAATTCAAGGAGGCATTATTAAGGGAAGAGCCATGGGTTGTGAATACATGCTTCAGTAATGCTGAGGAATAAAGGTGGGGTGCAGGCGATCCTGAGACATACTTGCTATACTGAATGAAGCATGGTGCCATTGTGCAGTTTTTAAAGTGTTTTCTGTTACTTCAAGGAAGTTTTAGCCTGATATAATATATTAATCTGTTACTTTTATTCTCTCTAGTATAAAATTGTATTGATAAATTCTTAAAGCTAATTTTATTAATTCAATATTTAAGTTTTTCTCAACTTAATTGATAAGTATTGGTGTTTATAATTTGCTATTAATGATTGTTCAACAAGAGTGATTAACTTTTCTGTGCTCCAGCCTTTGCAGTTTGCTTCTGCTTTAGCTTACTGTAAAACCTTGATAATGTGAAGCACTTCTCCATTAGACCCTATTTGCTTTGAAACAACAGTCCTATTAACCAAGCCACTATACAACTCAAAATTAATTTCAGTTATCTAAACATGTAAACTGCAATTTAATATTTTTAGAATAATTCCATCAATATCTCCTAATGTCAATTTGGCTTGTCACAATAAAGCAACAAAACATAGTTTAGATAAAAATAAAAGAACCCACATACCTCTTGGTCCATAAGTTTTCATAAATGTGTCATTCAATAAGAAATTTGGTGTGAAGTGAATATACAGTCCTTCTTTACCACAACCTTCATACTGTAATGTGTAAGGCTCATCTCCTTTTGTAATTTTCTGTCCAGCAATGATGATGTTAGCCTTAAATATCATTGGGGAAAAAAGACAATAAAAAACTGAATAAGATTTTAACAGTTTAAAATTAGAAGTTGCACAGTCAAATATGTTTTATACTATGAAAATGTTTTGGGGAAAGGAAGCTAGAGAATATTTAGGAATATCTTTACACCCTGCTGAATTTAACCTTAACATTTATAATATATTGGGTTGCCTGTTTACACTATTATAGTTTGCACTCCTACAGTATTGATGTGTTACATTTATTTCTCATATTTTTTCCATTTCTTTTGCTTATGGCAATGGCTAAAAAAAGATGAACAATCCAGACCATGTTTTTCTATCTCAACCACAGTCTCCAGTCCTCTCCTAAGGAACTATAAGGTACTTTCATGAAAACATTTCCTAGGTTTGCACAAGGTATTTTCCCAGTAGGATGTGCATGGTACACTGCCAGTGAGGGACATTCAGTGGGTGCCATCACCAGGTGCCCAAACTATCACTACTGGCTCCTCTCAGTCTAGAGGAGCATGGCCTTCACTTCAAAGTCCTTCTTAAAAAGTGACCTACTTACAGAGAATAAGTCAATTTATCCAACTGAACCTGCAATCTTTTTCTTTCACTTATTCTCCTAAGCTAAAAGGCATACTGTAGTTGTGAAAAGACAAACACAGTTTCGTCATTGTGAGTTGAATTCCCTGTCACCATGACCGTGAAGGCCTATGTCCATGGTGCTACCACTCATGTAGCAATCCCTCGATCAGCCTCACAGTCCTATGCACCTTTACTTGTAAAACACACATTGGGTCACTTAAATGTCTACACTTGAGCCTTCTTCTCAGAATCAAACAATGCATTCTTGGAGAGCACCATAACCTCAGATTTGTGAGTAGTGATTCTATTCTCAGTTGAAATTTGTCCGATGCAAGCTTGAGGTAACAGCCAGATCACTACGAAAGGACAACATCTCCTGCAAATACCGGAGAAACTCCAAAACTGGATACACATAATGCTTCAGTGGTACTATATTCCATGAAATTCACAAAAGGAGTGGAAACAATAGGCATGAGTTAAGCATTCCTTGAACACATGTAGTATGTAGAATTTATCATTTTTCTGAATTAATCCATTCAACAGTTGACAACTCAGTCCTAGCTTAAAATAACTACAGTATCAATTATTAACTTTTGTCTGAAGTGGTTTCAGATTCAGGCACCCTCCTTTCAAACATACCATAATTTATTGCCACAGTTTGTTTTGTCTTCTTGCAAAAAATTATGAGGAGCATGACGGAAGACACTTTTAAATAATTTGAGAACTCAGAATGCATCACAGCTTCTTTTGCTTCCTCTGCAGATGTTGGTTGTTCCAGACATGCTACTATAGGCCAGCGGGAAGTTTGTGCAGGTTAGTGACACTCATGGAGGTTTATGGGTAATTTAATAGACTTGTCTGTACAATTTACATAACTCTGAAACTGCAATAGACTGCAGGCAGTTCACTGAAGGTCACAGAAGTTGGCAGAACATCCTGATAGGGCCATGCAATTATTCTGTTCCCATTACTGCTAGAGTTCCCAGTCCAATAACCAGAGTCAGGCTTAGCCTTGTGGATGATTTTATATATATTACTAACTTGAACTATTTTGTTTTTTGCTTAGAAAGCTTTTTATGAAATAATATCCCCTTATGTTAATCAGGGAAGAAGAAATGGCTTTTAATAGGTCAAGAGAAATAAAATGATTGATTTTAAACATTTTGTGTTGAACTGTGGAGTTTTTTAGTTGATTGAGTGCCAAAGGTAGTCAAATTATGTATGACCCATTTCTAGATATTCAACAAAAGATTCCTTGCCTGGATTCAGGTCAGATAAGCCATTTGTTGCAGTGACTTCTTTGCAATTGTCTGTGTCTGTTACCAAATAACAAAAGAACTCTCAAAAGTGAATGACAAGTCAATAGGTGGCACCCATTCAGGCACATTACCCACCATCACTAGAAGAATAAATGCTCTGAATAGTTGCCAGTTACATGCAGTCAAGTAACTGTCAGGTTTTCTTCATAAAAATTACAGATACAAATCACCCATCTTGAGAGATTGGGAGTATTTATGCAACCACCTGGCACTCCTGACGTGGTACAGCTCCAGAGTAGGAGTACAGATCTGTACAGAAGGTTTCTTAAGGGATGAGTGACAGAAAGAAGGATTAAAGGAAGAAGCTGCATTACAAAGGAGCACAGTGAGCAGTAAAGAGCCTACAAATCTATGAGATATGCTGGCATCATCCTTATGAGTTGAACTGGATGAAGAAGGGCAGAGTGTGTTGTGCTATGGCTGTGTGAGAGTTAATTAAAATATAAATTTGTCCCCTAAAGGTTTGTTTTTTTTGATTACCACTAAGGAGGCAAGGCAGAGCAGAAAGCAGTAGCTAAAGTAAATACTGTAACTGACATTGCACTTGAAACGTTTAAAGCAACAGTTATTCCTTGGTGTGAATATGTTACAGCATATAAAGAATAATTGGATAGAGCACCATTTAGCACTAGAAAAGTAATGTGTTAGCGCTAGTAGAAAGTGAGGATATACAGTATATGCATTCATTCCTTAGGAAGAAAACATTAATTTTAACTTCAAGTAAGTGGCTGACGTCAAAGAGGTTAAGACAGGGGCTCCCTGGGCACAAGAAGCATTAGAAACAGACAAGAGAATAAGGAAATAACTAGTGGCAAATTTCAGTAAGCAAATTTTCTCAGTAAAAAGGAAATAGGGCGTAAAATATTCTACCTCATTGAACAGTTCTTAGTGGCAACATAAAGGTTCAGCAATAGGAAGGAATATAAACAATGTAAGTGCAGAGCTATAAAAAACCCTCATCCTCCATATTTGAATAGTTCTGTTTTGGGCTCTAAACAGTACACATTGTACTCTACTTTAAAGCCTTTTGCAGCCAGGGAAACTATATGGGTGGCTGCCCCAAACCTTTGTTGTGTGTCCGGCTGTTTCTTTCACAATACATACATATATATATATAGATTTGGATTAGAATACACAACAACTTTGCAGAGGAAACCAAGCTGGGAAGATTGCTATTGCATCATTAATGGCTTGGGAAGCATAAAGACCTAGGCAGATTTATGGCAGATGAAACTGAATGTACTAAAGTATTACATGTAGGAAATAAAAAGGTTAGATTTGAATACAGAGTAGGTGGTGTGAATATTGAAAGTAAACCTTATGAGAAGGATTTAGGAGTCACAGTACACTATGAACTATCAAACAGAGTGTTCAGAAGCCTATCAGAATCTTAGTTTAGAGAAATCGTTGTGTATCATACAAGTCAAAAGAGGTTATGCTCAAGCTTTATAATGCCCTGTTAGGGCCTCATCTGGTGTACCGTGTGCAGGTTTGGTCTTAAGGGTATCATAAAGACATAGAAGTGCTAGAAAAAGTCCAGAGAAGAGGGACTAGTCTTATTCCAGGATTAAAGGAGTTGAGTTATGAGGAAAGATTACAACAGCTGAGCCTTTTCAGTTTAAGCAAAAATAGATTAAGGAGTGAAATGACTGAAGTGTTCAAAAATATGAAGGGAATCAGTTCAGTGTATCGAGACTATTATTTTAAAATGAGTTCAACAAGATCACAGGAACACAGCTGGAAATTTGTTAAGGGTAAATGATTAAGAAGCTTTTCCTCATTTTGTGAACAACAGACACATGGAATATGTTACTTAGTAGTTTGCTAGGCAGGAGGACTTTAGGAACCTTCAGATCTAGACTTGATATTATTTTGGAGGAATTAAGTGGATGGGACTGGCAGACTTGTTAGACTGAATTTCCTGTTCTCATCTAAATCATTCTAATTTTTAATTTTCTACAAGTAGGAAAGTTTGTGAAACACAGCAGAAAAGAACATAGATCAAATAATGCAAAATCATAGAAAAGGAAAACTGTTTTTCAATGTTTAAGTTGTGCTCCTTGATCTAGATAACTGTACCATTTGCTACAGAGCACCAATTCAGGTAAACTACTGAAACTCCAGTAATTAAGAGTTGTGTGGGGCATTTATTTACATTGATTGTAACATTATGATTTACATTAGTTTCCAAGTATTTGAAATTAGTTAGCTTATTATTATATTGTGGGTGTGTGTGAGTAAGGTATTTCTCATTGTAAAGCATATCCAAGTCTCTATGGAGTTTTAGAAGGGCCGCCGTTGCCACAGATGTGAATCCAAAAGCGGATTTAAGACTACCTCACAGAAAAGAGTTGATAGAGCCTTTTTTTTGGGAGGGAGATAAGGTGAAGGCTCACTGACTGGAGAAAAAGGTTAAGGTTGAGGGTTAAGAGACATGAGAGGTGAGATTCTTGGTGTGCTTCAGATTTTAAAATGTGGACCACCCACATGGCTTAGCAGACAAGGATTTAAAGCATACAGTTTTTTGACATCATATTGGGTGTGAAAAGATAACAGGAGGCCATTCACTGCTGTAAGCGACTATAAAGAGTGTAATGGTAGTTGATGTTGATCTATGAACTTGAGAGCTAATAGTGATGTCTTAATTAATTTACATACAAGAAGCGGTAGTAGGAATTGGTGTGTTTGCAGACATTGTTGTACATGTTTACGACTCTTCAAGTAAAATAGTTACTCTTTTCCAAACAATGTGTTGCTGAGTTATTGGAACATACAAAAAAAAAAAACAATAAAAAGGGTTTTTATAAGCTGAAGAACAGCAAAGCAGAACTCATTTAAATAAAAGCCGGAAAGTGACCAACATGGCTAACAATTTAGCTCCCTTAAAATTCTGTGTAAAACAACAGGAGAAGATAACATTTTCAAAATTTTACAATTCTCCGTCACATCCTAGTTATCCTCAGCTGCTATCAAGCTTATCTACGCCACACCTTTCTTTACAAGTCCCTGTTCTTACCCGGCTGTAGGTTTCAGTAGTTGCTTTCTTATACAAATCAGGCTTTTTCATCCAGGTGTCAGGTAATAATATTTTCACATCTTTAAAAAAGACTCTGAACTTAGTTGCAACATATAGGTAGTTGGATGCTTCTTTTAACATTTCCTAAAAAAGTAAAGACAATTAAAATGTTAGTGAGGGCCCATGGGAGTTAAAAAGTGGTAACTAACTAGACCATCTTATCCTGTGCAAAAGTCTTCTGTTTTCCCTTTGGAAATTCATGGTCACTTCAAAGCCAATTGGTAGATATACTCCCTTCAGTTCATCTTGGGTCTGCCCCATGGGTCTACTCCTAAATGGGAAGTTGAACCCTTTCCCCAACAAGAATTCCCTTGATTTTGAGAAGTAGTGGTTTTGCTCTGAGATCTTCTAGGCTCCACATTTTCTCATTAAGTGTGAGCTTAGCAGCCCAACACAGAAATTCACAGATCATTTTAAGAATCATTGTTGTTTTAAAAGTGAGGAATACAATGATATGTATGGACTCAAATGATAATGATGAAAAAGAATTTAAAGGATAGTGTGGCAGTAGGGGCAGTAGTGCACCCTCGAACCCTCAGGTGACTCGAGACCAGGTAACAGTCCAAGACTCTTTTATTTTCTTTCCACAGTGCACCAAGCACCTTCCACACTCTTCACAAATAAACACACTCCAATAAACACAATAACCTCTCCTCCTCGCCCAGACACTTTGCTCCTCTCCCACCCAGCACAGCTCAGTGTCTGGACTGAGGCACCGAGCTCCTGACCCGGAGGTGTTCCTGTCCCAGCAGTCCACAGTTCCCTATTCCTTCCGGGTCAGGGCAATCAGTCTTTACTTCACCCGTTCCTTCCCGTCCGTGACTGTGAAGGGTCATAGGGCACAACAGATCCCACAAGTCCTCCCACAGCGACTCCTGGTGGTCCCCAAGGTATCCAGCAGGGCTGTGTATAAACACTACAAAGTCCATAAGGCCCTGCTGGACCTCGGGCACGATCCTGGTGTCGGGAGAGCTCCTCCTGTCGGCCTGGGGGTGCGGACCGGCCTGGGAAGCCGGCAGTCTTCCACAATAGTATGAATAATGTGAGAAAACAAGGAAAACAAATGAAAGAGGCTGCAGTATCTTCTGCTTGTGAAAGAGCAGCAGTGCTGAAGATTCACAACACACAGTGCTTTGCTCTACTGATTGAGCTTGTTCCCACAGCAGGATGAGGTTTTGTGTCTGCACACACACACACACACACACACACGCAAACACACACACACAAATGAAATAAACCTTTGTTTGATCAATTTCAATGTAGTGTGAATGTGGATCACAAGGAAAAGCTGGAGGGCATAGCAGTGCACAAAGAGCAGAAACTCCACAACACGTGCTCAAAATATTTCTCAGAAATCCCCAATCATAATTAATACTGCACTCTCGTTAAACATTTAAGAATGAACACACTCCCCTGAAACATGACACCTAAGCTTTTGTTTACATGCAGATTTAATGAGCCTGGCATGGGCAGTACAGTTGATATAAGCACCGCTCACCACGCCCAAGATCTCTAATCCATTGGTACTGATGGGACAGCAAACTCTCAGATTTGCTAACTTTCTTTATTGTAAACATGCCTGGCTTCCTAAATGCTTCATTCACCATCATAGAAACCTTAAATTGCTGTAATTTCATTATACTGTAGACAATACCTTGCCATAAAAAAACCCATCCATTGGCCAATTTAATCTAGTTCAGGCTCACAGGTTTCCAGCAGCATTTAAGCACAAGGCAGGAAGGAACCAAACCTGGTTGCCAGTCCATCACCCATTCATCTCTTTCTTGAATCTTATTGAATCAAATTCAGGGCCATGAGAGGTGGATCCTATCCAGGCAGCACGGGAAGTGGTCAGAAACAACCCTGGATAGGGCATCAGCCCATCACAATTCTCACTTATGCACACCCTCCAGACGCACACTCAAATAGGGTCAGTTTGGAATGGCCGATTAATGTAACCTCTATGTCTTTGGGGATACGGGAGAGAAAACCCAGACAGACTTGGAGAGAACATATAACCATCACGTAGGCAGTGCCTTGACTGAAGTTTTGAGGCAGTATTGCTAACTACTGTATCACCCATAATACTAAATACATTCCTTTAAAGAAATTTAAAAAAAGACCAAAGGTAATCCCAAAAAAGCTAACAAAAACTTGATCCTTCAAACTACAAACATCTTCCTTTCTGCAAAGTTGCCAAAATGCAGAGCCTACACAATTCTTTCATTATTTTCTGCTTGTGCATGTTGTTTTCTTTTATTAGAAAAATCAATAACTTTATAAACAAAAGTCTTCTTTAAAAAATAACCACGACACTGGCAGTGTAAAGCCCACCTAAGATTTCATAATACTAACAGTACATCTATAATGGCATATAAGCAGAGTTCAGGACCCCAGCCTGCTTAAGGCTTACCTTGATATTATCAATGAGCTGAGGATTTTCAGGCACAGCTTTATGGATTGCAATCACTATGTTTCTGTATCCATTGTCAACCAGTTCTATCTTTGAACTGGTTAAGTGAGGCAAAAGTAGAAATAAAGAGAAAAAAAACAAGTAGTTAGTTGTGCCCATGCTGTTCTACAAAGAGGTTTGCTGCTTCTGTGAAGGACTCCTGAAGTAAAGACCCTAAAGTGTACCTGGCTCCTCCCACACATGAAGAAAACATTCACCCAATGAGATTTAAAGGGGAATTCCTAACAACCGCAGATTTCAACACTGCAGCAGTTATAGCAATGACTGCTGCCTGTGTGTCTTTAAATCCTTTGGTCCCAATTTTTTCTTTTAGGTTGAAGATTCCCAGTTGTGCAATTGTGGATGTTTTCAGAGGAAAGTGGAGGAGGAAACAATTTCTATTTCATCACACATCTTAAAGCATAAGTAGCTTTTGTGTGGATGTTATAATGCCATAATGAGTTTTATTGTCCACCAGTTTTCTGTGCTTGTTATTTCTAAAATGGAATTGTAGAGAGCTGGGACTGTTTTTACTAGACTGTTTTTGATAGATAACTGTATATGTTGAATTTGAGAAAGCTGTCTACCAAATCTGACACTCATGAAGCCCCCAAACACATGTCGTAAGACATTGGAGCAGTGACACTACTACTACTTATTAATTTACTGACATTAACACATTTTATACTGGCCTTGCATTATCTGTTTTAATGTGCAGATAGGACCCACATTTGCATGTGTCAGACTGCAGGGCCCTGCACAAAATTTAAAAAGTCCAGAAATAGTTATTATAATCTGTTACATATAAGTGGACACTGGGACAATGGGAATTATTCAACATAATCATAAGGCCTTGATACAACCTATTGCATTTTCTTAAATTGCCGATAAAAACTATTAGAACAGGTGGTAATTTGGCATATAGGTTAGCACTGTTTCCTCAGGGCATGAAGAAGCGGGATTTACATGCCAATGCTTGTTTGGAGTTTACAGGTTTTCCTGGTGTCTGCACTGAGTTTTTTCCAGGCACACCATTTTTTCTCTGACAATCAAGAGTCATGTCATTTAAGATGATTGGTGACTCAGGTGGGCCAAATTGATTCCTGCCTTGTGCCCAGTGCTGCCAGAATTATATTAACCTTCTTTCCCAACAGTGAATTTGGTTGAAGTGTGGACTTAAAATGAAAGGATAGACCCATCTAACACGTAATACAAAATAGCAAATATTTTAAATGCTATTGAGAACTATGATTATGTCTTTACTAATGATATATCAATTCAGTTTATGATTCTTTTATCCAGTTCAGGGTCCTGGGTTAGACTCTCTCATTCACAAAATCCCAGATGATTTCTTGAGCCTGCAGTAATCTTATCCTGGCCATAGCTCCGGTGTATGATTGAAGATGTCCTTTTTAACCCAGCAGATCTATTAAAGGACAAATCTCATACAAGGACAAGAGGAAAAATAAAATGGAAAGATGTGAGAATGAGGAGCTAACAATATTTTTACTAACAAAAGACTGGATTAAATAATGACATGCAGTAGTTAGGAATTAATCAGATGAGCATGTTTCTTTGAATGACTGCATCTAACATGGAAACCTTCAAATGCTCTTATGCAGAGCTTCAAGGATACTATTGGTCTGCAGATGGATATGACCTATAGAAAAATTTGCTTTGTTAATTTGTGATACTGACCCAGTTAGAAAAATAAGCATATCATATGTTTTCTGAGAAAGCCTTGCATCATGCTTTCTGTCAATACATGCTGATCTTTTCAGAAGTATGTGAGCAAACTCATTTTCCAATGAAGAGAGCATGGCTTGTACTTTCTAGAGAAGATGCTACAGTAAGAGTCTCAAACCAGAATTTTGATCTGCTTCTTCTGCTACATTAATGGTACCGTAAATGGCAGCTTCAAATAAGTATTTTGTCATTCTTGTCATAATTTACAAGAAATAAGTTTGACCTGGAACCTTTTCTTTCTAAAATAATAACATATATGGTACACCTGATTCTTGGGAAATTTATTATAATTGATTGTTTTCATTAAAATAAATCCATTCACCCATTCATTTACGTAAGTTTTACAAATGAAAGAAGACCATTCAGTCCATCATCCTTATTTTCTTTGGCAATTCAATTAATGTATCTGAGCTCAAGAAAACTATCCTGATGGAATTAACCAAAAACCCAGATAGGGTGGCGGTCTATTGAAGAGCACACACAGAAACACACACAAGGACACACCAATGGTCACCCTTAGAGTTGTCAATCAACCTATCTTGTGTTCAGCAAAGCAAATGGTGATGTTCACCACAGCTTTGAGAATGCAGGAGAAATCAGAAATAGAAACCTGCCTTTCTTAAGTAAAATTCTAGGGAAGGCAGTCATTATGCAGCTAAATGACCACCTCAATAAACATGCTATTCTTGATAAGTTTCAGTCGGGTTTTAGAACAAATCACAGTACAGAAACTGCAATCGTTAAAGTAGTAAATGACTTGCAGGTAAATGCAGAAATATCTGTTCTCATCCTCTTAGATCTGAGTGCCACATTTGACACCATTGATCACAATATTCTTAGAAATTGCCTTAGTCAATGGGTGGGCCTCTCTGGTAGTGTCTTAAATTGGTTTGAATCCTACCTGCCAGGTCGTGTGAACATTACCCGGGCACAGACAGGCAGATATGTTGTTTTCCACCACCACACGTTTATTTACAGCTATTTACAATGTTCAAAAGTGCACACACAAACCCCCCAAAGTCCTGGCCACACAATGCCTTCTTCTTCAGGCCGCCTCCTACACTCTCTCATTCCTGACCTTGTCCTTCTTCCGCCCGACTCCAGCCTCGAATGAAGGGAGGCGGCCCCTTTTATCCTCACCCGGATATGCTCCAGGTGTTCCCCAGCAATCACCCGCCGACACGCCCCCGTATGGCGGAAGTGCCGGCTGCATACCCGGAAGCAGTGTCCCTGCTCTTCTTCCCCCCAACACTTCCTGGTGTGGCGGAAGTGCTGAGGTCCAGGGCTCCAAAGGCATGGGGGCGCCCTCTGGCAGCAACCACGGGCCCCTACAGGGTGGAGCTTCAAAGCTCTGTACCCGTGGCCCCCAAAGGAACCAGGGCGATCACCCCCAAATGGTCTGGGGAAGATGCAAGCCCTCCTCCGGTCCTTCTGGGCGTCCCGGCCGGGTCGCCACCCCAGCCACCTCTGACAGTAGAAAATTCTTTGTTAGTTGTGGTAATTACAACTCAAAGACACATGATATTCTATATTGTTTTCAACAAGGCTCTACCCTGGGTCCGCTGCTCTTTTCGATCTACATGCTTCCTTAAGGTCAGATTATCTCAGGACATAATGTGAGTTACCATAGCTATGCTGATGACACGCAGCTGTATTTATCAATAGCCCCTGGATTTCTAAATGGATGAATAGTAATTTTCTCAAGCTAAATAAAGAGAAAACAGAAATTTTAGTGATTGTCAATAATGGTTATAATGAAGTTTTTAGAAATGAACTTGATGCATTAGGATTAAAAATTAAGACGGAGGTAAAGAATTTAAGGGTAACCGTTGACTGTAACCTGAATTTTAAATCGCATATTAATCAGATCACTAGGACATTCATTTTTTCACTTAGGAAACATAGCAAAAGTTAGACCTCTTATATCATTGAAAGATGCTGAGAAATTAGTTCACGCTTTTGTTTTCAGTCGAATAGATTACTGTAACGCACTCCTCTCAGGACTACCCAAAAAAGACATAAATCGTTTGCAACTAGTGCAGAATGCAGCTGCTAGAATCCTAACTAGGAAAAGAAAATCCAAACACATTTCTCCAGTTTTGATGTCACTACACTGGTTACCTGTGTTATTCAGAATTGACTTTAAAATACTGCTTAAGGGTTTACAAAGCCTTAAATAATCTCGCTCCATCTTATTTATCGGAATGTCTGACACCTTATATTCCAAATCGTAACCTTAGATCCTCAAATGAGTGTCTGCTCAGAATTCTAACAGCTAAACTTAAAAGAAGTGGTGAGGCGGCCTTCTGCTGTTATGCACCTAAAATCTGGAATAGCCTGCCAATAGGAATTTGTCAGGCTGATACAGTGGAGCACTTTAAAACACTGCTAAAACTCATACTTTAACATGGCCTTATCATAACTTCATTTTAATTTAATTCTGATACTCTATACTGTATTTTCAATTAATTATCATAACTATTCATGGTGGCTCTAAAATCCATACTAACCCCTACTCTCTCTTCTGTTTGTTTCTCGGTTTTTTATGGTGGCGACCTGCGCCACCACCATGTAATCAAAGCATCATGATGTTCCTACATTGATGGATTAAAAGCCAGAAGTCTACATGACTGTCATCATCAAGTCCTTCCATGAGAACCCAAAATACAAAGAGGACTGTTTCATTTATGTTAGGCAGAATGCCCAGAGGGGGCTGGGTGGTCTCATGGTCTGGAACCCCTGCAGATTTTATTTTTTCTCTCCAGCCATCTGGAGTTTTTTTTGTTTTTGTTTTTTCTGTCCTCCCTGACCATTGGACCTTACTCTTATTCTATGTTAATTAGTGTTGTCTTATTCTAATTCTTACTTTGTCTTTTTTCTCTTTCTTCATCATGTAAAGCACTTTGAGCTACATCATTTGTATGAAAATGTGCTATATAAATAAATGTTGTTGTTGTTGAGTGGAAGTAGATGAATAATGGCATTCCACAATGACACAGAGATACTGTACTTTCATTTACTTTATCCTGGTCAAATATGTGGGGAGTGAAGTCAGTTACATAAAAGTAAATTAACTTGGAGTGAATGAAGTAAAATCCAGTCATGTAAAATGACAGAAGCTGCGAGAATAAGTTATGAAAGATGAGAAATCCTAAATATACTGCACAGCAGGGTACACAATGAGGCCTGTGAAAGGGAAGACTCGGTACAAAGCATGCTGAGAATTCATCATTGCACCACTTATTTTCATAGCAAACCCAAAGCAAATAAACATGGCAATAGAGTAAAGGAAAAACAAGACCAACTTCATTGTCTGGGTAGGCGATGAAATGCAACTGCTTTTAAAGATTCCAATCGAATATAAGATTGCCAAAGTCTGGGAAAATACGCATTGGGAGTCCAGCTGGAATAAATACAGGACATATTTGAGTGTTTCAAGGCACAGGACCAGTCGGCTCTTGCAGTGGACTTGGGCACAGACAATCCACCAAGTAAAGATGAGCTCAGGGAATTATCAAAAGAAGTCAGTGCCTGATCACATTACAATAACATACAAGCATTTTTGAAAAGCTGCTTTTTTCCCCATTCACACATCTACATGAGACTCCACAGTTTAAAGTTTACACACATTGGACAGTATTAGTTTGAAAATGACATTTCAGTATAGAACTTAAAGGCCAAAGCAAATAAAAAGATGTTTTTCCAATTGTATCCATATTAATGTGAATTACGACTACAAATGGTTTGTGTCTCGTGCCAAGATAGGCTCCAGCTCCTCCACGTGAGTTTCAGTAAATAGATGTGCTGAGGAAAAAAATGACCTGTCTTTAAACTTAGAGGAAACAAAAATCTTCTTGTGGGTTGATATCCTGCCAGTAACCATTAAATACCATTTAGTCTTCAAGCTCTAACCTGCCAAATATGGTTTAGGGTTTAGTATTGTTATCCTGTCATATATTTGCTTTCTTAGCAGTAGAGCTATTTCTTATAGAGAAACTAACTGAAATTCGCATATTTACAAAAATATGGAAAATCAACTGGCAAGAACTTCCTCTGATAAAGCTGAAGCCATCGAAAGTAAGACAAGTGAATGAACTTTCTGAAGACTGCAACATAGCAAGAGAAAGCAGAAAGGCTTGCCATTCTACAATCAAACCCTTTTGTCTAGAATTCTGGGAAAAAAATAAGGCTCTTTGTTTTCTGTACAGTAATTGAAAAGGACAATAATGATGCCACCTTCTCTTGTTTAGTCTTTTATTATGTTGTTTAACATCACATGTTGCGGCTGCTACTCACCAGAACACGTCTTGTGCTCTTGTGATCTGAGGTCCAGAGCAGAAGACTGCCAAGCTTTTATACACCATCCAGTCTTCCATTTTTTTAAATCACTTTTTCTCAGAGAAGTTTTGTTAATTTCAACTGTGGAAAGAAACCATAGGCAATCTACATAAAGATCTTGAGACAGTCAAGTGGTTTGATGCTGTGACACACAACAGTGCAATTCTAGAATAAAAACTACACAGGGGGAGAGTTGGCTTTGTAACTGAATGGCATCCAATTCAGAGTCGGTTCTTACTTTACATCCAAAGCTGCCACAATCTTAAGCCAGATAAAGAGTGTACAATTAACGGATAATGATGCAGTCATGCCACAACTTATTACCTACATGCTATATGGTGTATGCATTTCATTAGTATGTCATAAGATCCTGAGAAATTTAAAGCTGCGGCCAAGATCTAACACCAGGAGGACAGTTGTGCAGTCTGTACAGTCCATTAGAGATTCTAGGTTACATAAAACAGCTTTTACAGTGAAACACTGCAATACAAGCTTGAACAGTGGATTGCATGCACATTATGGTAGTATCAAATCTAGGTAGTTAAACAAGTATGGAAGTAGGGAATATTTGCTCTTTCATTTTGCTTGTGTTTCTCAACATTAAGGTCAAAGGCTCAGTACAGCCTTCCTTGTCTCCTTCTTCTCCCTCCCAGATGTTATGGGTCTGTCCTGGGTCTCGTTCCTGAGGATCTCAAGATTTGGTCTGATAAATGTATCATAGAAGACAGATACTTTCTAGTTTTTCTACTTGTAGTAAGGACTGCAAAGCTCCCTGTATTGTATACCACTAAATTCATAAAGACCAATTGACTCATTGGCCAGACTGCCACAAGTGACTGTTGTCAGGCCAGAACAGTAGTAGTAGGCATAAGTCCTTGGCCCTACAGAGGCAGTTCATTTTGAACATGTGTACTTGTGAATTCACATTTGTGAGCAATGCCTTAAGCTCACTAGGAGAGGTAAAACAAAAGCTTCATCCAAGGTGAACTCCCATTTAAATAAATACGTTCTAGTGCAATGTCTGCAGTAATGTCACCATTTCACTGAATCATGTGCCAGTCTGACAGCCATCCCTACTATTTCTTATAGATAAGACCGAAGTAAATTAATCTTCTTTTCTATTTGGGTGTGCTGCTCCTATCCTCCTTTACAATCACAAAAAAAAATCTTACTCCAAAAAGAAAAATGAGCTCCAATTTGGAGGTCTGTATTCTCATGCTAATGGCTTCATGATGACTGCAAACCATACCAATGTGGGACAGTGATCGAAGACAGAAGAGGCCAAAAGGTTGATATCTAACATGACTAACAATGACACAGTGTTGAAGTTCTCAAATTGGATAATTTGTTGCATTCTCTATAAGGATACCAGAAATATCATCGGCAGAGTCCTACATTCAATCTGTAAGGCAGTGGTTCTCAACCTGTGGGGCGGGCCCTCCTAGGAGGGCGTGAATTAACAAAAAGGGGGGTGCGAAGATGTGAAAAAAAGAAAATAAGAATCAAAAATATGAAAAATACATCTATTGAAACCAAAACAAATTAACTTAAACTACATTCTGATACTAGAAAAATAAATATAGAGTTAGATAAATGTCAATAAAAGTTAAGTAGGTGTAATAAAATATGCATCTATAATATATCATTAATTAAAAAAGAACAAATAGGTATTGGGCTCCTTTCAAAAAAACTTTAGGGGGTCGCTATTAAAACTGTTATGAAAACTCGGGTCGCAAATACTGTAAGGATTTATTAACATATAAAATGTTGATACAACTCACAAATGTTGATAACACCTCAGCCAGGGCAAATAAGGGGTCTAAACTTGTAGTTGCCTCATTTTCAGAGTTGCAGATTGATTTCTCACTTTTTCCAAGTTGACCTTGAACTATGCAAAAATAAAGTGAATTGAATTGAATGGAAGTGAAATGTGTTTTCACCTCCTGCAATAGTTTGGGTGCAGTGCACACCAGTTCATTTGTCAGCTATCTGATTTGCTTGACTGCTGTTGCGTACATCAAATGAAGTAAAGTCTTTGCAGAAGAGGATAATTTAAAATGCTGTTTACCTGTGTACTATGACAGAGATGCAATGTCCATCTGCTTCACCACTGAATCCTTTACACACAGAAGGAATGGTGCCACCAAAGAGCAGACAATGGATCTCTCTGTTCTTCTCAGTATGTGAATCAGTGGCTGAGTGTGTGGCATTGTTAGACACCACATGGGTGGTGGAGCTCAGGAACTAACAACAGTACAGCAAATAAGCACTACACCATTTCAAATTTTAGGCTACCATGTCAAACTACAGTGAAAGATCTCTCATATAAAGCAGGTAAGACCATAAAATGCTCTTGAAATGACAATAGGGTGATTTCATTTTATTTTTGAAACTTTCACAAAGGATTCATGTGTGTGGAAAATGAAATTGCGAATGATGTTATTTCATTTTAGTTTAAATTTTTTGCAGTATACTTTCATGTAAGTTTTCATTTTGTTTTTTACAGAAAACATTTCTTATAGTCTTCTGACCTGTCTTTGGGTTTGCAGAAACTTATTTTATTCTGAGCTAGTAGAGTAGAGAGAATAGTGCCTAATTTTGTATATATAAGTAAACACAGTTTACTTTCAATTTATGTACATATATTTTTTGAGTAGAAGTAGTCTGAGCGTTTATTTTTTTCATTATTGTCTTTGTGCATAATTTTTCACATTTTGTTTTTGATTATTTTTCTGTCTGTCCTTCATGGACTGTTTGTGAAAGAAGAAGAAAGAGGAGGAAGAAAGGCTTTTTTTACTTTTTGTTGTATTTTTCTCTTTACTTTTTGCTTTGGACTCACTGTAATTATTGTATATAGCAGGTGTACTTATTTTCTTGTTTTTGTTAATTTTCTTGTATGGAACTGTGTATATAATTGCAGGACATTACTGTAAATAGTTAATGGCACGTCTGAAATAAACCAGAATTCTGTTTTTTTTAACAGTCATTACTGTGTGTGTCTCAGCTCTCCTATCGCCTAGTAGTTCAGTTATGGCTTTAGGTGTCCGGAGTCTGAAATTGTGCGATGGTGCCATTGCATGGGGCACCACAATTGCAAACAAAAGTATGAGTTTAATCAGATAACGCAAACCATGACTAATCATCTGAAAAATATTATTAAAACATAACATTCTCAAGCCTGCTTACGAATTCAATGGAGGGACTCAGTAGATTAGAGCGAATCCTAACATCAGCACGCACAGATTTAAAAAATGATAATAAAATTTTCTTACATTACACAAAATGTATATTTGATTTGTCATTGAATTCAATTTTATGATAAATATTTGAACTAATGACTTCCAAAAATCATTATACTGAAAATATTGCAGATTCATCCATCTGCTCATTTTCCAACTATCCTATCCAGCTCAGAGTCAGTGCCTATCCTGGCAACAATAACTACAAAGATAGTATATACCTTAACAAAAGTACTAGTTCACCACAGGGCATACTGTACATGGGGTGAATATTCTATACTAGCAGCATTAGATTTGAAAAACTACATAAACGTTATTTAATCCCATTGGGAAATTCAAAATTAGATGCAAGACAAGAGACAGTTTTCAATGGTATGCCATAGTCATGCACATCTTTAAGAAAAAAATTGAACTAGCAGGAGAAACAACTAAACAGACACGAGGAGAACATAAAGACTCTGCACAAGCTCTCCCCAGACTAGAGTTCTGACCCAGAATTCCAGAGTTCTAACTACTGTGTCCCCCAACCCTACA
Organism: Polypterus senegalus; assembly: GCF_016835505.1. NCBI lineage: Eukaryota > Metazoa > Chordata > Cladistia > Polypteriformes > Polypteridae > Polypterus > Polypterus senegalus. The sequence goes on from NC_053167.1 coordinate 77,059,326, forward strand.
AATATATAATTTTAATTTGATTTCTCAATTATGCAATACACCAATTTACATTATTATGTACTTAGAAGTTGATTATGAGTATGCTATGTTATCACCTGAACATTTTATGTTCCATCCTTATTGTCTCATTTGTCATGTTGTGATAGGACAGGCTCATTTCCTTTCCTGTTTATTACTTTATAGTGAGGAGTATTTGTTCTTTATAAACCAGAGCTCACAGTGCTATGGCCTACATTTGTATTCAATCTTCAGTCATCTTTGAGTAAACAAGTTTTTTTTGTCTTGCTCTGGTTTTCATGACAATGCATAAAAGTTACATGTTCTTCAGAGGTCAAATAACTCTGGGCAGAAAGAGAGAGAGGTTTGGAGCACCCACCACACAACAAACCACCCAGATACCTGAGTCCAGATGTGCAATGGGCGACAAATCAGCACCACACTGGAACAGTGTGAGGTTTTGTTCTGGTCACCTACCCCCATGTTTTCCCTACAGGTTGGAGGACCTGCTTTGGATGCAGATTGACCTCATACCCAGGATGAAGCAATATGCAGGTTAAGGGTCTTGCTCAAGGGTCTAACAGAGTAGAGTCACTTCTGACGTTTACGGGATTCAAACTGGCAAGCTTCCGATTGCAGGCGCAGATCCCTAGCCTCTGAGTTTCCACTCCGCCTTACTGGGCAGGAAATGGTTGTTTAAATCAAATCCAGATGTTTTGTAACAGACAAGGCTAGTACTAAACAGCTGCACAGTGAAAAGAGATTCAAAGAACGCTACTGTAAAAGTGGAATACCCAAAGTACAGATCATCCAGTTGGTTGTGTGCTCATTTGTTTTTAGCTCATCTTCATGATGAGGAGTGACTGAAGGAGTAGCTGGGGGTGGTAAAAGAAAGGAGGCAATACATCAAAATATAACGCTGTTTCAAGATACCGCAGAGATGCATTTATTTCCATACTGACAATTTCAGTCTTGCATTGAGAAAAATGAAGGAACAAATTTTAATTTGGTTAAGAATACTGTAAAAGAAGATAGAGCAAATAATAAAGCTAGAGAATTAACTACTTTATGATATAACTTGAATTCTATGTTAGATTCAGGTGATTGTACCGTATATTACTGGCATGAGCATTATGACTGCACAACAGTCAAACACTATATAAGCCATTAGTATAAGCATATAAAATGTATCCATTCATCAGGATATTCATCAAAGGCTGATGAGGATGAGAAGGTACAGTATGTACAGCAACACTGGATAAAAATGGAAAGCAACATTGGAACCAAGTGCAATTGTCTTATAAGGTGAATTAGAATTAGAATACTGTAATAATGTGTGCTGTTCAGTTGGTTGTATGGGAGCTGTTTGCTGTTTGTTTTTAGTTTTTTACTCATATACTGGTGCTTAGGCACTGATGACATTATCAGACATTCAGCTGACAGTGCTTTATTATTACATCATTGTGCATTAAGCAAAGTAAAGCAATATTTCTTAGGTATCTGAACATTTTCAGAGACCACGTTTGTCTCTTTGAGGTTGGTACGACTGCCAGCCAGGTTGCTTTCCTTACAGCATATGGGATAACCAGGATCAGAATGTAGATGGATGGGTAGATAAATTTTGCTAATTGCATTTTACTTTTCAAAAAATAAAAACAAAAGAAAATCAGACTGTTAATAATCTTGTGATCAAAGACTGAATTTCTGTTGACTTCTCCAGTCTAATACATTGTGCATCAAAAATTTAGTGCGTGGTTTTAAACTTGTGAAGGATGGCATGTGTGGAGTAGCGTCCATGCTGGGGATGAACCCCATTCCCTGTGTTAGCTAGGAGGCTGATATAACACACCAAAATGGATGGGCTGGCATGCCAGCAGGGTTGGATGGAAGACTGTAACCCAGACAAGAGGAGGAGACTGTTATGTATATTAGTACTGTATACTGTTAACCATTATGTGTGTGTATGCGCCTTGATATAAGTTCTCTTGGTAATACAAAAAGTTACAATAAAAAGAAAAACACAGCGTTTCTCAATTTTATATAAGGTAGAATGTTGTAAGACACAGCAGAGACAGCCTATCAAAACCGCATGCTCCCCTGAAACACTAGGTGAAAGTGTAGAGAAAAGCAGAAATTAGTAATGATTGTAAATCCCTGAAGAATACAATAATTCTATATATTTGTGTTCTTTTGGGAGTACAAAAACAGTGCTCTTGGAATTATAAACATAATTAATAGAGTATCTGAGGTTATGACTTGGAATGTAGGTGGACAGACTCTCCAACATATAGGAAGGAGCAATATTATTTAAAGCTTATGGACTATTAGTAGTATTTCAAAGTCAATTCTAAAAGACACGGATAGCCAGTGTAACAATGCTAAAACTGTAGAGATATAGTCAGATTTTCTTTTTCTGGTTAAGATATCTGCTGCTGCATTCTGAACTAATTGCAGCCGAATGATGTCTTTCTTAATAGGCCTATTAGGAGTGCATTACAGTAATCTAGTGGACTAAAAACAAAAGTGTGAATTAATTTCTCAGTATCTTAAATATTATTAGGTAAGTTAATATTTATGTTAGAAATTCTGCACACATGTAGAAAAAATCTGGCATGGATACACCAAGAACTGTCTTGCCAAAATGCACAGTCATTTTGCTCATCTTGAGTGCTAAAAACTTGCAGGCACACTCATGGCTAGGTTCAGTTTCTCCGTTATTTAAAATGCATGTCTTTGGGATGTGGAGGAAACCACAGAGGATAAAGAAAACATAGGCAGACATGGGAAGAATAAACAAACTCCATCTAAACAACCAGGAATAAAGCCTAGGGATCTGGAGCTGTGCAGCAGCAGCTTTAACCATTGTGGTGCATGCTAACATCCGTTTATTAATTTAGAACTATGCAGCTGATAGACTAATCTTATTTTTACCGGCACCCTTGGAAAACAAACAACATGAAATAATTGAGAACAATGGGAAAAAGGTGCATAAACAATAAAAATGAAGATGGTGATCATCTGTAAAGGTATAAAATGCAAGTGGTGTATTGTTGTAAAGTTTTTACAATGTCCGAGGGCAATCTGACGTGTTTAATTAAGATTTTTTATTAGCTGGCAGAATTAACCATATTTAAAACTTTGAAGAAAATGTCAAAACAGTCTGATTGACATGACAAATGATGAACAATGTATGCTGCTGATAATCTGGTACAATCATTTTGGCCAAAATTAGTTTTAACATTTCTACATAGAATGGTTGCATCACATCTCCAGTCTTATCTGTAAACGTTCAGCCTTTATGGAAACTTTCAAGTTTATAATTGTCGATTCACAGTAATAACACACCCTTAACTCAAATTGCTCAATATAATTTACTTCAGTGTAGGAAATCCTTATATCAATGTGCTTTTAAAAAGAAAGTTTTTTAAAATTTTATCTATACTAATAAAAGGCAAAGCCCTCACTCACTCACTCACTCACTCACTCACTGACTCACTCACTGACTCATCACTAATTCTCCAACTTCCCGTGTGGGTGGAAGGCTGAAATTTGGCAGGTTCATTCCTTACAGCTTCCTTACAAAAGTTGGGCAGGTTTCATTTCGAAATTCTACGCGTAATGGTCATAATTGAAAGCTGTTTTTCTCCATTTACTGTAATGGAGATGAGCTTGAACACCGTGGGGGCGGAGTTTCGTGTGACATCATCACGCCTCCCATGTAATCACGCAGTACATAGAAAACCAGGAAGACCTGAAAAAGCGCTGAAGAAAACATGCATTATATAATTGAGAAGGCAGCGAAACAATAAGAAGCGAGCGAGTGACATATACAACCATATTCATGAGTTCTGCTACTGAAACAAAGCACGATGTAAACCTACACTTTAAATTAAGTTCATAGACAGGCTGCCGCTGGCGTTTGTAATTTAGTGCCTGCCCATATAAGGCCGTCCGTCAGCGGCAATCCAATAGCAAACTCCCACTAAATATTCACGGGTTAAGGACTGTGCTTATGCAGAGGAAGATGAGATGGTCAGCGTGGTGTTTGGCACAAACTCAGCGAAACTGCGAGAGAAAGTTTTAAGTGCCAGGACTAAGGTAACATTAAATACAGCCATGGACATAGCACGAGATGGCACCAGCACAGCTGGGAACCTTCGATGCATGTACACCGAGCGGCTCACGTGAACTGGCGCAGTGCACAGATAAAAGCAACAGTTCCAAAGAGCTGAACAAAAACCGAATTACACAATTGAAAAGGCAGCAAAAATATGAAGCGTCTGATACATACAAGCATATTCATAAATCCAACTACTGCGGAAACAAAGCACACGGTGGAAAAAGTCAATGTCCCACTAAAGGAAGACAGTGTAAAAAAAAACCTGTGCATGCAGTGTGTCAGGTCTCGGATAAAGAAGAAGACGAGCTGTTTATTGATGCAGTAAGAACGAATCGATGAATGAAACCTGTCATCTTTACAACGATTGACAAACACGGAATGTAACTTGAACACAACACATCCTACAAATACGAACCTGATTGAAAGAAATAATGATAATCAAATCATTGATGACAGCAACACTCAGTAACACTCACAAAACAAATACTGTATATTGACAGTCATGTTACGTTATTTTTAAAATGTTCCCTTTTCTTTTCTAGCTTTTTAACACACTACTTCTCGCTGATACGCGGGTATATATATATGTATATATATATCCCGATCTACATACTCGAATAATGGATACTTTATTCGCCATCAATGATTGTTTTGGTAAAGCCATACTCAGTGTATTCATTAGATGAGCGGTAAAAAGTAAGAGCGAGGGAGGATGACTTATTGAGGCATGCAGGCTGTAGTGCGTCAACTCTATCTGAATTGCGCGATCACATTTGAAAAATATATCTTTTCAAGTTCTATTTAGTCCATATGTGTCAAACTCAAGGGCCGCGGCCACATCCGGCCCGGCGTGTAATTATATCCAGCCCGCGAGATCATTTTATATACTGTATTATTGTTATTAATGGCCCGGGTATATGAAGCGCTGGTAACACAATAAACTACAGATCCCATAATGCAGCACTTCAGCTGCCTTGCCAAACACTTACCACATTAATCAAGTCTAGCTTATGATGCTGCAAGTTATTGCGAAGCTAGCTCACACGATGCTGAAGAGAAAAGTTGATTCTGAAAATAGAGCCTTTAAAAACCGATGGGAGGCTGAGTATATGTTTACTGAACCCGTGTGTCTCATTTGTGGAGCTAATGTGGCTGTAATTACAGAATTTAATCTAAGACGGCACTATGAGACAAAACATCAGGGAGTTCTGTGTTGTGGAGATTCTCAGGATGGATTGCAGGTGCTCATCAGTGAGGCTGAAAGACCTGAATGCAATGCAGAAGATACAGAAAGCAGAAGAATTAAATAAGAATCTGACACTTCAGCGGACGTTTTACCCGTGCACAATCACAAAGTGATTTCAAGTGAAGTTGCTTTTATGGGAGACACAAATGCACCAGTGCAACTTTCCCTGTTGCCAAGTAATGTTAAACCAAGTCGTCACTACGGTGTTCCCAAATACGCACTTTGCTGATAAACCGAGCGCACTGAGTTTGCACGGCGCTTTGGTGACTTTGAAGAACAAAAAAAGTCCGTCTACATGCGGCTCGAACCTTGTGCATGTTTGGTAGCACATATCTGTGTGAGAAGCTCTTCTCAGTGATAAAGAATAACAAAACAGCACACAGGAGTCGCCTCACTGATGAGCACCTGCAATCCATCCTGAGAATCTCCACAACACAGAACCTCACACCAAACATAAACGAACCTGTTGCCAAAAAAAGATGCCAGGCGTCCAGCTCTAAAATGACATATGAGCAAAGACAACTTAATGATTTGATTTGTTATTGCTGAAAGGAACACATTTTATTTATATTTCCAGGTTTTGTTATGCAGCATGTTCATATTTGAATTTGTATAATTTTGAAAGGATATATTTTTATGGAGAGCAAAATCTTTTGGGATATTTAAAATCTAAGTTTATTTTTTATATAAATTTACATAAGAGTAAAGAAATTTGAATGTTTGTTCTTTTAAGTTATTTAAGGTTTGAGTTGATTTATTCTCGAATAATATTCCTGTCTGTTTTTACCATTCCTACCAAAGATATTTCTGTCGACTAAATAAAAATTCCTTCTATTTAAAATTTAAATAGAACTTGAACAAATACGACAATATCCACGCAGAATTGCACATAAGAGCGGGAGTTATCCGTTTTAACAAGCAGCGTATTGCACTGATCTGAAATAGCTGTGTGTGTATATATGTAGATATATATATATGTATGTATATATGTGTATGTGTATATATGTGTATATTTATAGATATGTATATATATATGTTTATGTGTGTGTGTGTATAATATATATATATATATATATATATATATATATATATATATATATATATATATATATATATATATGACAGCAACACTCATCACTCACAACAGTGACAAAACAATTACATTGACAATCATGTTACGTTATTTTCAAAATGTTTCCTTTTCTTTTTCATTGCTTCTTCAACACACTACTTCTCCGCTGCGAAGCGCGGGTATTTTGCTAGTCTTGAATAAAAGGAAACTTGTTTGTTGTACCTTTTGCGAAAGTGTTTATTTGATATTTGGATTTCATCCTACATTTACACAGATGGTTGTAGACACATGAAATGTGTGTTTTTTAAATAACAATATATTATTTTCCTATACAATTGCAGACACCTCACTCCCAGATAAAGAGACCTCATCTTTGAGAAGTTTGTGTCTGAATTCAGCTGCCTTGGTGGGGGATAGGATAGCAGTCTGCCTGCCTTTGGCCGATTGACCCATTTGCAAAACAAAGATGCTATTGATGTGTAATTAACGCAATGATGAGGAGGTGCAAGTAAAATTAAGGTGGCCCGGCTTTATGAATATTTTTGCAGGCTTCAGAGATTCTAGTGATAATCTATTATAACAACACTACCCCCCTTTATTGACAATTGTGTCAATTTTGATATTATTACCTTCCTTTCCTTTTAGTGGAAATGTGGAGTTAGAGGGTATCAGACAGCAAAAACCCTGAAACCGATCCTGTTTACATAACAGCTTAGTAAAAACTGAATGTTATAACTCTCTCATAGAGAATCCAAATACATCCAGGGATGTAAACCAAACAGAAGAAAAGAGAAGACAGAATGGTATAGAGCAGGCATGTCAAACTCACTACCATTGGTGGGACGCTTCAACTGCCATGTGTGCGTCAGCAGGCCGCACTGTAACAAATACTATTATGCCATTATACTGTAGCTTTCTTTCCAATACTGAAAGCTTTAAAAAATGTAACTAGGTTTAAAGAAAAGCTATTTATTTCAATTCACTCTGTACAACAGTGTACAATTAGAGTCTTAGCTTCTTAGCTCGGTCCTTATATTATTAGATAGATAGATAGATAGATAGATAGATAGATAGATAGATAGATAGATAGATAGATAGATAGATAGATAGATAGATAGATAGATACTTTATTAATCCCAAGGGGAAATTCACATTATATTATATTATATTCACATTATATAATTCACATTATTATTATATTATACTAGCAAAATACCCGCGCTTCGCAGCGGCGAAGTACTGATTTTAAATTTTAATTAAGAAGAAAAGTAAACCTTTTTAAACTGAGTGAAAATATATCAATTATTATTTGTTAAGGATCTCTTTGTATACCACGTTGTCAGTTCAGCACTCTGGTTGTAATATGACCAAGCTGTGCGAGCTTACTCTTGAGTGTGCAACGTATAGTTGGCCATGTGAAAAGCAATCTTGCCTCAAATGAATGGCAACCTTTTGTAGGGTCTGTCCCTGAGACTTATTAATTGTCATCGCGAAGCAGAGCCTTACTGGAAATTGGAGGCATTTTAATTGAAATGGGAGATCAGAGGGTATAACGGAGATGCGAGGAATAAAAACTCTCTCCCCTGAGAAACTGCCAGTAAAAATAGTTGCCTCAATTAGGTTCTTTTGCAGACACGTGACCTGAAGTCTCATGCCGTTACAAAGTTTCAGTGGCTGTAAGTTTTTCAGTAATATTATTGGTGCCCCAGTCTTCAAAATTAGATTATGCTCAGGAGTGCCTGGAGGGTTCAGAGTGTGGAGAAACTCTAGCGACAGCGTGTCTATTAACTTGTGGATTTTTCTGTGAGTATTTGGCGGCAGCGTCACAAAGTTGTTTCCGCAAGACTGCGTTAGCTGCGGAGCTCAGCTTGGAGCGAAATGAAATGAATGAAATGAGGTGAATGGGAGGGGAGATAATGATGTGACTCCCCCACCTGCCTTAACTCTCCATCCCTCCACAAACACACAAACACAGTCTCTCGGATCTCAACTCTCCTTTATATAAATCAGTAAAGGAGAGTGGACTAAACACTAAGAAAAAAGAATGGCAAGACCACGTCAGCTGTGGAGCTCAGCTCGGAGTGAAATAAAGTGAATGAAATGACGTGAATGGGAGGGAAGATGATGACATGACTCCCCCACCTGCCTTAACTCTCCATCCCTCCACAAACACAGTCTCTCGGATCCCAACTCTCCTTTATATAAATCAAAAGTTCAGATAAAGGACTGGGGAAAGTATTGGGATTGTGTGTGTCTGGGTGTCTAATTTATACGTGTATATAGTTGTAATATAGGTTAAGTACATGTGAATATATTTGCGCCGTTTATAAATAAGATATTCTTTCCATTTCTTTACCTTGCTTTCTTTCTTTCCTGCTTTCTTGTCGGCAGCGTCTCTATGAAGTTGTGGATTTACCCTCGAGTATTTTAGTGACAGCGTGTCTATTAACTTGTGGATTTTTCTGCGAGTATTTAGCGACAGCGTGACGAACTTGTTTCCGTCAAGCCGCATCAGAAAATGTACCACGACTTTTGGGCAGTCAATTACGCGGGAAGTGTGGGAATGGGGGACGCAATATAGGCAGGCAGCCAACTACGTGGAAGGAATGGTGATGGGGACACAACTCTGCCTCACACGGCGACCGAGCTTCAGGCTATGGCCGTATATATGTACGTAAGTAGGATTAAGTTATGACCGTTACGTGTAGAATTTCGAAATGAAATCTGCTTAACTTTTGTAAGTAACCTGTCAGGAATGAGCCTGCCAAATTTCAGCCTTCTACCTAATTAGTGATGAGTGAGTGAGTCAGTCAGTCAATCAGTCAGTGAGGGTTTTGCCTTTTATTAGTATAGATTCATTATATTATATTCATTGCTTATATAGGAGTCTTACAGTCTGAGATCTATTTCTTTTGTCCTGACACTTGGCATCTCTTGTTAGTAACCAGTTTGTCAATATCAGGTTTGAAATCTTGTGCAGATGCAACTTTTATGAGGGATGAAAGCTGCTCGACAGTAAGTCTTAAGCGATGTGGGTTTTGGTAGCTTTCATTAACGAAAACAATTTCTCACAAAGGTAAGTGCTTCCGAACATAGACAGTACTGTCGATGCCAACGTACAGATCTGCACATACGAGGGTGGCAGGTAAGCATATACAAGCCTGGCACACCAACTTTGTTGTATTTTGCCTTCAGAATAGGATCTGACTGTAGTTCAATTAATTCCATTTGAATATTCTCAGGCGCATTCTCAATGTTGTAACAGAACAGCGCAAAGTTCTGTTCGTGGGAACTGAAATCATGAAAACGCTCACTGCTCATTGCTCAGTAATTATAGTTGGAAAACAAATTCTCAGAAAATCAAAGTTTACTTTACTAAGTTTACTTCAAAGTTTATATTGTAAAATAAGCCGATATGCAAAAAGCCACCTGACCTACACTAATTTTACAAACTCAAAATCACAAAAATATGTTAATAAACAACTCACCAACTTCTCCCGTCCACTTCAGATCTTCAGCTGTAGTGTGCACTAATTGTTCATTACAATACTAGCCCAAAATTACATAAAACTAGAGCAAAAAAACATGAAAATGTGCAGGCTATTACTACTCGTGATGGTCAGTTCTGCCCAGTGGCCAGTCTCAGCAGCCCAGCCAGTAGTGTACTTGCAGGGGCGGCTCTAGGCTCATGGCAGCCCTGGGCAGAGAAAGAATTGGTGGTCCCTTTGCCTGCCAATGTCAATATGGTATCTTATGCATGGCGGATGTCCACGTCCGTTGCGGACACTGCGTAGCCACCTTGTGCTCATGACACGCTTCTATATGCACGTGTCCGTAACTTGAAAACCAAGTGGCGGCCCATGATATTCTCATTACAGCAGAATGTTATAATACTACATATAGCTTACTGCTCCGATTCTAGCGACATTAGTAAATACAGCATACTAATTAACAAGAAACACAATTTTTTTCGGCCACATTGCCGTCAGCTATGTCGTTATTTTCTCTTTCTGTTTTATATTCAATATATATTGGCGTGGCCGCCCTGTGCAGGTGCATTGTTTGCACATGCCTAAAGCCACCCCTGTTGCCCGCTGCTGCAGCCTAGCACTTCAGTTGTGACGTTGCAGCTCATTAACTTTGGTCAAGGCTCGTGGCTATACTAGCAGATGATGTTTCCAGTACCATAATACCATGGGAAAATGCACTTTTGTCAGAAGGCAGAAGTAAGAAAAGTCAATAAGTAATGCCGAAGATGCAGAATGATTCAATCACAAATGATAGTAATCATTTTGTACAAGTTCAGTGCTAACTAGGATCTGTCATGCGGGCCGCGTGTTTGACATGCCTGGTATAGAGGTTGCAAGAAAAAGAGCCATGCTCCATGGAGGTTCCTGTCGAAATTAAGAAATTTCAGATGATTATTCTAAAGTACAAATTTGTCTCTACACTCTCTACACCTTCCCCTCAATGGAAGCTAATATACACTAGTGTCCCCCAGTGAATATCTCTCAGTCAGCATAGGAAGCAGAAGTCAAAACAGAAATCTACAGTCTGGACAGCTAAATTCCTAATTATCTTTTGGAAACGAGACCAAATAACTAAAACAATTAGGCTCCACATCCCCTTTTACATTGTTCTAATGACAGAATGTTGTTCAAATATGTGAAAGCTCGGACTATTTGCAGAAAACATCTATATTTCACTATGTCTAAGGCCAAAAGGGCAATTCATATAAAATATATTTGATACTTCCCAATATAAAATCCCTTAAATTATTTCATAAGTCAGCAGCATATATATGTGTTAATTTTAATAATTGTGTATAATGTTAATATATATGTTAATTTGTTATCCAAAAAACTAAAACATGTTCTTTACACACATCCTAGTTATGTCCCTTTAAGCTATTATTTACTAATTAGAGCAACACACACATTTCTGTCTTATTTAAAATCATACAAAATTAGCTGTATCGTCATTCAATACATCAATATCCTACTGCATGTAACATTAAAATATACAGATTACTTATGACACAAGAAAGGAATGAAGAAAGAAATCGATATATGATATCCATTCAAATACCTTATAATTTAAAATCTATTTACATGTTAAAATGCCTTCAGGATAGTTAGTACATTTCACCACTGCATATTGAATTTGGAAATTGATTGCCAGTTAACACCACAGTACTTTAAAGTAACAAAATATTCCAATATATAAAAAATTATCGATACTTAGCAACATTAATTTCTTTTAACCATTACCTTCTGTTAAGATTAGTTGTTCAACGCACATTTTTTTTATTGATGTCTTCCGAGTTGTTTCTTGCATCTTTTCCAGTGCGTTGACTCTGTAGAAAAAGGCACGGTCTAACTTTTTGTTAGTTATCCCCCCTTTTTTGCAAAGCATACCTTAGTATGGAATACGACCTCGACCAGAAGCCAGTGGTTATCTTCAGCTTCCTTACTGTTTTAAAGAATATGTCTCCTTTTACTTTGAATTTACTTTTTAAAATTATTAAACAATCTTCATTTTATTTGAGCCTGGCCAGTGTTCAAAAAGACAGGGGTGGATATACAGCATTATGTCTAATCTGGAGACCTTTTACCCCACTTACTCATATTTTTTCAGGTAGGATTAATTCAAACAAACATTAACATGTTTCCAATCTTACACACATTTTTATCAATCACTGCATCCTTTCAAACAGCACCACTTATTTTAACATACTGTTTTGATACGGACATTCTCAAACACACTTAAACTTGTTTTAATACACTCACAGGGACCCTCTTAACACAACATACTGTCTTTAACACATTTAAACTCACTCAAGGTTGTATTTGTTTTTCTTTCTTTCTTTTTTTTTATAAGTATTCACTGTTCAACGCATTTACACACTCCTTGCCTTCTATGTTTATATGTTCTGATCAGCACAAACAAACACCAAACAAACTCACATGACACAAGCGAGTGTTACCTTTATCAAATAGCGAACACAACACAATCCAGGTCAGTTCTATATCACACTCATCTCCAGATCAAGGAAAGTCTGTTGGCAAACCAAGTCGGCGACAACAAGGAATAATCTTCCATGGTGATCTGATTTTGCAACAACAAGAACAAATCCAACCACTATGAAACCATGTGGCACGATACCACAGCAAGAAACCATTCCTAGAAAAAGCTACGCAGTCTCAGAGAATATACCAACTCAACACAGAATACATATAAGCTTGAACCTTCACTTCCCATTGTTGGGCAAGAGTGCTAACCACTGTGCCACCACACGCTCCATCGTAAGAGTTCCCAAACGAAAGGAAATAAAGGGAAGAAAATTTAAAGAAATTGCCTCCCTTGTATTTTATACTTATCAAAAGAACATTTTCCTTAAAGCTTGCTCAGGGTTTGAAGGAAAGATATTTTGCACATTCATAAACATTTTTTATAAGCCAAAGTGGAGACATTTTCATTTTATCAAATATTGCACATACTAAAAATTCATTTCAACCCAAATTAGATCAAAACTCTGGAAATTTATATCCAACATTTTAAAAATTTGTGTGCACAACATATTTTCAGCAATTGCTTGAACAAATACACTTTCAAATACACAAAGCATTGGTTTAAAACAATCACTCACAACATGGTTTCCTCCACAATCATACTGTTCCGCAATTAACAATCTGAGTATCTTTAATCCACTGCATATAACATCTGTCCTTTCATTCAGACATCACTTGCTCAAAGTCTGTAAGCCTTCCAAATGTCTCTCTTCTGATTTTCCTCAATACTCAGTTCAGCCTATGAACAGTCACTCTTATTACAATAGAACTACATTACCCAGAAGTCTCCAGGTTTCATTTTCTCTTCCCACAAACATACAGCTCTGTCCAAGCTTATATACTAATAAATTTCAACAAACTGTTTTCCACTCACACAGCACTAGAGAGATGATAAGGGGTTTAGAAGCGACTTTACACAAAGGCCACTGGTGACACACACACACTGAATAGGTTCAGCACTAACACACACACACACACGGATACACAGAATAAATAACACCTACAACACAAATGTCAGCATCAGAACTGAATATGATACATGCTGCTTTTTGTCCCATTTAATTATATTCTTTTCCCGTATAAATATACAAATATAAGCATACACACATAGTCTACAGTATGTGCTCTCATATTTTTCTGTTGCCTCATCTTTCTTTTAATGCTTTCTTTCTACTCTTGTCTCAGGGCTGTTTTGCTCAGCAAACTGTAAATATGGCTCAAATTATTCTTCAATATAGTAAGCACGAGTATTTGGATTGAGTTAACTCTTTCAGCACTTCTCTTACATTTCTATTATCTAAATGCTACTTAAAATACTTTTCATATGTACTCACACCTGTCCCTTTCCTTCTAATTTTCTTAAGTTTATTTAGTTATTCTTCTTAATAGCTAGTGCTTATTATCGTCTATAAATTTTTGTTTTCTTTTTATCAAATCCTAATACACCACAAAAATGAAATCTCAGCCAAGTGAAAAATATTTCAATCATGGCATTAAACTTACTTTAAGAAATCTTGTAAAGTAAACTTTATTGACTCCTTTGGCAGATTTTTTATAAATACAAGCAAAGAAACTCCCATTGACAGTTTTTTTGTCATGTTTTTGTGTATGCATTTTTGCAGTGTATTCTGTGTTCTCTGATCTGTTTTATCTTTTTTTTAGTTTCTGATTTTCCATATACTGACTGCAAGCAATCGGTACACAACTATCTCTTCTAAATCCACTCTGGTTACTAAAATATGTTTTATCCTCTTTACTCAAATGCTCTTAATTGCTGTTGTTCTTTTTCATATATATATTTTCACCAAAACCAGGGTGGTGTATTCTCAACAGTACCCTCTGGCCACACCTAAGGACCACAACAAGGCTGCCTTTTGAAATCACAAGTTCTAAACAACCCTTCAGGTGTCCAGGCTGGGACCAAACTAGAGGAGCAATGCACCCCTCATCCCCCACTCATAATGATGAATGAACTGTTCAAAATCTCCCAGTTGAACCATTATTTTTTTTATCACAACTGGAATAGGAATCAATATCCTCCTGGCTGACTACTTGGTCACTCTGTTAAGATTATGTGCTTAAATAACCTTTTGGTTATTTTCCACCACATTGTTTGCCCAAACTTCCACCACTTTGATCATTTAGACAGGGGGACACTTTGGGAACCAGTTTAATCACCAAGTTCCTGGCAACTTACCTAATGACCTGTCGAGTCCAGATAAGATTCTCCGTGGTGAACTTACATGGTGAGGGCAACAATAACAAAAGTGCTACATGAGCTAAACCATGGTACTGGAGAAAAAAAACATTATGGCAAAAGAGTCGACATGCAGAACAGACTGAGGAATAAACCACACCTTCCTCTATCCAGTATCTTGCTTGCAATTGTACAGTCACTCAAAAACAAGATGGATGGTCTCCAAGCCAGGATTAAATTCCAGTGGGACATCAGAGACTGCAATGTTCTTTGTTTGACCAAAAGTTGACTTTCAACTGTAATACTTAAACCAAACAATAACCCCATCTGAGTAGTTCTCCATCTTTCAGATAGACAGAATGGTTCAGTATGGTGAAGTAAAATGTGGGGGTTTCTATTTTATGATAAACAATAAATGGTGTGATCCCAGGAACATCTTGACTCTCTTGCACTCCAGTTCTGAAAGATCTTATGCTCATCTGCTGTCCTCATTACTTGCCACACTAATTTTCTGCTGTTATCATCACCTTTGTTTATATTAACCCTCAGGCTAACATAGATAAGGCTTTGTCTAAACTCAACAATGTGTTTAGCGAACATCTAATAAAGCACCTGGACGCAGCATTGATTGTGGCGGGGGACTTTCACTAGCATTGATGTATCATTGTTATGTGGAAGACGGGTTCCCTTGTACTAATTCACTAGAAGTAAGCTTTACTAAACCACGTCATGTTTGTGCAAAGGACTCAAGCCAAACCAGAGGGAGAAACAAGTTGCACAAGGGGCGTTGAAAGGGCTAAAGGTTTGTGTATAATAAATGTGTTGACTGTTATTTTATAATGATTTAAATTACGCATTCTAGGGTATAAAACTGGACCCCACCCAACAGACGGGTTCAGAAGAGCTACAATATTTGATTGTCTGCTTTTCTGAAACTCTTCTCACCGTGACCAAAATAAAGCTGCTTTATAACCGCACCTGGTCTGAGATTTCGTCCACAGTTACATCTAGTTTAAGTCAGGCTACAATGCGCTTTTACAACCAGCTTTCGGCAGGTCAGACCACACCACCATTTTCCTTCTCACCGTGTATAAACAATGCATCATGAGAGAGGCTCTTGTGACAAGAGAGCTTAAATGCTGGTCCACCCATTCAGAAACTATGCTACAGGATGCGTTTGATGATATGGAATGGAACACATTCCTGTCAAGCTCTAATGATGTCAACGAGTTTGTGGATGTAGCAGTTAGCTTTGCTGCACTGCTAACAGAGTTCATCATTTCAACATAAATAAGCACGTGTATCCCCAGTCAGAAGCCGTGGGTGGACAAAATCATCTGGGACTTGGCGAATACGCATATCGTGGGACTGTGACTGGAGACTATTCTGTGTACAAGGCAGCCTGCTACTCTCTAAGGAGGGTTGTGAAGAAGGCAAAGATGATGTACAAGGAGGAAGTGAAGTCTAATTTTCATCTTGGGGAAAGCAGACAAATGTGGTGGAGACCACAGACCATTACAGAAATTAGTGGTAAACTAGAGATGTGTGTTGACTCTCCTCTGGCTGACGACCTGAACACTTTCTATGCATGGTTTGACACTAAAAGAGCAAACATTAACTTGCCGGCTAGCAAGGATAATAGAGTTAACGTTAATAACGTTCAGAACAACAAACTTCTTCTCTCTGTTTCAGAATGTGATGCCCTGCATGCTCTAAAGAGTGTGAACTACAGAAAAGCACCAGGTCAGTGCCGATCAGCTAGCTGGAGTGTTTATGTCCATCCTCAATGACTGTTTAGCCTAGTCTGTGGTTCCTACATGTTTTTTTTTTTAAATGTATGATTCCCATACCAAGGAACAACAAACTCATGTGCCTAAATGATTATCAACTTGTAGTACTTACATCTCTTTTCACAAAGTGCTTCAAGGGGATTATTAAAGACTCAAATCAATTTAATTTTTATTGTCATGATTGAACACAATTTTGTTCATTACAGTCCCCGTTTCATAGGCAAAACAATATACATTTAACATACACCATAACATTACCAAAAACCAGAGAAACAATACAATATAACAAAAGATG